>NC_137603.1:58291132-58593632 GCF_963280865.1 Gymnoscopelus braueri
GTCTGCAGTTGAGAGAGAGAGAGAGAGAGAGAGAGAGAGAGAGAGAGAGAGAGAGAGAGAGAGAGACTCTCCTGCTCCTAAAGACACAGACCAAAGACACACTCATAATAATATAATGTATTCTCCTGCTAGAGAGAGTCACACTAGAACAAACCACAGCACATATTCCACTGTTTCATCAGTCACACACTAATAACAGTCCCAACATAATCGTTGCTGAAACCTCATATCTCCATATTTTAACTTTTTGTGTTTTTTTCCGTAAACTATCTAAACTTTGGCCTACTTGATCACACTACAGCCCTGTTTCCCAAACAGTGGGTCGGGACCCATGTTTGGGTCGCGGGACCCATTGTACTCACAATTAAATATACAAAATATACTACAATTAGTTTTTTATTATTATTATTTCAAAAGATTTTCAAAAATGTCCAGAAGTTTTTCATAAGAATTTCATAAATAAACTAGAAAAGTGCTCCTCGGAGCACTTTTCAGGATGGAATAGGAAATATCTGACAGATCGGTCTTGATCACATGACCATAGAGATAATGTGTACCGATTTGCGTGATGTTTGGACAATATATATATATATATATATATATATATAATATATATATATATATATATATATATATATATATATATATATATATTGTTGCAAAAATCGGCCTCCTGGTGTTGCTATAATAGGGCAGTGTTAAAAAGGTGTACATTTGTTTCTCAGCGTGTGGGAATGTGTGTGCAAAGTTTCACAGCAATGGGACGCTGCGTTCATAATTTTAGCCATTTTGTCCAAAACGGGACACTCCTGCAAACTTTAGATGCCAATCTTAGCCAATCGGGATGGAATATGAAAAATCTGACAGACCCGTTTGGTTTAATGACTGTGTATTTGCGTGATGTTTGGACCAAATCTGGGGGAGTAATATCAAAACATTTGTTTTGCCTTCGGCCTGGCGGAGACGATAATAAATTCCACAAATTAGAACACATTTTCTTTTAAGAAAATGATGTTGAGCTTGTAAATCGGAGACATAAGATTTCTCTTTTGGGTCTCGAGCTAAAAGGTTTGGGAACCACTGCACATTACAAGCATAAAAATTAACAGATTTGCGCCGCGTTTTGAGCTTGTAGATCTGTTTTTTTTTTTTTTTGAATCCTGAAAAGTAACAGTTTTGGACATATGAGTTTTCCACCCGACAGAGACGATATTCAGCTGCCGGAGAAACGAATGCAATCTAAACACTAGAGATAGAAAAGACAATAAACATTCCACGTGTAGCAAAGGGAAGATGAATTTGAAAAACCTTGTGGTTGTTGGTTAAAACCGACGGTTCAACCAATAGGTTCAATCTAACCACCGGTTTAACCACTGATGTAATCAGCGAGCACAATATTTGTGGGATCACAGAATAGCGCAAGAAACAAAATCCGAGACTGCTGCTTAACTGCTAGTTAACCCAGAGCTCTCTCACTTCTACTCCCGGGGGTAATCTCTCAAGACAGATTCTGCTAACAGCACCCCCGTTAACCCATTAAGACCGATTTTTTTTTAGATTTCTTTGGCTATTAAAAAATGAGATCTACAGCAGATCTACAAGCTCATAGCGCGTTAAAAAATTAACTCAAATCTTTGCTTCTGGGGATTCTACATCCTTGGGTCTTCTAAATCCTAATAGTTTTTTTTTTTTTTTTTTTATTACTTATGTTACTATAATATCAGTGGTTCTCTAACATTTTTAATTTCAAGGACCCCCAAAATGACCCCCATCTCAAAATATTTTGTTCCAGGGACCCCCAGAAGCAAACATTTTAGTTAATATGTATGTATATTCAAAGATTTGCAAACATTTTTAAGATTTTTCAAAAATAGCAGATCTACAAGCTCGTAGCACGGCACTCAGTGCCGCGCTATGAGCTTGTAGATCTGCTATTTTTGAATAGCCAAATAAATCTAAAAATGACACACAGATGCGTTCCCGGGTCTTAACGGGTTAAACATGTAGTGTTGTTGGAATAAACACAACAAGCAGCCGGGAGGAAGTGGACTAAGAAAGAGAAACCAAAAAAGGGAAAGAAGCCAAACCGAGTTCCTGTTTCACACAAATAAGGACGTGCCCACCACGAATGGGTTCCCAGATTGCTCCCGGGGGGGGGGGGGGGGGGTTCATTCTGTGTAGCTGCCTCATCTGGGATGAATTGAACCCTGGGACACCAGGTGAATTCAATCCACTGCCTGGTAATAGAGTTGAAAACTACAGTAGCAGTAGTGGTGTTCACTCAGGACCACTGGCATTTGAAGTCCCTAAGCATAGAGTTCTAAGAAGCCTGTACTGACATCTGGTGGTGACAAACAATAATCACACCCATTTGACTGTTTTGTCAAGTCAGGACCCTGTATTAAATAACATAATGTGCCTCTATTCAACTGATTATTCCTCCCTTCCTTCCCGCCTTCCTTCTTTCCCTCCTTTCCTCCTTCCAGAGCAATGTGAGACACTCCAGCCAACCCTTGACAACTCCTGTGGTGTCAGCTGCCACTCCCAGCCTGCAACACAACCTGCTGTACACTGCATACAACAATGGTACTGTTCTTACTGTACATACATACTGTACATATAGACACAACCTGCTGTACACTGCATACAACAATGGTGCTGTTCTTACTGTACATACATACTGTACACTGCATACAACAATGGTACTGCTCTTACTGTAGCATACTGTATAATACATAGACACTGTATATACACACTGTATACATATTAGACCTCCTCCACACTGCATACAACAATGGTTCATTCGTCTCCTTATGATGGCGCTCAGTGTGCATTAAATCAATGCAAATTCATCGCACAAAATAAACATTACATATTGTATGTAACTCTTGAGAGTATACAAATTAACCAAATAGACCTGTGAGGGTCCATTTGGTTTCATTTGTACACTCTGGTGGTCCTTGAAATGTAAAGGTTTGCCTTACTTGACCAGAATCACAATCAGTTTTACTCACTTCCATAATACACACTCGGCATATCTGGGAGCAAAATACTGTTCTCCGCAACTCCATGGTGCTTTAATGTCAGATAAAAAAAAAAACAACAGACACATTAAAAAAGAGGCAAGGGCATTTAAAAAAGAGAGAGAAAGCAGCAGTAAAATATGGTCTGGGGTTAAAAGTGTTGGACTGCCAGCTGGTTCTTGTTGCCCCCATGCTCTTGAACCTCCTACCAGACGGGTGGAAACCTCATATGTCCAAAACTGTAACTTTTCAGGATTCAAGTTAAAAAGTAGCAACAGTAACAGATCAACAAGCTCGAAACGCGTCACTTCACGCCGCGTTTCGAGCTTGCAGATCTGGTTTCGAGCTTGCAGATCTGCTAATTCTGTGACGCTGTTGTATGATCAAGTTGGGCGTTAATTTACCAAAAAACTCAAAATGTTACAATAAGGAGATAAGAGGTTTCTGCCCGACAGCAACAATATATAACAGATATGGGGGCAGTGGCGTCGTTACGCTGGGCTTCGGTGGCTATAGCCACCAATGTTTTATCCAAAGCCACCAATAAAAAAAATTATATATCTATAACCCTAACCTACCCCTAACCCTAAAACCGAAATAAAGTAACAAAAAACGGGGAAAAAAGTACCCAAATCCGCCGAAATCCGCATGAAAAAGCGCGCTGCAACGGGGGAGGGGACACATGTGTCCGTTGCCTGGGGGCTAAGCCCCCAACCTAGTAGAGACCTAGCGACGCCTCTGTATGGTGGACACTTACACATGTGTATTTTGTCTTCTCCTTCCAGACTACTGTCTGTCCAGCGCTGACCTGTCGGCTCTGCAGAGCTTCAGCCCCTCTTCGGCACTCCCCCCTCAGCTCCGTGTCGTCATGGCAACAGCATCACCAGCTGGGACAGGCGGGGCTCGGCTCTCTGACGTTAGTACACAAACTACAGAGATAAGACACAAACTATAGAGTATAAGACACAAACCACAGAGTATAAGACACAAACCTATAGAGGATAAGACACAAACTACAGAGATAAGACACAAACTACAGAGAAAAGACACAAACCACAGAGTATAAGACACAAACTACAGGTATAAGACACAAACCACAGAGTATAAGACACAAATTACAGAGATCAGACACAAACTACAGGTATAAGACACAAACTACAGGTATAAGACACAAACCACAGAGTGTAAGACACAAATTACAGAGATCAGACACAAACTACAGAGTATAAGACAAGCTACAGAGATAAGACACAAACTACAGAGATCAGACACAAACTACAGGTATAAGACACAAACTACAGGTATAAGACACAAACCACAGAGTGTAAGACAGCAAATTACAGAGATAAGACACAAACTACAGAGATCAGACACAAACTACAAAGTATAAGACACAGCCACAGACTCCCGACAGAGATGTACAAAGACTGTCATTGTTCAACAAAAAAAAATCAATCAAATAAACAAAAAATGTTTCCTCTCCTGCAACAATGCAGAGGAAAAAAACATTTCACTCTTGTGAACTCTTATATAAGATATATAACGATAATAATCTCCTCTCCTCTCCTCTCCTCTCCTCTCCTCTCCTCTCCTCTCCTCTCCTCTCCTCTCCTCTCCTCTCCTCTCGTCCTCTCCTCTCCTCTCCTCTCCTCTCCTCTCCTCTCCTCTCCTCTCCTCTCCTCTCCTCTCCTCTCCTCTCGTCCCCTCCTCTCCTCTCCTCAGGTCAGCAGACGGTCAGCTGTCCACCTCCCATCACCACCATAACATGAGCATCAAGGCGGAGCCCGTCTCCCCGCCCCGGGACCGCCTCGGCCAATCGGCAGCGGTGTACCTCGCCCAGGCGCAGGCCCCTCCCCCTTCCCACTCCTCCAATAGGCTGGAAACGGGGAGGTCTCCGGCCGACAGCGTCAGCTCCTCCTGTAGCTCCTACGAGGGGAGCGACCGCGAGGAGGCGCACCGAGAGGCGCAACGAGCGGACTTTCACTCCCCCTCTCGTCTGGGGGGAGGCGTCGTTGCCAGGCAACTGGCGGGGTCCGAGGGCAGGGAGAGCCCCTCGATGAAGCGCATGCGCATGGACGGCTGGGTGACCTAAGGAGCACAGGGGTCAGAGGTCATGGACGGCTGGGTGACCTTAGGAGCACAGGGGTCACCGAGGGTGGGTTGGAAAGACACGCATAACAATCACATGAACACAACGGACTGCCCCACAGTGGCCAACGGCAGGAACTACAGCTACAGTAGTTGTAAAAGAAAAAGTGGTTCTCAAACGTTTTTATTTCAAGGACATAACTCTGAGAGCGTACAAATATGGGTCCATTTGGTTCCATTTGTACGCTCTCTGAGAGAGTTACAGCAAGCTCAAGGAACCCTGAGGGTCCCTAGCTGGACCCCACTTTGAGAACCATTGGGTCAAAGACTTTAATTTTCGATTTAACGTAGACAAAACTTCAAATTCGTGTACATTATACAATGCCGTTTGCTGTTTAGTAGCATTATATATATATTGTAAAATATAATATTACTAAATGAGACACCGTCCAGTTTCATAGCTTCAACAGTTTCAACAATACCAACAGGAAGACACAGTTTTGCAGTTTAATACTCAGGCAGTTACTTAAGCTCCTTTCGGAACCCTGAATACCTTTTTTGTATTTGGGATGACGGTATCCAGGGTCTCTTGAAAGTGAATGCCTTCTCCCATTCACCCGCTGGTACCACTCTCTGGTCTCTGACAGATATAACGTCTCTTTAAGTGTTGCAGAGAGATTTCAAAGATACTCTGAACTGCTGTAGGGTCCCGTGGAAACTTGTGTTGATCGGCGCTGATCGCTGTTGCCATTAAACATGTTTAATCCATACCTTAAAATTCTGTTTTGTTCTCTCTCTCGCGCTCCATGACATGGCTAGCTGCACTTTGCCTAGCCAATCACAAGACAGGGGAGGCGGAGCGTGGAAGAGAGGAAAACTAAATAAAAAAGTATGGATAAACATATTTAATAGCAACGACGATCAGCGCTGATCAACTCAAGTTTCCGTGGGACCCTACTGCAGTACGGCGTATCTTTCAAATGTCTCTGCAACTCTTTAGAGACGTTGTATTTGTCCGAGACCAGAGTGTGGTACCAGCGGGTGAATGAGAGAATCCACTGACTTTCAAGGGACCCTGGATACCGTCATCCAAAATACAAAAAAGATATACAGGGTTCCGAGCAGGGCTAGCAGTTATTGGTGTTTGGCGTTGTAGAGCAAATCAGTCAGGGTTAACATACACGCTGTGCCGGGGGGGGGGGGGAAACACACGAAAAGGACATTGTTTATGCAAATGAAGTGTTGATTTTTATAGAATTTTATTTTTGTCTTGTCAGACTTTTTCTGAAGTCATAGTGAGAAGCTTTGTTTGGACTGAACTGCAGCAGCTGATTGACTTTCTGTCGCAGAAGTTTCTCCTCAAATCTGAAAAAAATACGGAGCAATACTTTTCACCATCATCTTTCTCTTTATCTCAAACACACTTATTTATATCAGCCAATGCCGTATGCTGGTTTTTGTATGTTGTCAGTGTGTGTGCGTGTGTGCATGTGTGTGCAATTTTTTTTTTTAATATAATATTGTACATGGAATATATAAAATATTTCAGACGGATACAAATTTGAAAGCCATGGACACTTGCTCTGTATGAATATTTTAGATAAATGACTTGCTTGTTTTGTATATAGTAACTTTAATATATATATATCTCACATTTGGTGTAAACTCCTTCTTGTTAGCTGGTCAGATGCATGAGTCAGGGTCATGTGTTGCACCTCCACCACGTTGTAACAGTAGCCCAGGGGTCTTCATCATGGGGTCCGGGACCCTTAGGGGGCCCTCAGAGTTACTACATTTGGGCCACCAAATCTTTGTGTGATATGATTTTTTTTTTTACATTAACCATATTCGGAGGCTATTTTTGGCAAAGAGCTATAGGTGTAGAGGGAAAAAATAGCAGACCAAGTAAAAAAAAAAGTTTAACCCTGCTTCATCTCTCTCTCAGCTTGGGGGTCCTTGGCCTGAAAAACGTTGAAGACCCCTGCAGTAGCCTATATGTTTATGGATGATTGACATGTTTACAAGCCATTGTCCTTTCCTATCAACTATCCATTGGCTAGGCCTGGTTTCTTCATTGGATTAGGGCAGTGGTTCTCAACCATAGAGTTAAAAATAATCCCTTTTCACCCCTTCTTCCGGGTTGGGAAATGTGACGGGCGGGCCCATTTGGGGCCTATGTGACGCATGCGCAGTAGTGTCACCTCCGTGCGCAATCCCCGTGCGCAAGCTCGTGAGTCGAGCCCATTGGTCGAAACCGTTTTAGCTCGTTCATGTGTCTGGTCCCATCCATAATAAGCTGCAGTACCTATGATTGGCCACCATGTCCAATGCGCTTCACTGCTCCCTCTCGGTTCTAGAGGCTTGTTCTCGACCCTTTCTGAATCACCAAAGCCACCGCGGCCCACCCATCTGACCACTTAACCCATTAAGACCTGAGACCGATTCTACAAATGTCTTCTAAATCCTAACAGTATTCTGAAACACTTATGTTGCTATATCTGTGGTATATCTGCTTTTTCATGTCAAGAGTCCTAAAATTAATATATATTTGGCCGCCGAACCGCCCATCTGAAAATATTTTGTTCCAGGGACCCCCCAGAAGCAAACATTTGAGTAAAAAATGTTTGCTTTAAAATATATGTATATTTAAAGATTTAAAGATCTACAAGGGCACTATGAGTCTGTAGATCTGCTTTTTTTTTAATAGCCAAAGTATAAATTAATTGTTTAAGTGGTTACACAGATGCGTTCCCGGTCTTAATGGGTTAACACAAGTCATATGGGTGGGCCGCCTGTTTATTTGAATGATCAATCAATCAATTATGTTCCTGCTTGGCTCAACGGCAAAGTTCATATGAGCCAGTAGGATACAACAGCAGTGTATAACACACAAATACAACAAAAAGAGAACAAGGGGTAAAAAACAGGTGTCAACCAATAGGAAAGAAACGTCATCTCACTTGACATGCATTTTCTGTTGTACAGTTTTATTTTAGCCTGGGGCTAGTTTTCTTTCAGTGTGAGCCGCAACCACTCTGACATAAATCAAACAAATTACACTCCAGATCGAATACTGGAACTGTCCACAACCCGCAAGGCAACAAATTTACGCTAAACTCTGGATTCCACCAAGGTTCTAAGAAGTCCCACCCATAGACCCGCCCTACTTGTGTCTGATTGGCTTCCTGGCAGGCCTAGTTTTTACTGAGGTTAGGGTTTGGGTTAGGTTTAGCATAGTTTTACTAAGGTTAAGGTTAGGCATAGTTTCACTAAGGTTAAGGTTGGAATTAAGTTTTGGGTTTAGGCATAGTTGCAAAAACGCTAGGAAGGAAGAACTGTCTTTCACAGTGACTACTGGCCAATCACAGCAAGTCTTCCTAGAACTGCGGTGGGATCCATAAGCACGTGAAATCGACATGGCTGACGCCTCGGCATGAGTTTGGCTTCAATGCTTCTGACGCAGATGTGTGAGTGTATCCTTATGCTGTGTCACCTTTAAAACAAGAATCCTTGGAAACCAGTTCAACCAAACAATGAGTGGCTGAAGCAACACGTCTGACTTGGGTGTGAAGTAGCTAAAACACATTTTGAGTTGTGCCCATTTCATGAAGAAGACATTCTGACCAACCAACCATTGCAATATAACATTTTTCAACTCCAAAAACTCCAGTAAGATTTGGAGTTTCAGTTTCAATAATTTTCTGTAGTGGTATCAGAAACTCCCATCTTTCTACACGGACCATAACGTTGTTTATCAGAGTCTCCTTCCTTTTACGATCAATAAAACCGCTTCCCTATTACAAGAACACAGTATTCTACAAAAGTGATGGACAATTGAGAAGGATAATGTATTTAAAGGTTGAATTATGTGTTTTGTAAAAGAAAAGTCTTGATAAATCAAACACCAAAGTATCCATTCTGACTCCGACTGTCAGGAGGTGTCCTACTTAAACCCTATGTACTTCGTTGACCGGAGTCCCTCAGGGGTCTTTATTCTCCCTCCCTCCTTTTTTCCCTCTACACCAAATTGTTTAGCCAAAAATAGCTGATGTACAAGCTCCAAAGGCATTGCACTGTGACGTGTTGTGAGCTCGTAGATCGGCCTATCTTTGCCCAAGTGTTCACCCCAGAATAGGTATGCAAGGGTTCATGTGGTAACTTATGTTTTAGTTTATTTATGAACATCATTGTTATTGAGCTGATAAATCCTTTCCAGAGAGCCTTCAGTGAGTGAGAAGGTAGGGCTGTTCAAAGCCTTCAGCGGCTCAGCAGGACTCATTGGTACTGTGTTGTAGCTGGTGGTGTCTGTGTAGGCCTACCTGTGACTTCACACCAAAAAACCCCTCTCTGATCATCCTGCAACCCTGCTTGTAACGTAAAATGATTTTCATATGAATGAATTACCAACATTACTCCCATCTTCTGATATATGATCTATAAGCATTCTGAGATTTGAAACAGACTAAATTGTACCGTAGTAGTTATTCAGAGGTTGGTGGTAGTGGTTTAAACAGTTTGTACTGGAACTCGTGGTTCTCAACCTTTTCAGGCCGTGACCCCCCCAAAATAATCATGTTGGAACTGGGGAGCACTTGGAATTGTAGGAGTTGAGTGAGGCATTACCTTTAGTTTGACTCGGTTCTGCAGATAAATATTGTGAAAATAGCCGATCTACAAGCTCGCAACCGTTGAGCTTGTAGATTGGCTATTTTCAAAATGTTTGCCTCATTCTGACAATTTGGCCAATGTTTCACCGGTTTTTATTGTATAGTTTGTTGATTACTATTGATGCTGTAGTTGTCTCTTTTCTTTTCTTTCTTTTACTTTTTTTGTATTAAAAAGGACTTAAAAGTCCTTAAATTGTCACTTCACTGTCATCTGGGGACCCCTCCCCCCCAAAAAAAAAATCAAACCCACAGGTTGAGAACCACTGATGTAACTGATATAAGTCACAGGTTCAGTCCCTGGCTGCTCCAACAAGCCCAGTGTATCCTGCGAATCCCTTCCAACTCACTCACTCTGTTCAGCTATAACTAAAATAGGTCAAACTGGGTTCAAGTTTGAAAGAGATGGAAATATAATAGCCATATATGCACAGGATGTGCCCTGAGAAATGTATTGAATGGTTAGGTTTCAATTTGTTGTTGCCGTTTGTTTTGTTTTAGTTTGATACATTTTGTCTATAAGATGTAAATGTGTACATATATAACTGCTGAAGTCTGATTTAAGCTCAGATGTTTGAGTGAAATATATCTATCTGCACACCACTGGTGTTTTTGTAGTGTTCGTTTCTTGTGTTGTTGGCATGACGTTATGCACCATACATTTGACATAATGCAGTATTTTACACTAGTACTAGTAGATTATATATTATTTCATCAAAAATAGACCATTAGATGGATTTAAGCTCTTAGTCGCTACTCGCCACGGCACAGCTATTTGGATTCCATAGAAGCCAGCATGTCTTCTATGAAAGCATATTGTGCAGTGAAAATAGCCTAGATAGACCATTTTTTACCCACTGAAACTACTGAAAATGTCAAAACTGTAATAACCTAGGCCTGAATATGAATATGAATGTGTCTGTGTGATAATAGGCTCTATGCACAGCAGCCATATTGGAAAGAAATTGGGCCTCAACCATACTTCCTGCACAGGTGTTACCAATGATACTAATGAAGGCTCTGGTCAAACAGAGTCAGGGTGCTGATATTGTGCATGTCGGCACACTGGAAACACTCTGATACACCAGTGGGTCTCAAAGTGTGGTCCAGGGACCCTCATGGTTCCTTGAGGAGGTTTCAAATGGCCCCTGACGGGTGTGTAACCCTGAGAGTGTACAAATGGACCCGTAAGGGTCCATTTGGTTCCATTTGTACACTCTCAGAGTTATGGGGGTCCACTGTGCTACACTAAATGGAACAGAGCCTTAATTAGTATCATTGGTAAAACCTGTGAAGGAAGTAAGGAAGGGCCCAATTCTTTCCAATATGGCTGCTGTGCATAGAGCATATCAACATCATTGTTAAGTTTGAAGATTGCAAACATGATGCCACCCTGTGTTTATGCATTTTAGTCCTCCAGAGATGTGCAATAGCAGCATCATCACAGTAGGTGGCAGCAAATAATCCCCTTACCCTTGTGTGGTTCAAATCACAAATTGTTGCTGTCAGGTAGAAACCTTGTATGTCCAAACCTGTTACTTTACAGGAAATGGAAAAAGGAACCTGTGTCCCAGTGGATCGAATGTAGTTATTATTCAGTCACAAGCTCTTGTTGATACTTTTCATCAATATTCATAAAACCTACCATAGTGCCAAGCAAGGGTAAGGGAGAGGTGAAAACATGCTTTAGAAACAATCAATAAATCAATCACTCAATCAATCTTTATTGTTACATCACATTGCAACTAATATGGGTGAAATTCTTGATTGTGCAGACCCATCGTTGCAGTTAAAAGATAGAGGATAAGAGCATAAAAGGGAGGTGGGGTGAGGAGACATATAAAGTGCATGATATATAACTAATGTGCATAATAAATTAAGGGGGGGCATTCTATGTATCTAAAGTGCATAATACAATAAGAGTCATGTATGAGTGAAGAGTGTGTGTGCGAAAACACAGTTCAATCAGTCTGTGCAGTGGCACTAGGCTTAGCTCTTATTAAGCAGTCTGATTGCTGCTAGATAAAAACTGTTCAGCATTGCTCCTCGTACTCCTGTATCGTTTGCCTGGCCGTGGATGTAGCAGCGGTTTGAATAGACCTTGGCTGGGGTGGAGGATGTCCCTCTTTTCACCAACTTTCTTTATGATAGATAATAGATGTTTGCATCTCTGACTGGGTTTAGTTTGATCTGGTGTAAAACTGAATCTATTACTACTGTAGCAAGGTCAGATCAGTAACCAAATATATCCATATAAACATATTGTTATAAAATACACAGGAAATCTATTGCCATTGAATTTCTGCTTCTACATCTTGGTGGCACCGCGACCCATGATGGACTTCTTAGTGTTTTTCTCAGGTTTCAAAAGCATTAGATAACATTTTGGTCCAAACAGCGCCACCAAAAGGCCAAAACTAGATGCTAAAATAGCAAATATCCCCACTACATCTGCATATTTGCCTGGAGAGCTGATATATGCTGGGATGAAGGCTATCCACACGGCACAGAATATCAACATGCTGAAAGTGATGAACTTGGCTTCATTGAAGTTGTCTGGAAGATTCCTTGCCATGAATGCTAGGAGGAAGCTGAGGAGTGCCAGTAAACCAATATAACCTAGTAACACTGCAAAACCAACTGTTGATCCCACTTCACACTCATAGACTATCTTATCACTGTGGTATTGTGTGTTTTTATGAGGAGTTGGTGAGGCAGACACAAGCCAGACTATGCAGATTATTGCCTGGATAGCAGTAAGAGCCAGAACTGTTCCTCTCTGCTGTACAGCACCGAAAAACTTCATAATGTTCACACCCCCGGGCTTGGAGGATTTGAACACAGCCAACACCACCATAGTCTTTACCAGGATACAGGAGACACACAGCACAAAGCTGATCCCAAATACTGCATGCCTCAGCTGACAAGTCCAGAGTCTGGGAAGGCCAATGAACAGAAGTGAACACAAGAAACATAGTTTAAGTGACAATAAAAGTTGGAAGCTGAGTTCTGAGTTGTTGGCGCGTACCATGGGCGTGTCTCGATGATAGACGAAGATTCCTAGGACAATGGCACAGATAAGTGTGCCTAGCAATGAGATGGTTGTCAAGGAGATACCCAGGGGCTCATCGTAGGAGAGGAACTCCACGCTCTTAGGGACACAGTGGTCACGCTGGGGACTGGACCAGAAGTCCTCTGGACAACTGGTGCACTCCCTAGAATCTAACAAAAACAGTAAATTTAAAGAGACATATTAAGTAAAGTATCGTCCTAAAGATAACCTACATTGCTATCCTACTATGATTTTATCCTGCTATACTACTATGAATGTGGAAACCTCTATCCTTCCTGTCTGTCTGTCTACTGTATACTTTTTCCAAATTTAAGCTGTTTGATGTCAGCGACAACCCACAGCAGCACTCAGCATCCTACAGAGACATAATGACCAATCCGCAGACGGGAGTACACATGTATAAATGCATTTTTCTGCTGAGTGGGTTGGTATATCGATCTGAAAATGATTAACCTGATTTATACGTGTTTCCAAATGTAAGTTTGGATGTTTTTGCCACGGGCTGTCAATCTCCCCCAGCTGCTGCTAGAGGTGCTGCCAGCACCAAAAAAAAACAAAAAACAGGGATGACTGGGCCTTTGCGTTGGCTGCCCCCAGGCTCTGGAATAATTGGCCCATACGCATCAAAGCTGCCCAGTCGATAGCTACTTTTAAATCCTTACTAAAGACAATTGTTTTCTCCCTGGCCTTCGGTGATAGCTGATGTAGCCCTTTCTTTCCCTGACTGGTGCTAATGTTTGTTTTTGTTTCTGCTTATTTAATTGTATGCTATTGTCTGTTTATATTACATTGTTTGCTCTTTGTTTGTTTTTTACCTGTACAGCACTTTGGTTCACGAAACCTGGGGTCTATTCCACGAAACCTGGATTAGGGATAAACCGGGTTTAAACCGGGTTTAATCGGCTATCCTGGCTTAAATTATCCAGGAATCGGTTTCACGAAAGCTGAGTTAGCTCGGCAGATTAACTTAGCCAGTAAACCTGGATATGTTTATCCATGATCCTGTTTCACAAAAGAAAATTGAAGCAATCCTGCCTTAGTTACCATGGCAATTTAGCTGTGAAGTTAGCCTGGTCCGGACCAGGCTAACAGCCAAGCTTTATTAATCCAGTGCCTTGTTCTTCAAGTTTTGTGAAATAGCTGTTAGTCCAATGACTCCAATCATAAACCAATGACCCGGCCCCCCATGGACCCCCGCCCCTGTGGGCCCCCTCCCCCGTGGACCCCCGGACCCCCGCCCCCGTGGACCCCCGGACCCCCGTATACCCCTGACCTCTGTTGGGGGTCAACGGGGGTCCGGGAATACACGACCCCCGGCCCCCCGTTGACCCCCGTGGACCGGGAACCCCCGGCCGCCTAAAGGCAAGCTTTTCACTTGTAGATCTTCGATTTTAGAAATTAGAAATTAGAAAATGATTCTAAGTGTGTAATCATAATTCCAACATTCACTTAAACTCCTTATGTTTAAGCCTAACTGAATTATATATTTATGGATTTGTATATAAATTAATTGCATATTTTTGGACAACTTGTGCATTTAATTTGTCTGCAATACTTTGCCACGCTTTCTCCCTGGATCTATATTTATTGCAGCTGTGTTTCCTCTCTTGCTTATTATACATTTTACTTCCTTGTATGATTTCATGAGCTGCTGCAGTGCTGCTGTTCAGCCACAGAGAAGAACGCCGCTGATTGGTCAAGTTCAAGGATTCTGCTATCGACTTTCATGGTCTTTTATAGGAATATGTGAACTCACATTCAGCCTGGTTTAACGATCCTGGCTCGACAAACCTCTCCTTCTCAGCCCGGCTTGGCGTTCGTGGAACTGAATAAACCAGGCTGAACAGCGCAGGCTTGTCAAACCTGGATTTGCCTTTCAAACCAGGATAATTTAATTCCTCTTTCGTGAAATAGACCCCTGGTCATGTTAAATGTGCAATATAAATAAACTTTGATTTGATTTGATATAGTAATGTAAACCTACCAGTCTGAATGGACTAGAAATGAAAACCTCAATGAGACTTCCTCGTAAAATAAAAAATAAAAATAGATAAATAAAACGAACCTGTCAGATTGCTGATCTCTCCCTCAGAACAAGCAATGCAGTCAAAGCAGCAGACAGGTTCTCCTTTCCTTCTGGCCACACGGGTTCCAGGGGAACAGCTCTCACTGCACACTGACCGAGGAGGCTGCAGAGGAAAGTAACAATGATCAATTTCAGACTAAACTAAATTATATTAACATCATAAGCTCAACATTAGTTATTTTAGAAAGCTGAAATTACCTTTTTGGATTCAAAGGTCCAGAAGATTCTGTCTTCATCAAGGATGAGTTCTTCGTCTCCAAAGGCTGACTTCTTGACCACACCTACATTCTGAACCTTTAAACTTCCATCAGGGAGCCACGCCCAGTTCATGATATCGAAGATTGGTAAAGGATCACCATTCTCATCAAATGATACATGATCACCAGATGATGTGGTGAAGTTGACCTTTTCCAGGTAATACACAAGCTAGAAACGGTTATGCAGAATAATGAAGAGCAAGAGACTTCAAAAACCTACTGCATACAATATACAGTGCACTATAGTTACATTGACAATAACTGTTGTATTAAATATATCCTTGCTGTATTTATAGTTAGACAACATGACCTGCATTTAGTGCGTGCGTGCGTGCGTGCGTGCCTGCGTGCGTGCCTGCGTGCGTGCGTGCGTGCCTGCGTGCGTGCGTGTGCTTGTGGTGGGGGCACTAACTTTCTGTTCAAAGAGAAGGTTGTGTGCACATCCCACGCCTGTATTTAGGCCAGGTGCTGGACATCAAGGAAGAATCAAGAAAAAGAAGAAGGAAGTCCGCACACTGTTCTCAAGCTCCAAGAAACTCACTTTTTATTTGTGCAATGTTTCGACCTTCTAGGTCTTCATCAGGCAAAAAAACTAACTTTCTGGGCATTGAAAGGTGGGCATAAAAGAAAAAAGAAGTTGTTTGGAAGTATCCCTTATAGTTCCTTGTGATGGCATGTAACTGAGAAGGTGGCACTATAGCAACGAACTGTTGAATGCAAGTGATTATCAGCAAAACTGTAACCCTTGTTACCACTTGCCACGTCTACAGGCAACCTTCAAGAACATAAAATGACCACCTGCCTCCTATACAGACCACCTTTAGAAGTCGGCCTCTTCGACGTAGGACCAGAGATGACTACACAACACTGAGCTGGCCATCTGATGATACACGAAAGATCCTACTATGTCCATTTGTTCTTGTTTTTCACCAATGACATGTTCACATTTTCATTATTATTCTAAATTTGAATCCAATTAGAAACGTTAACAGGTAAACTGTGAATTAATATCCCACCTGCCATGGCTGTATTGTCTGCAAACTGGCACAGCTGTGCCCAGTGAAAGGCCCTCTTCCTGGCACACATTGCAACATGTCATGGAGGGCATGGGCCACAGCATACACAGCCTTGTATACATTGTACTCTGCTCTGAGGTCAGACACATCCAAAAGTTTAGAATCTGCTGTTTGTAGGTCCTCTTGTCCAGTACACACCCGTCCACCAGCATCCACCCAATCTGATGGAAGGGGAGCAAATTTACACTGAAATGTGTTCTCCCAAAACCGCCTCACCTGAAGAAACACAATGAAGACTCAAACATACATAAAATAGATGTCATTTATAATTGCAGCTTAAATACAAAATAAAACAAAAATGCTCACTATGTTATCTTCTTGGCTGTTGTCTGGGTCATTGTCAGGATGTAAATTTAACAAGAAGTCCTTAAGACCTGGTATCTCTCCACGACGAATGGCAAAACCCAGGGTGCCTCTCAGGTACGGCATGTAATGAGGAGACTGGAAATAAGGGTTTCTCTGCCAAGCTGCAGTGGCAGGTAAGATCCATTGCAGACCCGTCACATTCTGCTTTACCACCTGTTCATTGTGTTAAAATAAATAAATAATATGTATATATATATATACAGCTTCTTCTCAAAAGGCAGTGATGCATAAGATCGACACCAGGGCATCAAGGCCAATACGTCAACCTGTAAGAAGGACACCTCCCTGGTTTCAAGGGGGTTTTGATAAGATCAGCATGTCCTGTTCAGTTTTTATCAGGGTGTATCATGGGGTATTGCAGTGTTCAGCAGCATGGACGGCTCGTCTCCCATTCTGGGCAAGAACAAGAGGGCCTGAGTGATACAATCATGTTTGTGGGCTGTAGTGATGTGTCATTCAGGGTAACAAAATGTTGTCATTCAGTGCAACACCCGTATTTTATATTAAAATACAAATAACTTTGTTTTGTTGGAAGTAAAAAAAAGTTGTGCTTGTGGTGAGGCAGACTGTAGGGAAAAAGGTACTGAGGCACTCCGTCTTCAGGTGAAAAAAATATTATATTTATTTGAGCAAGGCAACAGAACAGAGGATGACCGATGCGTTTCGACACTTGGGTCTTCAACAGGGTCAAAACTTTCTTGACTCAGAGAGACATAAACAAATCTCAAAGGATGACATTAAAGATATTTTCATAGATTTTTGCATTTGTTTCAGTGTAAGGTATCTACAGTATAAAGATCATCCTCTTTATACTACTTTAAAATGCCATTAATGATTCAAAAAGATAATATTCAGTGTTCATACACCAATTGAATATAGTCATATATTGCTTGTAATTCAAATATACTTATATGTTGTAAACTCGTTAAAACATGAAATAACAAAGCATGTATCATAACACAAACCTCCTCCAGGACGTTAATCAGATAGTCCCCATATGCAAATGCAATGACCAGACGAGCTGTGGATGTCTTCATCACAGTGGCAATCCTCTGGAGTTTATTCATGTCATTGTCAAAGGGCAGAGCCTCTGAATAATCCACACAACCCAGGCCAGACTGGTCCAGGTCAGACTGGAATAATAGGGCAGCATCGCGGCCGCCATCATCATCACTAAACAACAGTCCTACCCAGGTCCACTCAAACCTCCTCATAATCTGGAGTATAGCTTGCACCTGATTTGGATAAAGAGGGACATGTACATAGATTATTCACATAGTGGAAAATCATTGAATCTCCTACACAGATTCCACCAAGGAAAATGTCTAATCATTCTCTTAAATACATTTAAAGCTAGCTCTCCACCAAACAGACTACTACAGAATTCTACAGACTGGCTGTCGAATGAAGTCGGAAGATCAGTTGGTTGGAAGGCGTGATTTTTTTTGCTGAAATTACCTGAGAGCCGACACCGACAGATGGTGCTAAAAATACCCTATGGCTTGATGTCTTTTTCAACAACAAGCCCGCTGCTATCCAACACTACCTGGCCACAACAACTCTGCCAATCAGGCTCAACTCTATTAGCACGGTAGGTTGTGCGTGTGTGCGTGTGTGCGTGTGTGTGTGTGCGTGTGCGTGTGCGTGAAGAAGTTCACCTGGAAGACAAAGCTTGGGATTGTTCTAAAGAAGGACGGGAACTGATTCAGGTCACTGAGACAGGAGCAGGAAGCATAGTAACTTATCTGAAAAAGAACAAAGAAAGTCCTGCAATATGCTATTTTTTTTTCATAGTTTTATTTCATCTTATGTATGTATTTATTAACTATTAATTGTTATTATAATGAGTTATGTATTTGTATTATTTTTAATGAATTAATGTATACATTGATTAATACATTCATTCATTCATTTATTTATTTTTGGCAAATTTCCAGCAGAGCATGTGAGCTGAGCAGGGAGTTGGGAGATAACAAACAAATCAAGCAGTGGCAACTTTTCTCATTTCAGAAAGCAATTGGAGCAGGATGTGCTGTTTTAACATAAACACACTACCTGAATACACCTATGACTGAATACACCTATGCATCCTTAAGCACCATGGACAGCGACACTGTCACAAAACATCAAGCACTAATAGAGAATTACTAGACTACACTTTTTACTAAGAGACATGGACAACATTGGTTTTCGTAGGCCGTAGTAAAAGGGGATTCAAGTAGGAAGCTTACCATTGGCACTCTGTACAAACCTAATATTTTAGAGAGGGCAATAGAACTTTTTGAGGTAGAAGGACCCACAGTTCCGATCACTGGAGGGGGCCCAACACAGCTCTCCTCCAGTGTAAACTGCTCCTCTCTCCCACCGATCAGTGACATCGCTGCACGGAATCCAACTCCAAGCGTGAGACAGGTATCATAGATGCTGTACCCCAGAGTCACATTGGGCAGCAGGCTGGGGTTGCTGTTGATCTCATTAATGGCAAAAGCCATTGTCTGGGCCCATCTGAACCCTTTAAGGAAAAAACTATAGCACACAAAAAATACACTGTAACCTTGAATATCGTGGCTGTCGGGACAGAAACATTGTTTTTATGTTTTTGTTTTGTAAATTAAGCCTTACTTTGTCACACAAAAGTAGCAAAAATAGCCGGTCTGCAAGCTCACTAAGCATCGACACTTTGTGAGCTCAGATCTGCTATTTTTGATACGAAATTAAATTAAAATAAATTAAAAAAAAGATAGGAGATCAGTGCGGACATTCATTTTTTTCTTTATTTGTGATACTCACCCATAGCAAGTGGGCTCCTGTTGCCTGGAGGTGAAAGTCAGCTCAGGGAACACAGAGGTGAAGTGGATGGTGAACAGGCCACCCAGAACCAAGTCCCCGGCCTTGTACATTCTGTTGAGATGAAACCGTTTCTGTAACTCACAAGAAGATGAAGACGAGGCAGACAAAGAAGAGAAGGAAGAGAACAACATCAAGTATGAAAGCAGGCGTACGAGTAGAGAAGCCCTCATGACTGTCCTCCTCTGACTAACAACCCCCCCCCTCCTTTCTCTAAATCCATTGTCCAGTTGTTACATTTTATACCCAGTGCTGTGCCACCCCCTGTGCCACATTACGTAATCTTTCACAACCCCCATCTGGGCAGACATAGAAGTAGAGGCAGGGCTTAAAATACTTTATGTTGTGTGTGTGTTTATTGTCTCCGCCAGGCCGAAAGGCATGGCGAGAGAGTATGTTTTACCCTCCGTCCGTCCGTGTGTGTGTGTGTGTGTGTCCGTCCTGTCTGTGTGTTAGCAGCTAATCTCCGGCACCGTTGGCCCGGTTGCTCCGAAACTGTGCACACACACTCCCTGGATGCCAATTCAGAACCTCTGCCCCATTTGTTTTCACATGGGCCTGTTATAGCGCCACCAGGAGGCCGATTTGTGCAAAACCATTTTTTTAACATTGCTCCTACAGATTTTATCCAAACGTCATGCAAATCGGTACACAGTATCTCTATAGTCATGTGATCAACACGAATCTATCTGTCCGATTTCCCATATTCCATCCTCATTGCCTATGGTTGGCTTCCAAAGTTTGGAGGATTGGTCCGTTTTGAACAAAAAGCCTCAAACTATGCACGCAGCTTGCGATTTACGTGAATTTTCACATGCACATTCCCACTAGGCCGAGGAAGCAATGCCACCCTTTTCACATTGGCCTGTTATAGCGCCACCAGCAGGTCTAATTTAGCAAAACACATTTTTGGAACAAAATGCCTCAAATCATGAATGCAGTGTCTGATTGCCGTGAAAGACGTAAGAATAAATGGCACCCTTTTCACATTGGCCTATTATAGCGCCACCAGGAGGCCAGAATAACGTACCTGACCAGGGGCCTGTTCCTCAAAAGGTGAATTAGAGCTAAAGCCTGGCTTTTCCACCTATCCTGGCTTAATTTAGCTAGGATTAGAGCTGACTCGGTTCCTCAAAAGGTGAATTATCTTGAAGATTAGTTTAGCCAGTTCACCCTGGCTAAGTTTAGCCTTATCCGATTCCTCAAAAGAGAATTGAAGCAAGCCTAGCTTAGTTACCATGGCAATTTAGCTGTGAAGTTAGCCTGGTCAGGAGCAGGCTAACAGCCAAGCTTACTTAATCTAGTGCCTTGTTCTTCAAGTTTTTCCACAGTTAATTCAAAACATGTGTTTGTATATGGACTCATTTTAATGACCCTGCATTCAAATAAAATGAAATAAATACAATAAGATATAATCAAATTAATTACTGAAATAGTGTGTGACCATGAATCATAATCATAATTGTTTCACAATGACTCATGTGATATGTAATTGTCACTCTGTTATAGTTAACACTATAGTTCATCTTGTTGTTAGATGTTTGATAATATATTCCATTTTTTTTAAAATATTATAAAAAATGTCTGACACATACATACACACACATATACCCGTAACTAATAATTTATATATATATATATATATATATATATATATATATATATATATATATATATATATATATATATATATATAAATTATTAGTTAAGGGTTTAAAGGAGCCTCTTTGTAAGTCAATGAGGAGCATATTTTAAATTATCAATTTCTAGTCAATGGAGAAATTATTTTTTATTTCTTGTCCACCTTTGGAGTTACGTCATGATGGCAAGGTAACTACACAAACCTCTACCAAAGTGGTCTTGCAAATGTGGGGTTATTTATTGCGTGTCTCGTCCCCCCCCCCCCCCCGCTCATCCCGTCACGGCCCCCTGTCGCGGTCAACCCCCGTCCCGTCCCGTCCCCCGTCCCGTCCCCCGTCCCGTCCTGTCCCGTTGTGGCCCCCGTCGCAGTACACACACCCCCCCCCCCCCCGTCCCCGTCCCGTTCCCGTTCCCGTTCGTCCCGTTCGTCCCGTTGCCCGTCCGTCTCAAACACACACACACACACACACACACACACACACACACACACACACACACACACACACACACACACACACACACACAGTGTGTGTGTGTGTGTGTGTGTGTGTGTGTGTGTGTGTGTGTGTGTGTGTGTGTGTGTGTGTGTGTGTGTGTGTGTGTGTGTGTGCAATACTTTGCCATGCTTTCTCCCTGGATCTATTTATTGCGGTCGCGTTTCCTTTCTTGCTTAAATACATTTTACTTCCTTGTATGATTTCATGAGCTGCTGCAGTGCTGCTATTCAGCCACAGAGAAGAACGCTGCTCTGGTTTTGGACTCCGTGATTGGTCAAGTTCAAGGAATCTGCGCTCGAGTTCATGGTCTTTTATAGAAATACGTCGCCGGCGAATCCCCGCCCATTCAGCCTGGCTTCATTATCCTGGCTGGACACAGCCTGTCTTGACAAGGTCTAGCTCGACAAAGTTGCTCCTTTTCAGCCTGGCTTGGCGTCTGAGGAACGGAACAAACGAGGCTTTTCGGACCCGACTTTGTCAAGCCTTGATTTGGCTTAAGGCCAGGCTTTGTTAATTCACCTTTTGAGGAACAGGGCTCTGGCACGTTATTCTGAGACCTGTGCTCCGAGGAGCACTTTTTCTAGTTTATTTTTTATTTTTTTGCAAGCACATGACTTATAATAGATACTTGTAATAGAACTATTGTACTTTTGACTCCACTACATTTCTAGGAAGGGACTCTTGACACTCAACACAAAAAAGAATTAACCACTATTTCAAACATAGTGAAAATAGCAAAACAAGTTCACAACGTGTTGCTGTGTGACACGCTTGTAGATTCTTTTCAAACATTTCTGAAAATCACAATTTCTATATAGCAATGCATCAATATATTACGAAGAAAATGTACATCGTAATTTGTACTTTTGATAGTATTTACTAGTATATACTTTGTCCACCACTGTCCACAACTTCTCCAGCACCAACCACCCATCCACCCACTCATCCACCCACCCTATCATTTCTAGTGATATTTAGGCCCTGTAAAACGGCATTGTTAGTGATCTTCCGAATCTGTACGTCCCCAGATCGGGCACCGGACCACCTGGATGCAGATTTTCAATAGATGCTCTCCTCGGGCCCAATATCAAGAATCTACAAGCTGATGTTCGTAGGTGGACTGGACAAAGTCTTGCTCCACTTTCACCACATTCACTCTGAAAGGTTGACCCTTTTGATGAGGCAAACCTTTTTCTACAGGTCCTGGGCTTCCGAATCTGACATTATGTTGCTCTGCACTCAATTTAGAGCGATCCTGAGGTGGTTGCACCTCTCTACGTATCTCACACGGCCCATGGAAGCATATGTCCACGCTGTGTGACAAATCAGTTGGTAAGGTTAGTACAGGTAACATCTGACAGGTAGAGCATTCATAACCTGAGGCCACCTGCTCACCATACATGAACTGCAATTATCATTTTAACCACACCGCACCAACCTGAATGGAACGACAGAGCTACAATAACACACACACACACACACACACACACACATACACATACACATACACACACACACACACACACACACACACACACACACACACACACACACACACACACACACACACATACACACACACGGACACACACACACTTACTTGCTTGTGGTTGTCCATCGTGCCCGATGATGGCCATCTTCTCCTATTTGTCCTCTGGTGGCTGAATAGTCCGATCCTGGATCCACAGTTGCGGTTGCAGACTGCGCATGTAAAAGCGATACTGACGGGAGCAGGGGCATGCCTCTTTGCACGCTTTGCTGCACGGTGTTGTGTGCGCTGACTTTCCATATACTCCACTCCCTGTGCGGAGTGAGAACGCCAGAGGTTGCGACAGGTAGCAAGTTCCTCCAGTGAAGAGGGGTTGATCCGGCCTCTCTTCAGCGTGGTCTTCAGTTGGTCTTTGAACCGCTTCTTCTGCCCACCAGCACTGCGTTGACCAAGGTGTAACTGGCCGTAGAGTACTTTGCACGGGAGTCTATGGCTGGGCATACGAATGACATGCCCCAGCCACCTGAGTTGATGTTGGTTCAGGATGGACTCCATACTGCAGCTGCCTGCCCGTTCAGCACCTCTGTGTGTGGCACTCCAAGTGATGCCGGGGATCTTCTGAAGACATCTGACATGGAAGGCCTGGAACTTACTGTCATAATGAAAAGGGGTAGTTGTCTACTTTTGTTCGTTGTGCTCCTCATCCATTTTTAGTTGTGGATAAATTGGTTCAATTGCTCTGCTATCAATGAATCTGCAATCAATGGAATGGCACTTAGGAACTAATGTTACAAATTTTATTACAATGTAGTTACAAATTGGTGGTACAAACTGATACTTTTGAATCACCTTACAATAAACGGAATACACAGAAATGTTTAAATGGACCTATTTTAACCACTTCTTAAATCTTCCTTAGTAAAACTGACCTGAGGTGCAACTGTACTTGGTACGCTCTTTTTTTCACTCTACACCAAACCTTTCCCCCAAAATAGCTGATCTAAAAGGCCACAATATGCCACTATTTTTGTGTAGCAATACCCCTTTAAGACGTGTGCATAAAAGGGGTGCCAGGTTTGTGGCCTTCTGTTTGGCCAGAAGCCTTTATTTGGGTGTTTGGTGAAAGACTTGAGGTTATTCAGCCTCATACTGGGTTAGGAAACTTGGGAACCAATGTTATTGCTATTGTAATTCATTTTGGCAATATGGTGACATGTTTAATGTGGCATTCTATATCCCCTTTACAGAATTCGGCAAATGTGACACAGCTGTATAAGGAAATGACTATGCCACCTTCACATATAGGAGTGAGGGATCCTACAAAACCATATACTGGACAATGTAACTGAACATGGTAAGGTACCCCAAATAGGTACGGGTTCAGAATGAACAGAACCAGAGGCTGATGTATCGAAAGTTTAGAACGTTCCCCCCAGAATAGGGGTGCTGGGGTTCAAGTGGTTAAATGCTATCTACCTGTAAATCTATATTACTGAGACTATTTACATTATTATTAAATGACTAAGTAATTATTGTGTATGTGAAAACACACAAATGTGGGTTTGTGTGTTTAACAGATATATACTATGAATCAACAAATGATTTTGGCACGTTTTCATATAAAGTTAAATTATTCTACTCTTCATGATGACACATCATTATAGGGAAAAGGGGCATCTGTAAACGTACACTTTGACAATCTCGTAAAAAAAACAATTTAATCAGAAGAGCAGATTTAGCAAGGCATTGGCCCATGTGATATTTAATTGGTGTTAGTGTATACTGTTTCAACCTGGAGGCTATTATATGGCCTCTAAGGCCTGGATTAATTAAAAAACAGTGCTATAGTGTGTGTGGAGCTGCCTGGCAGATGACATACAGTAACCTAGCTAAGGGACTGTCATATGGGACACAACTGGTGAGTTGAAGACGCCTTTAGGCTTCACTCTTGTTTTCCCTCGCACCAGTGGTAACCAGGAGAGTGGCCAGATTTAGCGAGAGAAATAAGGAACCAGGTCTATGAAAACAAGCCCAAAAGAAGCGACTAGGCCACATTAAACCTGTATGAATTGGATTTTGGGGGAAATAGCCGCTCTACGTTGTCACATTGTGACACATTGTGAGCTTGTAGATTGGCTATTTACAATAGCCACATTAAATAGAAACATTTTGAATATTTTGTTTGTTTGTCCCAAATGAATATGTATTTGTCCGTGGACAAATACATATTAGGGGGTAGGGGTCCTTGACGTGAAAGTGTTTGAGAATCACTGGTTTAAACATTAGGCAGCAACTGCCATAATTCCACTCCCCCCTATGTAATTATTGGAAAGTATTAAACAGCTGATATTCATAATGTTTACATCTTTAGGGCCCTACATCATACCATAGAAAGCACTAGTGTCTATTCAAACAGTGTTTTTTTTTTTTACCTAGGAGTGACATTAATATGTTTGGTTTATTTGTTTCTTTGTTTACACCTTATCTCTGCTAATAACATGTAGAATTTTATATTAACGATAACAATAACAAAGTCACCATCAAACAAACATTCCCCCCCCCCACTAAACCAAACCTACCTCCATCCATCCCTCCATCCCCTCCATCCATCCATCCATCCATCCATCCATCCCTCCTTCCTCAGAGTGGAGGTTGACGTGGAGAGGAAACTCTTATTTTTTTTATATATAAATCTTTTTATTGCGGAAACAGTGCGCTCTGATTTTCACAATAAAATGTTACCCACCCGCGTTTAGTTCAGAACCGCCCGACCCCGTACCCGTGAACTTATAAAAGTATATTTTTCACCCGTGTTCACCCGTCAAACGCGGGTACCCCGCCTGTTGCAGGACTCTGCTGTCAGGTGATAAGAAGCGGCCTGCTCACTCCTCCTGCATTGAAGGAGGCATGAGCTCAGTCTGGGCTCTCCCTAGGCTGGCAGAGGGAGAGTAGCGCCCAAGATTACATAGGCAATTGGCACTGGGTGAAAAAATGGGTTACAAAATCGTGGGATAAAAAATGTATTAAAAAAATAATAATAATTACTAACACATTGTCAGAGACCAGGAAGAACGCAGGACCGCATGTCAGGAATCAATCTCCTTTTATTTCGGAACTTAATTACAGATAGAGAGCCCCCCCCATACAAATGTGTCACAGACCTTAATACAGTTTTCAGAGTCACACAAGACCAGCTGGTTCAATCCCTACATGGGTTTATTTAGCCAACTCACACGTACAGTCAACATTCTTAAATAGGTTGGTGTGAATAAGCTGCTGTAAGGGGAACAACAGGTGATGATGATCTCGACTTAGACCTGACAAGTACATTACATATAGTCAATACCACAATGACTACATCATGGTAAAAATGGTAAATGGTGCATTTATATAGCGCTTTTATCCAAAGCGCTTTACATTGATTGTGCCATTAACCCATTCACACACACATTCATACACCGATGGCGGAGGAAACCATGCAAGGCACCAACATGCTTATCGGGAGCAATTAGGGGTTCAGCGTCTCGCTCAAGGACACTTCGACACTAACTCTAGGGGAGCGCCCCAGCCCGGGATCGAACTGGGAACCTTGCGGTTTTCCAGTTCACTCTACCCGGCCACTCTACCCCTGAGCCACTGCCTATCTATCTCTCTTCCATGATCCCCCATTTCTTCATTAGCTTTTTCTTTGTGCCATGTGTGATGAAAGACACAATTCACAAACTGAACTAATATGAACCATTTAATACTTTTGATCATAATAATTAATATACAATTAATAATAATAATTAATACCATGTTCACAAACAGCTTATTCACTGAAGCTGTTGCTTTGTCTGTCTTGAAGTCGAGGATGAGTTTCTTGGTGAGGGTGTTCCGCCTAATTTCTGGCATTTGTATGTAATGTTCCTGTCCTCTGGCCACCTCCCGGTTCACAGCTGTCAGGATGCTAAGAATGTCTTCTCCTCTGTCAGGAAACAGTAGAGTAGAACATTACATCAGAAACATTCTATTCCAGCTTGGGAAATGTCATCAATATTTATTATTCTATTGTGAGGAGGTTGTGAAAATCACTTGTCAGTGTGTTATGTGTGAGAGCTCAGAACACATCGGGAAGCTTCCTGTCCCATTTTCATATCCCCCTCACAGTAGAATGATAGGATTTACATAACATATCAACATAGTTCACCTTAAAGACAATTTAGTTAGGGTATACATCAGCAATATTCTTCCCCCTTTGACATGTCATGTAGTTGTGGTATCGCATTTCTAAAACTCTGTGAACCTTAAATTAACATTACTGGATTGAGAAAATAAGCTATTGGTACTCTCCTCCCAATATCCTATTTAGTTAAAAAAAAAGAAAAGAAAAAAAGGAAGCATTCTATAGAACAGATAAACGTTCATTGTTTTTGTCAAACTTCACGCTTGTACAGTCAAGCCTTGACATATGTTGAGAACTCCCTCTCACCTGACTCTTGCTCCTTCAAGCTGTCTGCACAGCTCCTGGATGTAGAAGGAACCTGTTTCAGTGTGCCGGAATGAGACAAATCCCTCTACGGACGCCATGCCCATCAGAAAATCTGCATCATCTGGAACTGTTTCGTCCTGGGACCACGAGGCACCTTCTTCCTCCCTCGGTGATGGGGATAGCAGCATCACTCCCTTCTGGAAGTCATGCCCCTGGTCTGCCTGGATGAAGAACAGCTTGGGCTTCCCTGCCAAAGTGGGGGCATTCCTACCTCTGAAAGGCTCAGTTAATTCTTCGAGACGCACCGCCTCGCCATCTGCACCGTACACACAGCCCTTCTTTCCATGAGACATCACACACACCACCTAATGTCAGAGGCAGAATGGATCATTACTGTGTGAAAACAGGAATGCACAGTGAATAACTGACACCTATTTGGAGATGTTCAACAACACTTACCAAAGCATCTGCCTTCGTGAAATCTTGTCCTCCCAGTTCTTTCAGCAAACGACGGATGTCTTTTGCTGTCTTGTTGGTGTGTAGCTTCACCACAAAGCCCAGCTTGGAGAACACACTCACCAGAGCCTCTGTGTGACACAATAAAAAAAGAGAGTGATATAATGGTATTATACATCATCAAAACACACATCAGAGATGACAAGTGTTGACTTTGATCAAAGGCCTTATTTAATTGACTATCAGTAACAGATCAGATCACTAAAGCAGGGATACATACCGCCGTCTTTCAGAGTTCCTTCACGGTTGCACATCTCTCCCTGAGTGAATATCTTGTTGTTAATGATCAAACACGTCCCACATGGTTTATGGGTCAGTGTGTACTCAGTCTGCAGGATCCACACATACAATCCACACACACACACACACACACACACACACACACACACACACACACACACACACACACACACACACACACACACACACACACACACACACACACACACACACACACACACATTTAACAATTAACTTTTTTTGAAAAATGTCACAATACAAATGTGCCATCACCCAAGCATACTGTATGGGGCTCGTAATTCCAACATCACATTATTGAGCTTTATGCTTTTGTCTCCTGCTCAGCTGACTGAGTGCGGGTCTTCTCTAATCCCCTCGTGTATTACACATAATGATGAACCGGTGATAGAATCTGAACCCACCCTGACCCAATTGACCATAATAGTCACAGTGCAGAGCTGTCAGACCCTGTGTCCACTGAGTGCCAAAGCAGAGGTGGAGGAGGAGTGTAGCAGTGTGCAAAAAAAGCACAGAAAATACAGTTAGGAGAGTCTGTGTCTGGTTGTTTGGTATTTTTCTAAGACAAGTATTATTACCAGGGATCCCGGTGACTTTGCATTATGGACAAAATCTGCTAAGGGCTGTTCCCCTCTCTCCTCTCCATAGTTAAAAAGCTCCAGAACAAAAACACAGAGTCTGGCCATCAGGTGTATGCAGAAAGCAATGCTTATCTGTTGGATAGCTTACGACAAGCAACGGTGAACTCTATCCCTATCCCTGCCACACTCCTGCACCACCCAGTACACCCTTACGCTGTGATAGCTCTGCATTGACGTCCATATCCTCCCATATCTATCCCATAAGGGGCCTTGTCTCTCCACTTTATCCACACTGAAGAGCACATTTTACCCATAGACCTGATGGGCCAGCTCAGTCCCAGAATCTGGAACCTTTCAAATCTGTAGAGGGGAGAGGGGTCCAGCTCAGGACTCCCTGGGCTTCCAGCCCCCTCCATTACCTCCACACCCACCCGACCCCCCTCTACCCACCTGAGGGTCACCCTAGCCCTGCTACACCCCCACACCGCCCCACTCACTGACGCGTGATTTGGGAACCAACCGGAACTTTGGGGAAACCACGCCCCGGAGCTCTCTGTTGGGTAAAGCGAGCTTGCTTTAACATTGAGAGAGAGAGCGCACCACCACCATTTAGAAAAAAGAATGAGTGAGTTGAGTTGATATTTAAGATATGTTTGGAGTGGAGTGAAGAGATAATTACGGCTGCAGGAGCATATCTCACGTGACTGAGAACGGTACATACCGCAAACTGTACAGGAAAATAGGACATGCATTATTTTATAATCTAATACTATAGATTGATATTTTGTGATATGTGTGGAGTGAAATGAAGAGATTTTAGGCTGCAGAACAGCTCTGTTAACCCCCGCATCCTACTGCACAAATGCGCGAGTAGTAGTTTTTTTTTTTTTTTTTGTCCTGACTGTGTGGCATAACATACAGCCAGGCCCACCTATATACACTATGCTCTGATTATAAAATAATTTATAATTCTATTACTACACTACCTCCGGGGGCTTGGTTTGTTCAAAGCTCCGGTTGGTTCCCAAATCACGCCTCACTGACCTCCACACCCACACCCCACACCCACCCCTCATGCTCCCCTCTACCAATCCGAGGTGGACCCTAGCCCTGCTACACTCCTCCAACCCTCTGGAGGTACCAGGTCCTCAAGGTGACCTTGACTCCTGAGACATACTAGACAGACTAGATTGAATATAGTTGTAAAAATAATAATACGAGGAATTCATATATTGTGAACAATTAGAGATTACAGCATATTATTTTCCATTGCTACAATAGTGCAAAATGCGTACACAGTGTAGGCTTAACGCTGTTTCATCAAACTAATACCTACCTACATGTTGTACCGTAGGTAGGTATACCGGCACTCAACTATGAACGAGGAGTTGAACGACACTAGGCCTGATATGGCTTATCACCCTCTCTGCTCTTATCCTCTTTTACCCCAGAGTAAATAAAGACTATGTGATAAACTCACATGGCACCCATTAAACTGTAAGATATTTACCTCTGAGTTGCGCTTTGTGTTTGGCTCTGACTCAGGATGAAGACTCTGCTCTCCTTGAAGAAAAACCGTAGCCTCACCTACAGACAAGAATAGTTTCTTGGTGAGGGTGTTCCGCCTAATTTCTGGCATTTGTATGAAATGTTCCTGTCTTCCGGCCACCTCCCGGTTCACAGCTGTCAGGATGCTAAGAATGTCTTCTTCTCTGTTAGGAAACAGCAGAGTAGAACATTACATCAGAAACATTCTATTCCAGCTTGGGAAATGTCATCAATATTTATTATTCCATTGTGAGGAGGTTGTGAAAATCACTTCTCAGTGTGTTATGTGTGAGAGCTCAGAACACATCGGGAAGTGTCCTCACAGTAGAATGATAGGATTTACATAACATATCAACATAGTTCACCTTTAAGACAATTTAGTTTGTGTATAAATCAGCAATATTCTTCCCCCTTTGTCATGTAGTTGTGGTATCGCATTTCTAAAACTCTGTGAACCTTGAATTAACATTATTGGATTGAGAAAATAAGCTATTGGTACTCTCCTCCCAATGTCCTATTTAGTAAAACAAACAAAAAAGGAAATAAAAAGAAGGAAGCATTCTATAGAACAGATTAAACAAATTCATTGTTATTGTCAACCTTCACGCTTGTACAGTCAAGCCTTGACAGATGTTGAAAACTCCCTCTCACCTGACTCTTGCTCCTTCAAGCTGTCTGCACAGCTCCTGGATGTAGAAGGAACCTGTTTCAGTGTGCCGGAATGAGACAAATCCCTCTACGGACGCCATGCCCATCAGAACATCTGCATCATCTGGAACTGTTTTGTCCTGGGAAAACGAGGCAGAGACTTCCTGTATTGTACTACATTTGTCACCTTCTTCCTCCCTCTGTGATGGGGATGGCATCAATACTCCCTCCTGGATGTCGCACCCCTGGGCTGCATCGATGAAGAACAGCTTGGGCTTCCCTGCCAAAGTGGGGGCATTCCTGCTTCTGAAAGGCTCAGTCAATTCTTCGAGACGCACCGCCTCGCCATCTGTACCGTACACACAGCCCTTCTTCCCATGAGACATCACACACACCACCTAATGTCAAAGGCAGAATGGATCATTACTGTGTGAAAACAGGAATGCACAGTGAATAACTGAGACCTATTTGGAGATGTTCAACAACACTTACCAAAGCATCTGCCTTCGTGAAATCTTGTCTTCCCAGTTCTTTCAGCAAACGACGGATGTCATTTGCTGTCTTGTTGGTGTGTATCTTCACCTCAAAGCCCAGCTTGGAGAACACACTTTCCAGAGCCTCTGTGTGACACAATAAAAAAGAGATAATGTTATTATACATCATCAAAACACACAAGTGTTGACTTTAATCAAAGGCCTTATTTAATTGACTATCAGTAACATATTAGATCAGATCACTAAAGCAGGGATACATACCCACGTCTTTCAGAGATCCACGACCACGACGTTCTATCCTCCCGAAATTCTCATTGTTAATGATCAAACACGTCCCACATGGTTTATGGGTCAGTGTGTAATCAGTCTGCAGGATCCACACAGGAGCTTTCTCTTCTCTCTGCCAGCAGTTATAGGTGAGTCATTTTTTATGTCATTAATTGTGTTAATTATGTTGTGGTAAACACAAGACATCTGCACACATGGTGGAAAAAGTGTGTCTACTGATCAATAACGTTTTGGCCATGGAGAAGTCTTTTTTCTTTATTTTGTCTTGCACCAGTAACTACTGAATGTACACATGCACATTCTTATACAGTAGAATTGAGCTTCCTATGTTGAACAGGTAATCATCCATACATTCAAGTGGTCTGATTAATGTGTTTGATTTTGACTTTTTTGCTTTAAATAAATTATTATATCAATTGTAATTCATTCTCAGTCACTTCATCCTGGTGCTGCAGCTGTAGGCTATATAGTTGGTCAAATATTAGCCTTGTGCCTATGCACACAGCCTGATGGATTAAAATAAGCGTCCTGCCATCATTAATTGTAATTGCTGAAGGATTGATTGCTGGTAGGCCTACCACCCACCCATAAAGCAAACATGGGCAAACTGCTCCTTCTAAAGCACTGTCACCCAGGTTTGGAATAGTCTATATCCCTCAAAAAATGCAATTCGCTGGACTCATTTAAAACAGCCCTGAAAATTCACCTTTCAGGAGGCCAAAAGAGGAGGTAGTACCATTTTCCAGTTTTTTTCTGTATTTTTTGTTTGTACATATAGTGTTATTTTTTTGTTTGTACATAGCCCCGGGTTTTCCCCCTCTCCCTCTCTTGGAGAGCTGGCAAAATTTAGGCCGGAGAGAGTTTGTCCGGCCTAAATTTTGGTTGCTTGCCAGGAATATTTCAGTTAGCATTACGGCTAACACAGTTTGGATTGACTTCTCGCTTTTAGCGGGTTGTTTAGCACTGAACCCAGCACACACACACGGGGGAAAATGGTCTCGCATTGGTCTCATATTGTCCCGTATGACTCTTTCATGAGACATTACGCCCCCCGCGCCCGCCCGCCCCCCCGGACGTCCCCGTCCGTCATTCAACGTTCACAGGGATGTGATGGGGGGACAAAAGAAAATCAGGAGATTTTACCTTGAGCAGACTCATCTTGAAACTATTCATTCCCAGGATTCACAGCGCGGTGGCTTAGATGCTCCCTTCTCGGCTGCTTTCTGGCTGTCGCGCCGAAATCAGTGGCCCTGTGAGATTCTTGAGACCACCAGACGGAGCTGTTTTCACAAAAACATTTTGTTTTTGACAGTGTTACACATGGAACCCCTTTACTTAGGGTCCATTTGGTTCCGTGTGTACACTTGAGTTACAGGGCTGTAACTAGGGTCCATGTGGTTCCTAACTATTTTGCTTGGGACCCTCTGGAACCCCCTCAGGACCCCACTCCAAACCCTTATTTGAGAACCACTGTTAAGCCACCGGTATCATTTGTAACATTAATGGAACCTTAATGGAAACAAGCCCTGGGCTTATTGGGGTCATCCTTTTAGCATTATTTTGAATAAATCTGTGCCTTTCTTTTTTAAACTGTCAATTAAGTATTCAATAAAAAAAAAGAAAACCTTGTCGAAAATAAAGTGAAATACAAAAACATAAAACAAATCTTTTTCAAATCTTATGAGGAGACTTCACTTAAGCATGGATTAGCCGAAAACAGTGACCCCTGCCGTCACACAATTTGATAACATACCACGTTTGGTGTAATAGCCTACATGTTCAGAAAAAGTGAAACTGTGATGTCCAGAATTATTGTAAATAATAACTCACATGCAATATAGTGAAATACTGGAGAGGAGGGAACAATAATGAATGTGTTGATGGTTAAGGATTACAGTGATACCATTTAAAGCAGAGGTTCTCAAACTGTGGGTTAGGACCCCAAAAGGAGTCACGGGAATGTGGCAGTGGCTACATTAACTGAAACAATTTAAATGTGAATCCTTCCAATTAAGTCTGTTTTTGTTTCGTTTTTGAACAGCATTCAATTATTGTAAAGGTTCTGCAACAGATATAGGCGACATACTATAGGCTATAATCATAGAGATAAAACAACATCAAATTAGTATATACAATAACTTATCAACGCCAAAATTACAATGGAATAACACAGAAATTAATACATTGTGATTGTACAATTATCCAGCCAGTCACACAAGCAATGCAACTAATTAGATCTCCCCTTGTAAAGGGTATTTGAGCAACCGAGTTAGCGGATACAACTTAGACCCGTGTCTTTGATGGTTTTATTATACTAACCAGTAGTCAAGTAGTCAGGTTATAAGCCTAAAAAAGGAAACACAAACAGCAATGCAACGACAAATTACTGACATGAAATATACACACAAAACTATAAACCATATCAGAAATAGATATATTTATTGTCGCGCAAACACGCTCTCAATTCTTACCGTCAGTCTCTAGGAGCTCGCAAAGGAAAAAGACGAATGCAGCAATAACACCCTGGTACTAGTAACACTGTTGCATGTGTAGAACACTTTGTCCTGATAGTGAGCATCCACTCCATTTATATCGGTTTGGTCTACTCATGTGGGTGTAACCTACTGTTGATTAATCATGTGACTTGTGTATTGTCTTAAATGTGGAAACACAGGCTTTAGCACTGTTCTAAACAGTAGCCACTATATCCCAGCTCCTCATCTGACCTAATCAATCAACGTGCCCTCATGTGACACTCAGGTGACATGTGTAAAGTCCATTGCTGTGCTGTGGCTTTTAGAATTTGTATATATTTGTACCTTCGGATTACAATTTCTATTTATAACTCCAAATAAGCAGTATTAGCCTTCATATAAGCATGTATCAACTCCTAGAAAAATAACTCGGCCTATCACTCTGGTATAAGATCCTAAATAAGCAGGAAATACACACATAATAATAATCACAATAATAACCGCAAACTTCAGGCGCTGGAAGGCCCTGGATAATTCTACAGTGATCTATAAGTTCACAATGCATCTTGATGTGACCTGTGAGCTTGCAGATCGGCTGTTTTCACTACAATGACAAATTTCTAAACTTTTTTTATACCTGGTGTTTCATCAGGATGGGGGACAATTATTTTTGCTCTTAGTGACTGCAGCTTTCAACAGATTGAACAGAATAGATTAGAACAAGATAAACATCTATGTAAGCACATGAAACAAGTATTATTTTAACGGGAGAATTTTGTAGTGAATGTTGAAAACCGGGACATTTTAGTGTTTGAGATATTTGTTGTGGACTTGGGAAACACAGCTTAAACCTGGGGCCAGTAAGCAAATTGGTGATGACAATGATGGCTGTTATAAAAGAGAACCTTTTATAAAATGTATTCCCTGTAGGTTTTGTTAAAATACTCAGTTTGGACTCAATTCAACCGTGTGCGTGTGTGTGTGTGTGTGTGTGTGTGTGTGTGTGTGTGTGTGTGTGTGTGTGTGTGTGTGTGTGTGTGTGTGTGTGTGTGTGTGTGTGTGTGTGTGTGTGTGTTTTTGCATTTCTTACAATGATTAGTGACCTACAGAGAGGCCCATTAGAGGCCTATTAGCACAAGGATCCTAGTATTCAGTGTTTTAGCATCAACATGTCTATCAGTGTGTTCTCAATGTGGAGGTGGGGGTTGGGGGTCTCCAACATTTGCGGGGGTAACGTCCAGAATGTATTTAAATTATGTAAAAGGAGTAGTTCACCCCAAAAAGTACTTATGGTCTATCAATTACACTCTTTGAGTCACTACGCCGGTCATCAAATTATTGGCTTAGGAATGCGACAAAAACAAAGAAATCTCCATGAATTCAATGCTTCATGGGGTGTAATAGGGCTGGCAAAGTTCGCTTGTGTTGGTTGGGTCACTACCAGTCTACAGACCCCTCCAACAGGGTACACTACTATATAGCTAGTACACACAGCGGTACATCCAAAGAATTACATCAACAATGTTAAAAGCCAACTGCAAAAACAAACCTTTCAAATGTATAAAATATATAATCATTTGAAAATACTCACAATGCTTGTAGATCGGCTATTTTGTTTCAAATCTTTTTTTATTGTGAAGCACAGGGTAGGATTATACATTTCTGTTCATATACATGGATTGCTTCCTTTTTTTAACAAAAACAAACAGACATATACACAAAATAGACAGGTAACATGAAAAGAATACACTCAAACTTAAGCAAGTAGATCGGCTATTTTACTGTATTTTTTATTTTACTGTTACTGTATGTTTTGTAATAATCAAAATCTACAAAGTAACCACTGTAAGTCAACGTCACATGAAGGTGTCTTTTATTTGAAAACAAGGTACATTTACAGGTTACTATCTACTTATATAAAGGGGAGATTGACTTCCGCCGCTGTCGCCACACCCACTCCATTGATTTGCACCTCTCGCCGCTGACGCCATACCCACAGCATTGATTTCGACTAAACACAACAACTAAATATGACCTGTCACCACAACACCAGCCACAACACCAGCCACAACACCAGCCACAACGTGCGCGCTGAATTTACGGGTGGCGTAGGGTACTTCTCATTGCTCACTACACATTTTCCACCTCGCAACATAATTAATTCTACTCACCACATTACGACCACACCGGACGGGGAAACACTTTCGCACCGTTTACCGTCAGCACAACCGAACGCCGACGGCCACAGCCGAAACAACACAAAGCGGCGGCCATTGAAATCAGCGGTCTTCGCTCGCAAAAGTATGCAAGGGATAATGCATGGGGAGGTAGTCATTATTGAATTTAAAGCCCTTCAGGGCGATTAACCACCATTATCCCGCTTATTACACGTCTACTTAATAAATACATAAATACATTTACCCCAAAAAATGTACCCAAAAGTAACAACAAAACGAAGTATTTCCTTGCTTACGGCAATGAAAGTATTCCATAAGTATTGGGCTGGGCGGACAAGTTTGCCTCGGAAAACAAATGACAAAATAAAAAAAACTCGCCCCAAAACACACTCGCCCCCCATTCTATATACTGCCGATTTGCCTGTAATACCGCCGGATTTGCCCCGGGGCGACTGTGTTTTGGGGCGAGCGTTAAACAAGGAAGTGTAGTGGATCAAATAGAATCACTTTTCGGTTATTGCATCGTCTATTTCTCACTTCAAATGTTTTCAAAAACATTCTTGACAGCAACGTTTAGTTGTAAATGACATTGGTTGTTTGTTTACATGGCTGTCATGTTGGATAAAGCATAAAACCAAGCAGCGCAGGTTAAATCTCTGCATCGCCACAACAACAACAGAAGCGCGTCCTTCGCTTCACCCCCCCCCTCTTGCTTACCTTTTTGTTCGAACCACGCCGTTGATTTCACTTTAGTCATGTCTCTATCACACCACACTCACGGTGCCATGTACAACCGTGTTGGTGTCGTCCCAAAGACAACCAACACCACGCAGCTGCTTTTGTAAACAACAGACGACTCGGCATCTGGGCTGGGTTGCCACGTCGGCAAAAGACAAGCAGCAGGTCAGTGTTGCCAGATGTGCGCCAGAAACAAGCAACCAAGCAAAAAAAAAAAACAGCCGAAGGGGTCCGCCATGTTTCAATTCCCAACACTCCCAGGGGGTCCGGGGACCCCCAGGGGGTCCCTCATCTATTTTTTTTTAATTTTATATATATATATATTTTAACTTTTCTTTTGGAAATTTTTATCCCACGATTTTTGTAGCCCAAAATAAGTGCGCCCTCACTACAGCCCTGTGCGCGGCTAGCGGGCCGGGGCTCCCAACACTCCCAGGGGGTCCGGGGACCCCCAGGGGGCCCCTCATCTATTTTTTTTTTTTTACTTCCTTTTGGAAAATTTTATCCCACGATTTTGGTACCCCAAAATAAGCGCGCCCTCACTAGAGCCCCGTGCGCGGCTAGCGGCCCGGGCGCCCGGACCTCTAGTGTGTATATAATAGGAACCTCATCACACTCAAAGAGGAGTGAAATGGTCTCTGCCCATCCATATTATAATGTGATCATTAACAGGTGAAGCAACTGGTGACCTGAGCCATCATCATCAGGATTCGGTTATATTTGCATTGAATGAAAGCACTGCATAATGATAGAATGGCCTATGCATTTTAGCCATGTGAAAGAATGCGGTCCTATTTGCATATACATAATCAGTTTATGTAGAAAGACTCTGTGTCTTTTATTTGAAAACATGTACAGGTTACTATGTACATAAAAAAGGAACAGATAATTTAGCTACAGAGCATAACCTCATGTCTGCTTTTACTATGCAGAAGGGTAATTAAAAATAAAATCAGCAGGTTACTCATCATCCAGTTTCAGAACCACACTGGTGCACAAGTTAGTCAGATCACAGCAGCTCGGACAACTTTGTCAAGGATTGTCATGTCCTCACCCACTCCTGGTTTATGCTAGCCTGATTATCAGCCTGTTTGGAACCAGGCTAGGTTTATGCATCAGAGTGATGGGTACCCTACCATTTAATATATTTGGTACTTGTTGCGTATAGTGCCTATAACCCTATCTACATGGATCCTGAGGTATGCTATCTTGCGTATTTCTTCCACGTCCTTTTCGGTCATCTGGGCTGTCAGACAACCAAGCCATGCATCGTCTCTTTGTTACGTCGGAGACATGGCTGGCTTCCATTTGGGAATGCGGTGAAAAGTTAGTCCGTTGTCCATTTTAGCCCGTTTATTCTCAGAATCAGAATCAGTTTTATTGTCACATCACAGGTTTACAAGGTAAAAAAGTGGGTGAAATTCGTTTTTGTACATCATTCCCATCGCAACGTTAATCCAAAGAAAGAAGAGGGGGGGGGGGGAAGAAGAGGGGTGGGGGGCAAGTGGGAAGGAGATCAAAACAAGAGAACAACGGAAGGCCAGACAAGTTATCTACATATTTACAAAGTACCTGAGATAATAAAAACTAAGGTGCCTGAGCATAGCAGCAATGTATGTATACTATGCATGATATATACTTATACTGTGCATGATATACTTATGGACGTTAAGGTGCTTAGATAAAAAAAGAGCACAATAAAAAGACAAAAAAGTCAGTGCGTTATACATGGGATTAAGGTGCAAAAGGTCAATGCGTGTCCACCTAGGGTGGACTGACCCTAGTATAATCCGCAAGTAGCTCCATGAGGGAGTGCAACAAAAAGTCAATTGTACCTGGTGTAGTCCACAGGTATGTCCGAGGGGGAGCTAAGTCCAAGTCATTTGTCTCTGGTATAATCCACAGGTGTGTTCAGGAAGAGCCAGAGAAAGTCTGCGAGCAGCTGGACAGAAGAAAAAAAAAGTCTGCAGCCAGCTGGACAGTGCCGCCTGTTGTCAGGCTGCTGAACAAGGCTTATGCCTCATTCAGCATTCTGACAACAGCCGGATTAAAACTGCACCAGCACCTGGTGGTGGAACTCTTGATACTGCGGTAGAGCCCCTTGCCCGGTCGCGGTCGTTGTAGGGGTTTGAACAGTTTGTGACTTGGGTGGTGCTTGTCCTTGATGATGCGCTTGGCTTTGACCACGCACCGCTTTTTGTACAGTTCCTGGAGCGCTGGGAGCTCGTCTCCCATTATCCGCTCTGCCGATCGCACTACTCGCTGTAGGCTGATCTTTTCTCGCCTCGTCGATGGTGAGAAGCCGCGGAACAGTTTTTTATACAACAATTCATTCCCATTTTGGCGAAACACTGCTGAAAGAGCACCAACTAGCAGGCCACTACTAGCGAACCTCTGAGTGAAGGGAGATCTGACCCCACCGACCCGGGGCGAGGCAAGTCGCAGTCACCGAGTGACGTCAGCCTATTAAGCCCTGATAGAAAATAAGATTTTTGTTGGGGTGAACTACTCCTTTAATCAAATTACTTAATTGAATTAATTTAATTAAGTCATTTGATTAATTAATTAAATTCACTGAAAGTATCTAGTCTAACAACCTACATGTGCACTACAGTGACTACACAGTAAACTCCTCAGTGTTCATTTATCCATTTATGACACTAAAAACAAGCCACATTCAACTGCCCACAACTATGGAATGGATTATCGAGGCAGCACACTTTTTTTTTCTCCGATTCTTCTGAGACTCGGTTACGTCTTTTTTATGGAACTTTATCATTCACGGCACCCCTGAATTACATTGGTACTTTATAGCATCTTAAAGGACAACTTTAGTTTTTTACAACCAAGGTTTATGTTTTAGATTGTAATTAAAGTAAATAAAAGATGAGTGTTAAAATGTTTTAATTTACTGCTTTCTATAGTTTTAGCAATTTTTGCGATCTTTTTTACAGTGGGCGGAGGCATTCTCTCCGGTGGCTAAATATGTATTTTTTTACACAATAACCCAGCGTTTTCTTTATTATTATTTACAGTAGCTCTTCTAGCCCCCAATAACTCACATCTGGCCATCAAAGACCACCTTTTTTATTGTGTAAAAAAGGCATATTTAGCCACCGGACAGAATGCCCCCGCCCACTGTAAAAAAAATCGCGAAAATTGCTAAAACTATAGAAAGCAGTAAATGAAAAAGAAATAACACTCATCTTTTATTTACTTTAATTACAAGCTAAAATATAAACCTTGGTTGTAAAAAAACAAAGTTGTCCTTTTTTAAATGTATGTCATATTACGGTACATAAAGTACCGTAATAAGACATGTAAAACTTTCCGCCTAAGATTATGTCATGAGGAAAACTTAAGAGAATATCAGTTGCCATTACTCCTTAGGACAAATGAAATGAAAATAACTTTATACTTGACATTCAACCACTTGAACCCCAGCATCTCTATTCTGGGGGGGGATTGAAAAAGAACGCACCAAGTACAGTGCAACTCAGGTCTGTTTTGCAAAGTGGTTAAACTGAAGTGATATATTGGTAAATTCCAAATATTATCAAAGTATTCTGCGGCACCCCTGGACTTGCGTCATGGCACCCTAGAGTGCCACGGCACCCACTTTGAGAAACCCTGTCCTAGAGCAATGTTTCCCAAGCAATGGGTCGGACACACTTTTGGACACACTTTTGGACACACTTTGTGCTTTGTAACGTTTTTGAATGGTTCAGTCGTGATGAATCAGGGCATGTACTGTATATCAGGGGTTCTCAATCATACCCTCTAGTGTCTATTTCAAACAGTGTTTTTACCTAGGAGTGACAATATGACAGCAGCAACCTTTATTTATTCTCGAAAGACATTGAGGTTGCCTATTGGCAGGGTCGTTGAGATACATCACAGTACAATTTCATATTCACATCAGTCAATGATAAAACATACACACACAAAACCAGAAACGTTCCCCTATCTTAAACACACGTTTTAAAAGCAGTTGCAGACATTTGTGGATAGGTGTCCAATCAAAGATTTAAAACTGGGTACAGTCAGCCTGTCCCAGTCTGTACAAACACTAAAAGGAAACAATTTGGGACTCTTAACAGTTGTATACCTTGACCTGAGCCATTCAGAAACATCACAAAGTGTTTCAGGTGTGAACATGTTTAGCATACTGAATGATAATGTCATTATCATATGTATATGTGAGGCCCGTATATTAAGGGCCTTTGTGCTAATGGCTCTCTCGTGGCCCTCTCCATTCAATTCGAAGGGCTTTATTGGCATGAGAAAACATACGTTTATATTGTGTAAGTGTCTGTGACACTTGTCGTTTTAACTTCAATTGTTTCTTAAGTTTGAAGTTAATTTATTATTTTGCTTATTTTGGGATACCTTTATTTTGACACTTCCTGTGTATTTTGGGCTACCTTTTATTTTGACACTTCCTGTTACTTGACCGGCCTTTTCTGAGGCGTGCTAGCGTTACTCACAGGACAGATCCATTCAGAGACCGTCAGAGCAGAGTGACAGTAGAGAGAGGCACGGCCGCTCACCAACGTGTTTCCTAAATCAGCGCGACACGTGCCTGTTGTGACGTTTGGGGCAACTATGATCGTTACCTGAAGCCAAGGTGGTTTTGTATGCAGCCCATAGCACCCTTTGGATAGCGGAGCGAGGTACAGGAGTGTTCTCTTGTTTGTTTGTTTGGATTTCCTTTCTGATTTAATTTGGGATCTATTAATTGTTTGTCTGGTATTTTGATTTGGTTATGGTACATTTTCGTTTGGTATTTGCATTAATTCACTGAATTATATCGACTATAAATTAACTATTTTATTGTTGAATTGTACTTTGAAAGTGATAATTTGAAATGCACTGATTTTATTGTTGAGTGAAACTATGAAATTATTTAATATGATACATCATATATTTATTTCAATTTTTATAGTTTTCACGGTGTTCGAACAAAGCTTCATTCTGTGTTGAAGAGAAAATAAATACACCCGTTGAAACCATCCACCTTCGTCATCATTCAAATCCAAGGGCCGCTACAGTGAAAACTCGACGCTGAAGCTACTCAACGTCGACACCACCACCAACACATCTCATCTACAGCCACCTTGTACTCAAGTCATCAGCCCACTGCCCCCAAGTTTGTCACACACCACCAAAGTCACTAACATACTCATTGAAGGGGCCTATAAGTTCTAACTGGTAGCCTCTACTGGTAGGAAGGTTACTAAAAAGACAATAAAATGGACAAAATAAATAAAAAATATTAAAATGAACAAGAAAACGTAAGGGTGAAAATCAAATGTGTTTCTCAAATGTGATTGGAATTAAAGGTTCTGTCACACAGGTCAAAGGGATTAAGAACTTTTAAGCTGCATTTGACGCATTGTTGAAAGGGACGTCTGCCTAACTGTACTGCAATTTGTATGTTTTGTTTGATTTATCCGGTTGCGGTTCAAAGTGGTACTGTGGAGCTGCTCGGTGCTAAACTGTTATATACTCTGGACGCCAACCCAGACCAATTAACCTCTGAAGTCAAAGTAATCACACAAACAGCAAAAATCCAAGCAAATGTCAAAAACCAACGAGACGACAGTCAATATGGAGCATCCTGCAAATTCGGAAGAGACAGTCGGCACACAAGACGCTACGGAATATGAAAAGGCATTCACCAAGGCATATACTAACTGGACGCATTCAGCAAAAAATGGTCGAACAGCATTAAAATCATTTTGTTCTGAAGAGATCCTCCAGGACATCAAGCAAACTGTTCAGCACCAACATGATGCAATAAGTAAACATTATCAATCCATTCAACGCAACTGCACTGCCACCCCAGACACCGTCAAGAAAATGGATGCCTGCATAATCATCACAGAGGAGATACGCGATATAGTGGACAAGTACCTGGAAGCCCTTGATAGGCCTTTTAATGAGGAGCTCGCAAAGGTACGCGTCAGGATGGCCTTAAATAAGGAGGATTACGGCTCTATATTTGGACACACAAACACTGAAACAGGCATCTCCGACACATCCCATAATTCCATCTCCAGCCACCACTCCAAAACTTCCTCCAAAGCCTCTAGCAAGAGAGCCGATGCAGAGGCAGATCTTGCCGATAAACAGGAGAAAGCCAGGAAATCCATAGTCAGCAAACAAAATTACAAGAAGCAAAAACTAAACTAAAACAGCTCAAAGCACAAAAGGACATCCGAGTAGCAGCAGCACGGGTCCAAGCATATAACAGATTTGAAGGCGGTTCTGAGCACCACAAGAACCCACTCTCTGCTCATCTAAATGTCTCATCAAGTGCTCAACCTAATCCCATCTCATCTCAGCCCATACAAACACTCAGTCACACGTCAGCTACCCTGGACACCACCGGTCTCACTCAATCACTCATAAGCTCACTCAGTATTAACCGTCTACCTGCTCCCGAACCAACAACCTTCTCTGGCGAGCCATTACAGTTCATAGACTGGAAAATGTCCTTCATGGCAATAATAGACAAACAACCTCTACCCGCTAGTGAAAAAATGTTTTACCTCAAACACTATCTGGCTGGAGAAGCCCTCAGAGCCGTAGAAGGCTTCTTTTATAGGAACTCGGAGGATGCCTACCAGGGAGCTTGGAGAGTGCTACAGGAGAGATACGGAAACTCCTTCATAGTGCAAAGAGCATTCCGAGACAAGCTAACGAAATGGCCCACGGTCAGCTCTAACGACCCTTTTGCCCTCAGAGACTTTGCGGATTTCCTCCAGAGCTGCGTTGAAGCAATGCCACATATCAAAGGACTATCTATACTAAATGATTGTGAGGAGAATCACAAAATCCTTCAAAAATTACCGGAGTGGATTGTGCGTGGCTGGAGCAGAATTGTCGTAAAGGAACTAGACGAATCTGGCGACTATCCAAGCTTCTCACGCTTCACTAAATACCTTCAAACGGAACCCAGTATAGTCTGTAACCCTATTGCCTCTCCATTTTCCGTGAATCGCAGGCCCACGGATGAGAAAACACCTAAAAGAACAAGTGCTTTCCACACCACTGCCCAGAATAACAACCCCAAGCCTTCATTCACCTGCCCCATCTGTGCCCAGGAAGCACATGGTGTGGCTACATGCCCCATCTTTAAGGAAAAATCCATGGAAGACAAGAAATCCTACATTCTTGAAAATCATCTCTGCTTCGCGTGCCTGAGAAAAGGACACGGTAGTAAAGAATGCCAGAGGCGACATACTTGTGGCGCGTGTAATCGACAACATCCTACCTGCCTGCATGACGACAGAGGGAGACCTGCGGGAGACACGGCGAAGGAGTCCACTTCCACAAACAACCATTCAGGTCAGGAGATCCATTCCACCATGACGCACACAGTGTTCACAAGAGCTTCTGCCACCTCTGACATTAACAGCTCAAGAGATGACCTCAGAAAGAACGATCAAATTCGCAAGCTTGAGGCCAAATCATCAGACTACGCGGAGCAGCTATGACTTCTGCAGAAGACCAAGGAGAAGCTTGAAATTGCATTAGAAAAGCATCAGGATTCTTCCATGAGGAAACTTCAGGAACAGAATGAGTCTCAACAAGGCAGCAGAGCAAAGATGGCAGAGGCGATGGCTCTAGCCCTGGAAAAGAAGGATCAGGAATGGATGAAGAAGATGGCAGTTCTGGAAAAGGAGAATGCATCTCTGTTAGCACGACTGAAGGGTAACCTGAGTGAGGATGAACACCTGCAGGAGCTTCTGAAAGAGAAGACCAGTCTAGAGAAGGAGGTGTCTTTAGCACAGCAGCAGGGCCAAGAGACAGAAGGCCGCCTACAGGAGGAGGTTGCAGCTCTACAAAAGGAGAGAGATGAGCAACAGACAACCTTTATGTCAGGATTAGTGAACAGACAAGAGAGAGCAGAGGAACGAGGAGATGGTGGTTTCTCCATGTTCATCCAACTGATGCCCATTGTAGTATTGATCCTGGTATCCATCAGTCAGCTATTGGTGTCCACACACCCCTACAGCCTCTACTCCAGACCGTCCACTGGTCAGACCATACGATGGCAGACAGAAAACCTGCAAGTGGACTATTATGTCACTAGAGATTTAAAATCTGAGTACTGGGCTCAGCACTGCAGAGAATTGAGAAGAATGTGGAGGATGACTACGTGTCCAATATCAGAAATAACTGCTTGAAGGAGAGTGAACGACTGGACAATTCATCCTCCCAAATCGAGCCTGTAAATGATGTGTTCTGTTGTGAATCATGTTTTGCTTAGAATGAGTTACCCTGTAACATGATTTGGGGGAGTGTAAGTGTCTGTGACACTTGTCCTTTTAACTTCAATTGTTTCTTAATTTTGAAGTTAATTTATTATTTTGCTTATTTTGGGATACCTTTATTTTGACACTTCCTGTGTATTTTGGGCTACCTTTTATTTTGACACTTCCTGTTACTTGACCGGCCTTTTCTGAGGCGTGCTAGCGTTACTCACAGGACAGATCCATTCAGAGACCGTCAGAGCAGAGTGACAGTAGAGAGAGGCACGGCCGCTCACCAACGTGTTTCCTAAATCAGCGCGACACGTGCCTGTTGTGACGTTTGGGGCAACTATGATCCTTTGAGTTACCTGAAGCCAAGGTGGTTTTGTATGCAGCCCATAGCACCCTTTGGATAGTGGAGCGAGGTACAGGAGTGTTCTCTTGTTTGTTTGTTTGGATTTTCTTTCTGATTTAATTTGGGATCTATTAATTGTTTGTCTGGTATTTTGATTTGGTTATGGCACATTTTCGTTTGGTATTTGCATTAATTCACTGAATTATATCGACTATAAATTAACTATTTTATTGTTGAATTGTACTTTGAAAGTGATAATTTGAAATGCACTGATTTTATTGTTGAGTGAAACTATGAAATGATTTAATATGATTGTAACATTATTTATTTCTATTTTTATTCTTTTCACGGTGTTCGAACAAAGCTTCATTCTGTGAGAGAAAATAAATACACCTGTTGAAACCATCATTCTGTGAGAGAAAATAAATACACCCGTTGAAACCATCCACCTTCGTCATCATTCAAATCCAAGGGCCGCTACACATTGCCAAAGCAAAAGTGGAACAATACAATCAAAACAAAATAATGTATGTAGGCCTACAATTAAAAGGGAATAGAAATGACAACCGAGGGAAATCTAACTTCTCCCTGTCACTCCTACATCATTTTGAGTCTGTTTGTTCACCTCGGTCCAGCTGATTAAAGACACAAAACTAACTTAATGTATAGGGATCCTACCATGCATGTGTTTTACTGTGCAGTTTAGCTCATACCTTCTCGTTTAATAAAGAGTCAGTTATAGTTTAAACATTCACCTCTGCTAACATCATATAAAATGTCATAATATATTATGTAATAAAATATGGAACAGATATTTGTTACTTGACGCAACTGAACTCAAACCAAGCAAGAGATGGTATAGTTTCAATGTTACGATAAAAAACAGTATTATATTGTGTAGAACATGGTTTCCCAAACTTTTCAGCCCGCGACCCCAAAATAAGGCGCCCATTGACTCGCGACCAAACCTAAACCTGGAGGTAATTTATGCACATAAACTTGCACGTTTGGTGCGCATTTGAAATGTATTAAATTGGTAAAATGTACTATTTGTAATCATTTTAGGTTGTATTTCATCCATTCTGTTGAATAAAAAAATGTTATGACCCAAAATAATTTCGCGACCCCACCGTCAGTCTCCCGCGACCCCAAGTGAACTTTGGGAACCCCTGGTGTAGAAGACTAGGTTCTTGGTTTATCTATGATCCTAGATTACTGAGGCACTACATTGTTATTATGTACGAGTGAAGGAAAACCTTCAGGTGAATCGAATTTGGTTCAAACCATTCATTAAAATCTGTACCAATGTTACAATTAACTATCGGGTGCACAGTTATTGAGCAAGTAACCGAAGTTAAGTTATTAGGGATTATTATCGATAGTAGAATGTAAGGCCTATTAGAATAGTCAAATTGATCAACTGGTGATAAAATGGGCAGAGGTAGCCTATAAAACACTGTAGGAAATACATGCCTAAATACTTCACCAAACAATTAAACATAAGTGTTATCGCATTTAGTTTATTGTTCAGTGATTTGGTCCAGTACAACAGGAAGCAATTTGAACAGGTTATCAGGTAGCCCAAAACAAAGCAGCCAGTGGTTTTTTTTTAAAGTAAAAGTATCAATACTGCAATGAAGAAATACTAGAAATACTCTGATACAAGTACAAGTCTGGAATTTAAAAATGTACTTGCGTAAAAGTACAAGTATTGGTATGAAAATATACTTAAAGTACCAGTAGGAAGTATTATGCAGAATGTCCCGTTTCACAAGTTTTCAAAATAGCAGATATACAAGCTCACAATGTGCCACATCGCAACAAATTGTCAGCTTGTAGATCTGCTATTTTCAAATGGCCGAAATTTATATAGGGCTGAAGAGGTTACTGTATGTTTTCTGATAATAATCTACAAAGTAACTAGTAAATAAAGTTTTCAAATTATTGTAGTGGAGTAAAAGGTCTTCAGCTAAAAAGTGTGGGAACCACTGTCCTAGAGCAATGTTTCCCAAACAATGGGACCTTTTCTTTTTTTTTGCATTTCTTACAATGATTAGTGACCTACAGAGAGGTCCATTAGAGGCCTATTAGCCCAAGGATCCTAGTATTCACCACAGTGTTTTAGCATCAACATGTCTATCAGTGTGTTCTCAATGTGGAGGTGGGGGTTGGGGGTCTCCAACATTTGCGGGGGTAACGTCCAGAATGTAAAAATAGTAGTTCACCCAAAAAAATGCATGTTCTATCAATTACACTCTTTGAGTCTCCATTGAGTCACTCCGTCGGTCATCAAATTGTTGGCTTAGGAATGCGACAAAACAAAGAAATCTCCATGAATTCAATGCTTCATGGGGTGTAATTGATAGAAAATAAGTATTTTTTGGGGGGAACTACTACTTTAATCAAATGACTTGATTGAATTAAGTCATTTGATTAATTCAATTCACTGACAGTATCTAGTCTAACAACCCACAAGTGCACTACAGTGACTACACAGTAAACTCCTCAGCGTTAACCCAGACCACTTGAATCTGCTGCTGGATGGACTTTAACAACAACCAGGATTCACAGTGAAAATACTCAGAGACTAAATGGCTTCCAATTTGTCTTTTTCAGAAGAGGATTTTTCCTGCTCTGTGTGTCGTGACATCTTTAAAGATCCTGTTGTCCTGGCGTGTAGCCACAGCTTTTGCAAAGCCTGTCTGCAGGAATGGTGGACACACAAGTGAACAAAAGAATGTCCAGTTTGTAAGAAAATAAATAAAAGAAAATCTCCACCATGTAACCTGGTTCTGAAGAACTTGTGTGAGGCCTTCATACAGCAGAGACCTTCAAAGCGTCAGAGAACTTCATCAGGGTCTGAGGATGTCTGCAGTCTGCACGCTGAGAAACACAAGCTCTTCTGTCTGGAATGTCAACAGCCAGTGTGTGTTGTATGTCGAGATTCTAAAAAACACAGCAGCCACCGTTTCAGACCCATTGATGAAGCTGCACTGGACCACAAAGAGGAAGTCCAGAAATCATTGACGAATTTACTGGAGAAACTGAGGGTATTTAAAAGCGTTAAAACTACATGTGACAAAGCAGCAGAACACATTAAGGTCCAGACCCAGAACACAGAGACGCAGATTAAGGAACAGTTTAAGAAGTTCCATCGGTTACTACAAGAGGAAGAGGAGGCCAGGATCACTGCACTGAGAGAGGAAGAGCAGCAGAAGAGTCAGATGATGAAGGAGAACATTAAAAGTTTGAACAGAGACATATCAACCCTTTCAAACACAATCAGAGCCATAGAGGAGGATCTGAAAGCAGAACACATCTCATTCCTGCAGAACTACAAGACCACCGTGGAAAGAGTCCAGCTCACACTGCAGGACCCACAGCTGGTCTCAGGAGCACTGATAGACGTGGCCAAACACCTGGGCAACCTGGCCTTCAGAGTCTGGGACAAGATGATAGGCATTGTCTCCTACACTCCTGTCATTTTGGACCCCAACACTGCATTTCAAACGTGTGTCATGTCTGATGATCTGACCAGTGTGAGATGTGGCCGACACATCCGTGACCGGATTCGGATTCCTAACAACCCAGAAAGGTTTTGCCTCAATGACTGTGTCCTGGGTTCTGAGGGTTTTAATTCAGGGACTCACAGCTGGGTTGTTGAGGTTGGAGACTGTGCAGTGGGATGTGGGTGTGTTGTCTTTTCAGAGGAAGGGGCTTATGGGGGGTCAACTCTGGAGTGTAGGTTTATTTGAAGGTTGTTTAATTACACCACACACAGAGTTATTCGAGAGTGATCTCTCAGGGAAGCAGATGCCTCAGAGGATCAGAGTCCAGCTGGACTGGAACAGAGGAAAGCTGTCATTCTCTGATCCTGATACTAACACACACCTAGACACCATCACACACACTTTCACTGACACACTGTTTCCATTCATTCAGACAAAAAAGAATGCTAAGATATTACCAGAGAAGGTCAGTGTAACTCTGGAACAATGATGTTGAACTGTAGAAATGATGTGAAGAAGCCGCATTGTTGTTTTTTATAGCGAGGTGGTGGATCATGTATCACAACATCATGATTATAGTCTCGTAAATTCCAAATATTATCAAAGTATTCTGCGGCACCCCTTGACTTGCGTCATGGCACCCTAGAGTGCCACAGCACCCACTTTGAGAAACCCTGTCCTAGAGCAATGTTTCCCAAGCAATGGGTCGGACACACTTTTGGACACACTTTGTACTTTGTAACGTTTAGAATAGTTCAGTCGTGATGAATCAGGGCATGTACTGTATATCAGAGGTCCATTAGAGGCCTATTAGCATAATTGGATCCTAGTATTCACACTATTTTAACATCAACATGTCTATCAGTGTGTTATCAATGTGGAGGTGGGGGTTGGGGGTCTCCAACATTTGCGGGGGTAACGTCCAGAATGTAAAAATAGTAGTTCACCCAAGACAATACTTATGTTCTATCAATTACACTCTTTGAGTCTCCATTGAGTCACTCCGTCGGTCATCAAATTATTGGCTTAGGAATGCGACAAAACAAAGAAATCTCCATGAATTCAATGCTTCATGGGGTCTAATTGATAGAAAATAAGTATTTTTGGGGGGAACTACTACTTTAATCAAATGACTTAATTGAATTAAGTCATTTGGTTAATTCAATTCACTGACAGTATCTAGTCTAACAACCCACAAGTGCACTACAGTGACTACACAGTAAACTCCTCAGCGTTAATTCATCCATTTATGACAAAGAGTCAAATTGTGGGGCTGAAAGTCTTTATACAGTTATTTTCAAAGTGGAGAGTTGATTATTTTCCCGGTCACGTTCAGATTTTATGATTAATTTGAGTTGGTCATTTCTCACTCATACAAGTGAATGTATCCAGCAATATTATTGTCGGACAAATGTACCTAAACACCATTACTGGCAGTAAAATAAAACATTTTGTAAGGGTCTATTGTGCCGTTGACCTTTGTCCAGACCTGATCCTCTCTGGAGAACATTGAAATACATATTTATTGTATATGCTGTGAGAAAACTTGAGAACCTTTATAAAACGAATTCCCTGTAGGTTTTGTTAAGATAAAAAGATAAATTGTGTGTGTGTGTGTGTGTGCGCGTGCGTGCGTGCGTGTGTGTGTGTGAACAATAGGTCTGTGGTCTGTCAAGCCCCGCCCTGCCAGACTCATGAATATAAAAGCCTCAGACCAAACACTGAGCACTAAACTGAACTTGCAGTGAGGGAGGACACACTGTTTTTCCACATCTACAGGAGGGAATACTGACCCAGACCACTTGAATCTGCTGCTGGATGGACTTTAACAACAACCAGGATTCACAGTGAAAATACTCAGAGACTGAATGGCATCCAATTTGTCTTTTTCAGAAGAGGATTTTTCCTGCTCTGTGTGTCGCGACATCTTTAAAGATCCTGTTGTCCTGGCGTGTAGCCACAGCTTTTGCAAAGACTGTCTGCAGGAATGGTGGACACACAAGGGAACAAAGGAATGTCCAGTTTGTAAGAAAATAAATAAAAGAAAATCTCCACCATGTAACCTGGTTCTGAAGAACTTGTGTGAGGCCTTCATACAGCAGAGACCTTCAAAGCGCCAGAGAACTTCATCAGGGTCTGAGGATGTCTGCAGTCTGCACGCTGAGAAACACAAGCTCTTCTGTCTGGAATGTCAACAGCCAGTGTGTGTTGTGTGTCGAGATTCTAAAAAACACAGCAGCCACCGTTTCAGACCCATTGATGAAGCTGCACTGGACCACAAAGAGGAAGTCCAGAAATCATTGAAGAATTTACTGGAGAAACTGATGGTATTTAAAAGCGTTAAAACTACATGTGACAAAGCAGCAGAACACATTAAGGTCCAGACCCAGAACACAGAGACGCAGATTAAGGAACAGTTTAAGAAGTTCCATCGGTTTCTACAAGAGGAAGAGGAGGTCAGGATCACTGCACTGAGAGAGGAAGAGCAGCAGAAGACTCAGATGATGAAGGAGAAGATTGAAAGTTTGAACAGAGACATATCAACCCTTTCAAACACAATCGGAGCCATAGAGGAGGATCTGAAAGCAGAACACATCTCATTCCTGCAGAACTACAAGACCACCGTGGAAAGAGTCCAGCTCACACTGCAGGACCCACAGCTGGTCTCAGGAGCACTGATAGACGTGGCCAAACACCTGGGCAACCTGGCCTTCAGAGTCTGGGACAAGATGAAAGACATTGTGTCCTACACTCCTGTCATTCTGGACCCCAACACTGCCTTTCAAACGTGTGTCCTGTCTGATGATCTGACCAGTGTGAGATGTGGCCGACACATCCGTGACCGGATTCGGATTCCTAACAACCCAGAAAGGTTTTGCCTCAATGACTGTGTCCTGGGTTCTGAGGGTTTTAATTCAGGGACTCACAGCTGGGTTGTTGAGGTTGGAGACTGTGCAGACTGGGATGTGGGTGTGTTGTCTTTTCAGAGGAAGGGGCTTATGGGGGGTCAACTCTGGAGTGTAGGTTTATTTGAAGGTTGTTTAATTACACCACACACAGAGTTATTCGAGAGTGATCTCTCAGGGAAGCAGATGCCAATGCCTCAGAGGATCAGAGTCCAGCTAGACTGGAACAGAGGAAAGCTGTCATTCTCTGATCCTGATACTAACACACACATAGACACCATCACACACACTTTCACTGACACACTGTTTCCATTCATTCAGACAAAAAAGAATGCTAAGATATTACCAGAGAAGGTCAGTGTAACTCTGGAACAATGATGTTGAACTGTAGAAAACTATAGAACAATGATGTGGAGAAGCTGCATTGTTGTTTTTTATAGCGAGGTGGTGGATCATGTATCACAACATCATGATTATAGTCTCGTCTTTTTGCTTGAAATGCAATACGTTTTACTATTTTACTAAAACTGGTATGTAGTTATTGTTTTTTTCTATTATAAATAAATAATTTCATACCACTTATAGTGTTTTTTTTGTGTTACAATGATGAAAGTATGAATGAAGTTGTTGCTTGTATTTTACTAGAGGTTCTGGCCGCTACATGGCCCTCCCGTCTAGTAGCCTGGCCCGCACATCGGAGACAGGGACAGTAGAGCGTGTAGACGTTCATTGCAACACCGGTGCGTGTTTCTCCCACATGATTTGGCAACACCAGAGCCCATGATTGTTCTGAATATAAACCTGTAAAGAAAACTGTATCTGATGTAATGCTGTTTAATTCAAATAAAGGTCTCTAGCACACATCTCTTGTTTGGTTTGAGTTCAGTTGCTTCAAATAAACAATATCGTTTTTTTATGACGTCATACAGTGTGACATTTTGTTTGATATTAGCAGAGGTCAATGTTTAAAATATTGCAGACGTTTTATGAAACCATAAGGTGTGAGCTACACAGTAAATACTCAATCTCTTTTAAATATGATGATTAAATATTAAGTATGATCTCTATTAAATTCAACAAGATTTGTCTAATCCTTCATCAATACATTTGTCTTTAATCAGCTGGACTGAGGTGAACAGACGCAAAATGAGGTGTGACCCACAGACACATATTAGCACAAGGGCCCTTAATATACATATTAAGGGCCCCACATACATATGATAATTGCAGTTACAGTATGCTAAACTTGATCACACCTGAAACACTTTGTGGTGTTTTTGAATGGCTCAGGTCATGTATGGTGGTGTTTGTACAGACTGGGACAGGCTGTGACTGTATGATGCTACAGTTACAAACTGAATGTCATTTTGGGGAAATCATTGTAAAAGGGTAACAGGGTATTGTACTTGTTGGATTTATGAATGCTGATAAAACTATTGTACAATTATATTACTGGAAACAGTGTGTCAGTGAAAGTGTGTATGATGGTGTATATGTGTGTGTTAGTATCAGGATCAGAGAATGACAGCTTTCCTCCGTTCCAGTCCAGCTGGACTCTGATCCTCTGGATCTGCTTCCCTGAAAGATCACTCTCTAAAGACACTGTGTGTGGTGTAAATAAACGACCTTTATATAAGCCTATCAAATCCCCATCTCGCGCCTCCTCCTCGCGAGCCTCGCGTAAAAAACCCTGTCTCGAAAAGCCCCTAAGCACCTAAAAGTGCGCTCCTCTTTCAATTTTGCTGGAATGCCAATTTCCCTGTGACATACATACTCATTGACTGCCATTGACAAGTGCACTCATCAATTGGCCCGGGGCTCGCACTGCCATTGACAAGAGTGTGGTGTTTTCAATGGTTTACGCTAGAGGGTGCTGTTCGCCAAACTTCTGGAGAACAGTAGACCAAGGAATAATGTGATCACAACAAACTCAACCCAGTCCCATCTAATGTTACAGGGTTTTCTGTTGCTTTTGGCAAAAACAAGCCACATTCAACTGCCCACAACTATGGAATGGATTATCGCGGTGGCACAATTGTTTTTCTCCGATTCTTCTATGAGACTCAGTTACGTCTTTTTTATGGAACTTTATCAGCCACGGCACCCCTGAATTACATTGGTACTTTATAAGCATCTTAAAGTAATACTAGGTAACGTTTTCAACAAAACTAAGGGACCAGTCGAAATTTACATAAGGGGGGGCATGGAGGAAATGTATGTGCCCTGATCTAAAATGCCATGACCCTCCCTTTGACCCTCCCCAAGTGATTACAAAAAAAAGAGTAACCCTCCCCGCCTAGAAGTGTCACGATATATTGTGTCACGATATAGCCTATCGTGGTATTAAAATGTGATGATAGGTATTGTCATGATGTCATACTGTATCGTAATATTGTATCGTAATTGTTTTTTTTAATACAAAAAAAACACTTTCTTTTTTTTTGCCGGTGAAAGTTAGGAGTTTTTACTGTATGATATGAAATGTAAAGCTTATCATAATCATAGTAATTATTAATCATGTCCTCCATCATATTCAAGGTATTTTGGAGAGAAATGAAACAGACTCCAGTCAGTCACTTTCAGTTTAAAGCACTGCAGAGGGGAGGTGTTGTGTGTCAGCTGATGCTCGTTGACGCTCGTTAATGTGACATGCATCTGCACTCTCAAATAGGCCTACATCTAATCTAAGATTGTATTATACTGTATCTGGTATTATAGATGTTTTTTAGCTGTTGGAAATAACTAGGCTGCACTTGGTTGGTAAAGTCCAGATGACAAAAATATGAGGTTTGTGGAATTTATAGTTATGCAGTCTTATATTATATTATATTTGTTATATTAGTGTCTATCTGTCCTCTGAAACAATGGGTTTATAGTTAGTGAGAACTTCACTTCTCCATTAAGCTTGCACAAATGTATTTATTTGTGTACAAAGCACTTTGTAATTGTTTCTAACTTGCTTTATAACGTTATTTATAAGATGATGGCCAATGTTGATGATACATGAGAAAAGAACATTAATAATATATCATATCGATATCATGCCCAACATCATGTATCGTATTGTGAAATTCTTGACACCCCTAACCCTCCCCATCAAATACAACATGACATTTAAAACTGATATGTCCAATGTTTTGCTTTCCACATTGATTAGAACATTGCTGTAGTGTAGTCAGTCTTGCTAAATGCACAGTGTATCTGTAGTAGTGGTAGCAGAATGGATAGTGTTCTCATCTTACATGTGGGAAACCCATTGAATCCTGGTCAGATTGAAGAAAGTTGAATATTTGGTAACCAGTAGTTTAAAACTTTTGTCACTCTGCCCTTTTAATTATCAACTACAGTGACTACAACTACACTGTTGCCTACATAAAACAAATTAGGCTATCAATTATGGCCTGATGCTTCTGGTTTTACTTGTGGAGCTATAGGCATCTATACACAACTGTCCATATAGATCCACATTAATCACATGCACAGAATTACTTCAAATGATTATGAATATCCAGTTATAGTAGGCCTATTTATAATGCATCTCTCCAATAACGCCTGTTGAAGTTTTGCTTAATTGTTCAACCACCATCGTTAAGACGCTAAATAGATTTGACTGGGTCGTTCACACTCGCTGTGCGTTGATGGCTTGTTAACGACCGTCATTGATTCTAAATAGACACGGTGTTACTTGATTTGAATTCTTTGTATCCTTTGAAATGGAGAGGGGTCATTGACCACTGTTCTGCTGTACTAAAAAGGTATATAAAAAACGGACTATTTTATCAATTCAAAATTGCATGACCCTCCCTTGGATTCAAAGTAAAATTAGCTGACCCTCCCTTGGACCAAAATTAGAAAGGCATGACCCTCCCCTATTTTCCTCCATGCCCCCCCTTATGTAAATTTCGACTGGTCCCTAAAGTTAAATTGTATATCTTTTGTCAGTGGCAAAAGTTTCACAACACCCACTCCATGAATTTCACCCCCGGAAGCCTTTTATTTATATATTTTCTATTGAACGGTGAAGGGGGGGACTTTCCCGGGAAAATGACGTTCCTGGCCAACGTCATGACGTCGTGGCCGACGTCCCCAGGAACTACCGCAACGGTTTCCTGTTTGACCAGGAACTACCGCGGTAATAGCAAAAAGGAACCTCACGCTGATGTTAAGAGAATGTAGGATTGGAAGATCGAAAAAGAACAGAAAAAGAAAGCACAGCTCATGGTAACTAATGCTCCACTGGCTAAGAGAAACGATCCGTAGATAGTATAAAACAATTAAAAGATCGCTTTTTGAAACGCTTCCGGCTTCCGGTGAAAACGAATGGAATTCTGGGTAATCGAGGATTACGGAAATTGTATGCAGTGACGGTAGTGACCAGCAGAGGTTGCTAAAAATCGTTATTTGGGATTCTGCATTGTACAACTTTAAATGTATGTCATATTACGGTACATAAAGTACCGTAATATGACATAAATGTAAAACTTTCCCCCTAAGATCCAAGCATGTCATGAGGAAAACTTGAGAGAAAATCAGTTGCCATTACTCCTTAGGACAAATTGAAAATTACGTAATACTTAACATTCAACCACGAACCCCAGCATCTCTATTCTGGTGGGGATTGAAACAGAACACATCAAGTAGTCCGTTTTCCGTCAGGTCCGTTTTGCAAAGTGGTTAAACTGAAGTGATATATTGGTAAATTCCAAATATTACCAAAGTATTCTGTGGCACCCCTGGACTTGCGTCATGGCACCCTAGAGTGCCACGGCACCCACTTTGAGAAACCCTGTCCTAGAGCAATGTCGTGATGAATCAGGGCATGTACTGTATATCAGGGGTTCTCAATCATACCCTAAAGCACTAGTGTCTATTTCAAACAGTGTTTTTACCTAGGAGTGACAATATGACAGCAGCAACCTTTATTTATTCTCGAAAGACATAGAGGTTGCCCTCATTTGCAGTGTCGTTGAGATACATCACAGTACAATTTCATATTCACATCAATGATAAAACAGAACAGAGACTTCCCTATCTTAAACACAAGTTCTAAAAGCAGTTGCAGACATTTGTGGATAGGTGTGTAGTCAAAGATTTAAAACTGGTCCCAGTCTGTAGAGACACAAAAAGGAAACAATTTGGGACTTGTAACAGTTGTATACCTGACCTGGCCATTCAGAAACATCACAAAGTGTTTCAGGTGTGAACATGTTTAGTATACTGAATGATCATTTCATTATCATATGTAGGCTATATGTGAGGCCCTTAATATGTATATTAAGGGCCTTTGTGCTAAAAGCTCTCATGGCCCTCTCCATTCAATTCAAAGAACTTTATTGGCATGAGAAAACAGACGTTTAGATTGCCAAAGCAAAAGTGGAACAATACAATCAAAACAAAATAATGTATATACAATTAAAAGGGAATAGAAATGACATGTACAGAGCTGTTACATTGCAACCGAGGGAAATCTAACTTCTCCCTGTCGCTCCTACGTTATTTTGAGTGTGCTAGTTCACCTCAGTCCAGCTGATTAAAGACACGAAACTCACTTAATGTATAAAGATCCTACCATGCATGTGTTTTACTGTGCAGTTTAGCTCATACCTTCTGGTTTAATAAAGAGTTTGTTATAGTTTAAACATCATATAAAATGTCATACTGTATGATGTCATAAAATATGGAAAAGATATTTGTTACTTGTCACAACTGAACTCAAACCAAACAAGAGATGGTATAGTTTCAATGTTTAAAAAAACGATTTAAAAAAAGTATTATATTGTGTACTGTAGACTGATGCTAGGTTCTTGGTTTACCTATGATCCTAGATTACTGAGGCACTAAAGGAGGAGTCTTATTATACATTGTTATTATGTACGAGTGAAGGAAAACCTTCAGGTGAATTGAATTAGGTTCAAACCATTCATTAAAATCTGTACCAATGTTACAATTAACTATGGGGTACACAGATATTGAGCAAGTAATCGAAGTAAAGTTATTAGGGATTATGATCAATAGTAGAATCCTAATAGAGTAGAGTCCTAATGGTCAAATTGATCAACTGGTAATAAAAATGGGCAGAGGTATTAAAACACTGTAGGAAATACTTCACCAAGCAATTAAACATGCTCAAAAATCACATTTAGTTTATTTTTTCAGTGATTTTGTCCAGTACAACAGGAAGTAATTTGAACAGGTTACAGGTAGCCAGTGGTTTTTACTTCAGTAAAAGTATCAATACTGCAATGAAGAAATACTCGGTTACAAGTAAAAGTCTGGAATTAAAAATGTACTTGAGTAAAATTAGAAGTATTGGTATGAAAATGTACAAAAGTAGGAAGTACTCATTATGCAGAATGTCCTGTTTCCCAAGTTTTCAAAATGATAAAAATAGCAGATCTACAAGCTCACAATGTCACATCGCAACGCATTGTCAGCTTGTAGATCTGCTGTTTTCAAATGGCCGAAATCTATAGGGCAGAAGAGGTTATTTTATGTTTTCTAATAATAATCCAAATCTACAAAGTAACTAGTAAATAAAGTTTTCAAATTACTAAATTAATACATTTTACTCCATAAAGTAAAAAGTACAGTACTTGAGTAAGTGTACTAAGTTACTTTACACCACTGAAAGCAGCTTGCATTGTTCTTCAATAACCATATCAGACCAGAGTGGTCACACTGGGGGTGATGTTTTCATGCAAAAAAAACTTATAAAATTAAGGCAAGCTTTCATATCAACGACAAAGTTGTGTAGTTTGGGTCCTGGGCAAAACGTCTACTATCTGTTTTGGGTCTTCAGCTAAAAAGTTTGGGAACTACTATCTTAGAGCAATGTTTCCCAAACAATGGGTCTGGACTTTTTTTGTTGCATTTCTTACAATGATTAGTGACCTACAGAGAGGTCCATTAGAGGCCTATTAGCACAAGGATCCCATAATATCACAGTGTTTTAGCATCAACATGTCTATCAGTGTGTTCTCAATGAGGAGGTGGGGGTCTCCAATATTTGCGGGGGTAACGTCCAGAATGTATTTTAATTGTGTAGAAGGAGTAGTTCACCCCAAAAAAGTACTTATGTTCTCTCAAATACACTCTTTGAGTCTCCATTGAGTCACTCCACCGGTCATCACATTATTGGCTTAGGAATGCAACAAAAACAAAGAAATCTCCATGAATTCAATGCTTCATGGGGTGTGTAATTGATTGAAAATAAGATTGTTTTGGGGGTGAACTACTCCTTTAATCAAATTACCTAATTGAATGAAGTCATTTGATTAATTAAATTCACTGAACGTATCTAGTCTAACAACCAAAAGTGAACTACAGTGACTACACATTAAACTCCTCAGTGTTAATTTAACCATTTATGACGCTGGTCAATTTGTGTGGCTGCCTGGCCGGCATTGAAAGTCTTTATACAGTTATTTTCAAAGAGGAGAGTTGGTCATTTTCCCACTCATACAAGTGAATGTATCCAGCAATAGCATTGTCAAACAAATGTACCTAAACACCATAACTGGCAGTAAAATAAAATGTTTTTTAAGGGTCTGATATGCCATTGACCTTTGTCCAGACCTATATGTGTCTGTTTTGTCATGTGGATACATATTTACTGTAGACGCTGTGACAAACACTTGAGAACCTTTTATAAAATGTCTTCCCCGTAGGTTTTGTTAGGATACTCAGTTTAGACTCAATTCAATCACAAGTGTGTGTGTGTGTGTGTGTGTGTGTGTGTGTGTGTGTGTGTGTGTGTGTGTGTGTGTGTGTGTGTGTGTGTGTGTGTGTGTGTGTGTGTGTGTGCGCGCGCGTGCGTGTACAATAGGTCTGTCAAGCCCCGCCCCCTGCCAGACTCATGAATATAAAAGCTTCAGACCAAACACTGAGCACTCAAATGAACTTGCAGTGAGGGAGGACACACTGTTTTTCCACATCTACAGGAGGAAATACTGACCCAGACCACTTGAATCTGCTGCTGAATGAACTTTAACAACAACCAGGATTCACAGTGAAAATAAACTCCAGGGAACATTCTACAGGAGGGAGTGTTACCACCACAGTGTTTGTAGCGTTACTCAGAGACTAAATGGCTTCCAATTTGTCTTTTTCAGAGGAGGATTTTTCCTGCTCTGTGTGTCGTGACATCTTTAAAGATCCTGTTCTCCTGGCGTGTAGCCACAGCTTCTGCAAAGACTGTCTGCAGGAATGGTGGACACAAAAGGGAACAAAGGAATGTCCAGTTTGTAAGAAAATAAATAGAAGAAAATCTCCACCCTGTAACCTGGTTCTGAAAAACTTGTGTGAGGCCTTCATACAGCAGAGACCTGCAAAGCGTCGGAGAACTTCATCAGGGTCTGAGGATGTCTGCCGTCTGCACGCTGAGAAACACAAGCTCTTCTGTCTGGAATGTCAACAGCCAGTGTGTGTTGTGTGTCGAGATTCTAAAAAACACACCAGCCACCGTTTCAGACCCATCGATGAAGCTGCTCTTGACCACAAAGAGGAAGTCCAGAAATCATTGGAGAATTTACTGGAGAAACTGATGGTATTTAAAAGCGTTAAATGTACATGTGACAAAGCAGCAGAACTCATTAAGGTCCAGACCCAGAACACAGAGACTGAGATTAAGGAACAGTTTAAGAAGTTCCATCAGTTTCTACAAGAGGAAGAGGAGGCCAGGATCACTGCACTGAGAGAGGAAGAGCAGAAGAAGAGTCACATGATGAAGGAGAAGAGTGAAGGTTTGAACAGAGAGATATTAACCCTTTCATACACATTCGGAGCCATAGAGGAGGATCTGAAAGCAGAACACATCTCATTCCTGCAGAACTACAAGACCATCGTGGAAAGAGTCCAGCTCACACTGCAGGACCCACAGCTGGTCTCAGGAGCACTGATAGACGTGGCAAAACACCTGGGCAACCTGGCCTTCAGAGTCTGGGACAAGATGAAAGACATTGTGTCCTACACTCCTGTCATTCTGGACCCCAACACTGCCAATCTAATGTGTGTCCTGTCTGATGATCTGACCTGTGTGAGATGTGGCCAACACCTCAATGACTGGAAACGGATTCCTAACAACCCAGAAAGGTTTTTATGCCCTGACTTAGTCCTCGGTTCTGAGGGTTTTAATTCAGGGACTCACAGCTGGGTTGTTGAGGTTGGACACACTGTTGGAGACAGTGACCACTGGGAAGTGGGAGTGTTATCAGAGTCTTTTCAGAGGAAGGAATTTGAGGAACTTAAGGGGGGTCGACTCTGGAGCATATATTCATTTGAAGGTTGTTTATATACACAACACACAGTCGAGAGTGATCTCTCAGGGAAGCAGATGCCTCAGAGGATCAGAGTCCAGCTGGACTGGAACGGAGGAAAGTTGTCATTCTCTGATCCTGATACTAACACACACATATACACCATCGCACACACTTTCACTGACACACTGTTTCCATTCATTCAGACAACAACTAATGCTAAGATATTACCAGGTAAGGTCAGTGCTACTTTGGAACAATGATGATGAACTGTAGAAAACTATAGAACAATGGTATGAAGAAGCCATGGTTGTTTTTTATAGCGAGGTGGTGGATTATATCATGTACCACAACATCTTGATTATAGCCTTGTCTTTTTGGCTTGAAATGCAATAAGCTTTTGTTACCCCGCTAAATAAATGGAAGGCAGACCAAAGTGTAGGTTATAAAAATAGCAAGTATTTTATTATAGAAAAGTTTACAAAATGGTACTTTCATTTATTTGTATATATAGAAATGGTTAAAAAGTGTTGGAGCAAATATAACGTGAAAAGACTGGTACAAAAAATAAAGTAAAGCAAACATAAATCAAAGGGAAAGGAACAGCGGTCCTTAGTGTGCCGCTTGTTCCACATGGACATGGACCTACAGAGCAATGACAAGCAGACAGTTCACAATATGCACAAAGCATGTAATACATAAACACAATATGCACTCAGCTAGCTACAAAATGTCACATGAAATACAATGGGCAAACCAATAAAAGGATTACCTTACCAATAGCTCTTATTAAATACACATCAGACGCCTCTCAATGTTTCCACACATTACAACAAGCTCCCCTGTCTCCACCTGTAGCTGTTATAAAATGACATCAGACAGAGAGGTTAAACCAACTGTTATACAAAATCATAAACAGAACATACATAGACCTTTTGTTCTCCTTTGCACATACATAATCTGACACTCACATATCACCAGTTTAAATGCCCATTTCACTGGAGACTAGGCCACACCCCAAACAATTGCTGAACACTGGACAGGCACGACAAAGCACCAACAGTGAGTGGCACAGACCTGACGATATAAAAACACTCATGGTAGATCATATAAAACACAATAAAAGCGAGGATACAAAACACCAAAACAAACAGGCTTACCGAGTTAACAGGTCAACACTCAAACATCCTCCTCTCAACATGCTACCGGCAGTGTTGAGGACCCACAGATTACTGACCCGTTAGCTGCCTGTTCAGAAGGCCTTAAATACCTGTGTCTATTATGACATCACTTTCTCTGCCTCCCTCTAGGGGCTACACTTTACTAGTTTACTAAAACTGTGTAGTTATTATTAGTATTTATTTTTTAATCAAGAAATAATTGTGTACATCGTGAATTACAGTCAGAGTGTTTTTTTGTGTTACAATGAAGTATTAATTAAGTTGTTGCTTGTATTTTATGGTCTCAAGGCGTCATAGCGTCAAAGTGGTCATCTACTACTAATATTTCTAAACCGCTACCTCATAATCACCATTTTGCATGAAGTTCAGAAGGTTTTACTGAACAATTTAATGCATTAACTGTTGACATAGCCTATCAAGCTCAAAATAATTTAACATGTGATTAATTGATTGATTTTGGCCCTAAACCTGTAAATGTGATGTAATGCTGTTTAATTCAAATAAATGTCTCTAGCACACATCTCTTGTTTGGTTTGAGTCCAGTTGCTTCAAATAACAAATATCTGTTCCACATTTTATTTCATTATACAGTATGACATTTTGTTAGAAGAGGTCAATGTTTAATATTGCAGACGTTTTATGAAACCAAGGTGTGAGCTACACAGTAAATACACCATCTCTATTAAATGTGATGATTTAAATATTAAGTATGATCTCTATTAAATTCAACAAGATTGATCTAATCCTTCATCATTACAAATTGTCTTTACTCAGCTGGACTGAGTTGAACAGACACAAAATGAGGAGTGACCGACAGACACAAATTAGCACGAGGACCCTTAATATACGTATACTCATTGACTGCCATTGACAAGTGCACTCATCAATTGGCCCGAGGCTTGCACTGCCATTGACAAGAGTGTGGTGTTTTCAATGGTGTTCGCCAACCTTCTGGAGAACAGTAGACCAAGGAATAATGTGATCACAACAAACTCAACCCAGTCCCATCTAATGTTACAGGATGTTCTGTTGCTTTTTGGCAAAAACAAGCCACATTCAACTGCCCACAGCTATGGAATGGATTATCGCGGCGGCACAATTGTTTTTCTCCGATTCTTCTATGAGACTCAGTTACGTCTTTTTTATGGAACTTTATCAGCCACGGCACTCCTGAATTACATTGGTACTTTATAAGCATCTTAAATGTATGTCATATTACGGTACATAAAGTACCGTAATATGACATGAACGTACGACAACCACTTTGAGAAACCCTGTCCTAGAGCAATGTTTCCCAAGCAATGGGTCGGACACACTTTTGGACACATTTTGTGCTTTGTAACGTTTTTGAATGGTTCAGTCGTGATGAATCAGGGCATGTACTGTATATCAGGGGTTCACAATCATACCCTAAAGCACTAGTGTCTATTTCAAACAGTGTTTTTACGTAGGAGTGACAATATGACAGAAGCAACCTTTATTTATTCTCGAAAGACATTGAGGTTGCCCTCATTTGCAGTGTCGTCGAGATACATCACAGTACAACTTTCCCCTATCTGAAACACAAGTTTTAAAAGCAGTTGCAGACATTTGTGGATAGGTGTGTAATCAAAGATTTAAAACTGGGTACAGTCAGCCTGTCCCAGTCTGTACAAACACAAAAAGGAAACAATTTGGGACTCGTAACAGTTGTATGCCTGACCTGAGCCATTCAGAAACATCACAAAGTGTTTCAGGTGTGAACATGTTTAGCATACTGAATGATAATTTCATTATCATATGTATATGTGAGGCCCTTAAGATGTATATTAAGGGACTTTGTGCTAATGTCTCTCTCATGGCCCTCTCCATTCAATTCGAAGGGCTTTATTGGCATGAGAAAACATACGTTTACATTGCCAAAGCAAAAGTAGAACAATACAATCAAAACAAAATAATGTATGTAGGCCTACAATTAAAAAGGAATAGAAATGACAACCGAGGGAAATCTATCTTCTCCCTGTCACTCCTACATCATTTTGAGTCTGTTTGTTCACCTCTGTCCAGCTGATTAAAGACACAAAACTAACTTAATAATGTATAGAGATCCTACCATGCATGTGTTTTACTGTGCAGTTTAGCTCAAACCCTCTGGTTTAATAAAGAGTTTGTTATAGTTTAAACATTGACCTCTGCTAACATCATATAAAATGTCATACTGTATGATGTCATAAAATATGGAACAGATATTTGTTATTTGACGCAACTGAACTCAAACCAAACAAGAGATGGTATAGTTTCAATGTTACGATAAAAAAAAAGTATTATATTGTGTAGACTGATGCTAGGTTCTTGGTTTACATATGATCCTAGATTACTGAGGCACTACATTGTTAATATGTATGAGTGAAGGAAAACCTTCAGGTTAATCGAATTAGGTTCAAACCATTAATTAAAATCTGTACCAATGTTACACTTATCTATGGGGTACACAAATATTGAGCAAGTAACCAAAGTGAATTATTATCGATGGAAGAATATAATTAGAATAGTCAAATTGATCAACTGGTGATAAAAATGGGCAGAGGTATAAAACACTGTAGGAAAATATATGCCTAAATATATAACAAACAATTGAGCATAAGTGTTATCACATTTAGTTTATTGTTCGGTGATTTGGTCCAGTACAACAGGGAGTAATTTGAACAGGTTACAGGTAGCCCAAAACAAAGCAGCCAGTGGTGGAAAAAGTACTCATTTTTAACTTAAGTAAAAGTATCAATACTTCAATGTAAAAATGCTCTGTTACAAGTAAAAGTCTGAAATAAAAAAAGTGCTTGAGTAAAAGTACAAAAGTATTGATATGAAAATGTACTTAAAGTACCAAAAGTGGGAATTACTCATTATGCAGAATGTCCTGTTTCACAAGTTTTCAAATTATAAAAATAGCAGATCTACAAGCTCACAATGTCACATCGCAACACATTGTCAGCTTGTATTTTCAAATGGCCGAAATTTATATAGGGCAGAAGAGGTTACTGTATGTTTTCCAATAATAATCAAAATCTACAAAGTAACTAGTAAATCAAGTTTTCAAATTATTGCAGTGGAGTAAAAGGTACAATACTCCATAAAGTAAAAAGTACAGTACTTGAGTAAATGTACTAAGTTACTTTAAACCACTGAAAGCAGCTTGCATTGTTCTTCTATGCCCATATCAGACAAAACTAGGTCCTTGTGCACTGGGGGTGATTTTTTCATGCAAAAAAATGTATAAAGTCGATGCAAGCTTTCACATCAACGACAAAGTTGTGGCGTTTGGGTCCTGGGCAAAACTGTGTTTTGGGTCTTTAGCTAAAAAGTTTGGGAACCACTGTCCTAGAGCAATGTTTACCAAACAATGGGTCTGGACTTTTTTTTTGGCATTTCTTACAATGATTAGTGACCTACAGAGAGGTCCATTAGAGGCCTATTAGCACAAGGATCCTATTATTCACAGTGTTTTAGCATCAACATGTCTATCATTGTGTTCTCAATGTGTAGGTGGAGTTGGGGGTCTCCAACATTTGCGGGGGTAACGTCCAGAATTTATTTCAATTATGTTAAAGGCATAGTTCACCCAAAAAATGACGTATGTTCTATCAATTACACTCTTTGAGTCTCCATTGAGTCACTCCGCTGGTCATCAAATTAATGGCTTAGGAATGCGACAAAAAAAAAAAATCTCCATGAATTCAATGCTTCATGAGGTGTGCAATTGATTGAAAATAAGTATTTTTTTTGGGTGAACTACTCCTTTAATCAAATGACTTAATTGAATTAAGTCATTTGATTAATTAAATTCACTTAAAGTATCTAGTATAACAACCCACAAGTGCACTACAGTGACTACGCAGTAAACTCCTCAGCGTTAATTTATCCATTTATGACGCTGGTCAAATTGTGTGGCACCCTGGCCTGCATTGAAAGTCTTTATACTGTTATTTTCAAAGTGGAGAGTTAATTATTTGCATCACGTTCAGATTGTATTATTAATTTGAGTTGCTCATTTCTCTCTTACTCATACAAGTGAATGTATCCAGCAATAGCATTGTCAAACAAATGTACCTAAACACCATTAGGCCTACTGGCAGAAAAATAACATGTTTTTTAAGGGTCTGTTGTGCCATTGACATTTGTCCAGACCTATATGTGTCTGTTTTGTTGTGTGGATTTGTCACTGGTCCTCTCTGGAGAACATTGAAATACATATTTACTGTAGAAGCTGTGACAAACACTGAGAACCTTTAAATGTCTTCCCTGTAGGTTTTGTTAAGATACTCAGTTTGGACTCAATTCAACCGTGTGTGTGTGTGTGTGTGTGTGTGTGTGTGTGTGTGTGTGTGTGTGTGTGTGTGTGTGTGTGTGTGTGTGTGTGTGTGTGTGTGTGTGTGTGTGTGTGTGTGTGTGTGTGTGTGTGTGTAAACAAAAGGGTCTGTGGTCTGTCAAGCCCCGCCCCTGCCAGAATATAAAAGCCACAGACCAAACACTGAGCACTCAACTGAACTTGCAGTGCAGTGAGGGAGGACACACTGTCTTATCTACAGGAGGGGATACTGACCCAGACCCAGACATTACAGTCATTTAGCAGAACATAGGACCATTAACCATAAATACCATGGTCTAAACAATAGGTTAAAAGCAGAACCACACTCCATTTCCTACCTTGCTCAGACAAGCCAGTGCATTACAGCTCTCTGCAAGCCAGTGCATTACAGCTCTCTGTAATGCACTGGCTTGAATGAGTGCATGAGCACCAGGTTTTATAGGGGAGGGGATAATCAGTGACTACCTACACCTGTGTAATTGGGGCATCGACACAGAAGCCTGAATGGGGACAGGTCTCCCTGTTACAAAAGTATTATATTGTGTAGACTGATGCTAGGTTCTTGGTTTACCTATGATCCTAGATTACTGAGGCACTACATTGTTATTATGTACGAATATTATGAATCGAATTAGGTTCAAACCATTCATTAAAATGTGTACCAATGTTACAATTAACTATGGGGTACACAGATATTGAGCAAGTAACCGAAGTAAATTTATTAGGGATTATTATCAAAAGTAGAATGTAAGACCTATTAGAATAGTCAAATTGATCACCCAAAAAAGTACTTATATGTTCTATCAATTACACTCTTTGAGTCTCCATTGAGTCACTCCGCCGGTCATCAAATTGTTAGTTTAGGAACGCGACAAAAACAAAGAAATCTCCATGAATTCAATGCTTCATGGGGTGTGCAATTGATTGAAAATAAGTATTTTTTTGGGGGGTGAACTACTCCTTTAATCAAATGACTTAATTGAATTAAGTAATTTGATTAATTACATTCACTGAAAGTATCTAGTCTAACTACCCACAAGTGCACTACAGTGACTACACAGTAAACTCCTCAGTGTTAATTTATCTATTTATGACGCTGGTCAATATGTGTGGCTGCCTGGCCGGCATTAAAAGTCTTTATACAGTTATTTGGTCATTTCTCATACAAGTGAATGTCTCCAGCAATAGTATTGTGAAACAAATGTACCTAAACACCATTACTGGCAGTAAAATAAAATCGCCTTCTTGCTAAACTAATGGCCTATGTCATTTTTTTAAAGTTTTTCAGGAAAAATAAAAAACTGATCCAAAACAAAACTATATGATATTTCTTAATCATTTCACCCAAAATGTTTATAACAAATTATGACTATTTAAATAGAAATAACACTGTCTGTCAGTTATGTAACATAAAATATTTAAATAGGTTTAAATAGGATTAAATCTGATTTAGGCCAAAAAAAATAATATCTGTAAATAATTTGGCCTAAGTCACAAAACCATGTGACTTAGGCCAAAAAAATGGCCTATTTTGGCCTAAGTCAGACTAGGGAGTTAGGCCATTATACTAAAAGGGGAGTGAACAGCATGATCCTTTTCAATTAGGAGATGGGCGATTTTACTAGAGGTGGCCAGTGTCATGAGGAGCTGACTTAGGCAAAAATATCATTTTCCTCAAAAAATTACTTTGGCCATTAGTTTAGCAAGGTGACAAAATGTTTTTTAAGGGTCTGTCGTGCCATTGACCCTTGTCCAGACCTATATATGTGTCTGTTTTGTTGTGTGGATTTTGTCACTGGTCCTCTCTGGAAAACATTGAAATACATATTTACTGTAGAAGCTGTGACAAACACTGAGAACCTTTATAAAATGTCTTCCCTGTAGGCTTTGTTAAGATACTCAGGTTGGACCCAATTCAACCGTGTGTGTGCGTGTGCGTGCGTGTGCGTGTGCGTGTGTGTGTGTGTGTGTGTGTGGTCTGTGTGTACAATAGGTCTGTGGTCTGTCAAGCCCCGCCCCCTGCCAGACTCATGGATATAAAAGCCTCAGACCAAACACTGAGCACTAAACTGAACTTGCAGTGAGGGAGGACACACTGTTTTTCCACATCTACAGGAGGAAATACTGACCCAGACTTTAACAACAACCAGGATTCACAGTGAAAATAAACTCCAGGGAACATTCTACAGGAGGGAGTGTTACCACCACTGTGTTTGTAGCGTTACTCAGAGACTAAATGGCTTACAATTTGTCTTTTTCAAAAGAGGATTTTTCCTGCTCTGTGTGTCGTGACATCTTTAAAGATCATGTTGTCCTGGCGTGTAGCCACAGCTTCTGCAAAGCCTGTCTGCAGGAATGGTGGACACAAAGGGGAACAAAGGAATGTCCCGTTTGTAAGAAAATAAATAATAGAAAATCTCCACCCTGTAACCTGGTTCTGAAGAACTTGTGTGAGGCCTTCATACAGCAGAAACCTGCAAAGCGCCAGAGAACTTCATCAGGGTCTGAGGATGTCTGCAGTCTGCACGCTGAGAAACACAAGCTCTTCTGTCTGGAATGTCAACAGCCAGTGTGTGTTGTGTGTCGAGATTCTAAAAAACACAGCAGCCACCGTTTCAGAAGCATCGATGAAGCTGCACTGGACCACAAAGAGGAAATCCGGAAATCATTGAAGAATTTACTGGAGAAACTGATGGTATTTATAAGCGATAAAAATACATGTAACAACCAGACCCAGAACACAGAGACGCAGATTAAAGAACAGTTTAAGAAGTTCCATCGGTTTCTACTAGAGGAAGAGGAGGCCAGGATCACTGCACTGAGAGAGGAAGAGCAACAGAAGAATCAGATGATGAAGGAGAAGATTGAAGGTTTGAGCAGAGATATATCAACCCTTTCAAACACAATCGGAGCCATAGAGGAGGATCTGAAAGCAGAACACGTCTCATTCCTGCAGAACTACAAGACCATCGTGGAAAGAGTCCAGCTCACACTGCAGGACCCACAGCTGGTCTCAGGAGCACTGATAGACGTGGCCAAACACCTGGGCAACCTGGCCTTCAGAGTCTGGGACAAGATGAAAGACGTCCGGCTCTATTCTGTGCCAGTTTTCCCAGCCGCAACGCTACCCTTAACCTGTTAAATACTGATAATGGAGCTGCGCCGCCCCAATAGGTTATTCTAGCACCTGCTCTACCCGTCACCATTATGCCGACGCCGTTATTTGCGCGTGGAGGTGTGCCCGTGGGCGTGTTGTTGCTATATCCCCCACATTGCAATTCTACAGACACACATGGGTACGGGTTTCGGGGGGGGGATAGTGGAATCTAATACCACCCGCCGGTTTCTAAAATCACCCCCCAAGTGCAAACAGACACTACAATGGCTTTGTGCGTTGGACCATGAGCCGTGTTGCCAGCCTTGGCGAGAAATAAGCAACCGCAGGTCTAGAAAACAAAAAGAAGCAAAGCCACATGAGCACTTCAAACTACTAACTAGAGCTTTCATATCCCCTAAATATTTCAGCCCGGCTCGACTAATAATTGACAAATTAGGCCCAGCCCAGCCCGTCAGTTATTTTTCTAAAGAAGCCTTATTTCTCATTAAATCTTGGTAATTCGTTAATTCTTCCAGCAGTCTATATTTTATTTAAAAAACAGCTTGGAGCAAATAGGGCTATATAAATATATACACTGCCCCATAACCATTTTAAAAATGATTATGGTTATTCTATGAAATATATGTTTCATAGAATAACCGTAATCATTTTTGTGATGGAGAAATCACATCCAATGTTACCTTCTAGGCTACTGCCCGCTGCTCTCATTTGAAGAAATAATCCAACATTTACTTTGAGGTGAAAAAGACATGAAGAAAGCTCAATAGTCTGAAGATGTCATGTTATGGTTTAAACTTTAAAGGGTGCTCGATCTGCTGCTGCGTCATGACTTGATTTGACCTACTTTTGAGTTGCGCTGCCCTGTTGATTAATTATTTGGCATCAGCTGTGTAAGAATATATAACTATTTTAAATGGCTTTCATATACTCTTGGGGATCTGACTAATATGACAAGTTGCTTATTGTGAACACAATAGCCTACGCTACAAATTAATTAATATATGAATTTATTTGGATGTAAAAAAAACGTAGACCCGGCTCAGCCGGTGCCGACGGGCTGGGTCGGGTCCCGTTGGGTTTGGGCTAAAATCTTAAGCACTTACATTTTTTATAAGATGATAGGATCATCTAGTGTGATTTTCATTTTGGCTGCTGTCTCGTTAAACCCATGCTGCGGGTGAATATTATATTATAGCCTATATTATATATATTAGCCTATATTATTATTATATTCCCCGCGTAAACGCTACGTTCATGACCCCCCAAAATAACCATATTTGAACTGGGGACCCCCCCATTTTGTTTGACTCGGTTCCACAGATAAATATTGTGAAAATAGCAGATCTACAAGCTCGCCAGGCGTTGGGTGCTCCATTGTGGTCTCGTCCCACAGGTTGAGAACCACTGCATTAAAAGCTCCAAGCAAGTTACATGTCTAGTATGTTGTTGACCACGTAATGTAATGTTTTTTTGGTTTGGCTTCTCCGTGGCGCGTGCGCCTCATTGCATGCTGTCCAAAATAACAGATCTGTAAGCTGTCGACAGACATGACGCAGCGCCGTTGATAGCTTGTATGTCTGTTATTTTGGGTAGGTAGGCGACGCACATACGCATCGCAGCAATGTGTCTGGGTTTGAGAGGCTTTGATTGATGTAAACTTAAAGTTTAGCTCTGTTCGGGATTACTGAACAAAGGTGATGAAAGATAACGGGGACAATATGGATGTAAGTTAACTTTAACTGCGTCACTTCAGAGGAAACTATCGAGCTACTACAGAGATGTTTACACACCCCTGGAATCCACAATACAGCCAACGTGAGTACATAGGCTATAGACCTTTCCTAAAACTGTCCAATTTATTATACCCATGTGCTACTGTTTGTCTGTGTACCACGTAGGAGCGTTGTCGCAACATGATGTAATTAATTATTTGGGAGCAGCCGGTGTGTACCAATAGTATAAATATTTTAAATGGCTTTCATATACTATTCCGGATCTGACTAATATGACAAGCTTATTGTGAACACAATAGGCTACAAATTAATATAAAAATGTATTTGGATGGAAAAAAAAAAGAAGGAAAACAAGCCCAATGCGGCTTATAATAATCAGACCAGGCAACAGTGCAGAGACTGCAGACAGGGAGATAGGCTAGAGCATATATTGGATCGGGGATGACGGCTAGCGCAGTCTTCTCTTAAAGGCAATGGCTTCTGGCACGGTGATTGGTTTTATCATTGTAACGCCCAAACTACACCTATGCATAATGTAAGGGGTAGCTCAGGTGTTTGGCGGGTGAGAGGGGTGCCACAGAATACAGAATTTTGCGGGGAAACGCCTCTTGCCTAGTCCGAAATCCGCCCATTGTCTCCTACACTCCTGTCATTTTGGACCCCAACACTGCTTATGAAATGTCTCACCTGTCTGATGATCTGACCAGTGTGAGATGTGGCCGACACAACATCTGTGACTGGATGCGGATTCCTAACAACCCAGAAAGGTTTTGCCTCCCTGACTGTGTCCTGGGTTCCGAGGGTTTTAATTCAGGGACTCACAGCTGGATTGTTGAGGTTGTTGGAGAAAGTGCCCACTGGGAAGTGGGAGTGTAATCAGAGTCTTTCCAGAGGAAGGAACTCAAGGGGGGTCAACTCTGGAGCCTAGGTTTATATAAAGGTTGTTTATTTACACCACACACAGAGTCTTTAGAGAGTGATCTCTCAGGGAAGCAGATCCAGAGGAACAGAGTCCAGCTGGACTGGAACGGAGGAACGCTGTCATTCTCTGATCCTGAAACACACACATATACACCATCATAAACACTTTCACTGACACACTGTTTCCATTCCTTCGGACTAAAAATAACGCTAGGGTATTACAAGAGAAGGTCAGTGTAACTCTGAAACAATGATGATGAACTGTAGAAAACTATAGAACAATGATGTGAAGAAGCCATGGTTGTTTTTTATAGCGAGGTGGTGGATTATCATGATTCACAACATCTTGATTATAGCCTTGTCTGTTTTGCTTGAAATGCAATAAGCTTTATTAGTTTACTAAAACTGGTGTGTAGTTATTATTATTTCTTTTTTAATTAAGAAATTATTTAATTACAATCACTTAGATTTTTTTTGTGTTACAATGATGAAAGTATTAATTTGTTGCTTGTATTTTATGGTCTCAAGGCGTATAGAGTCAAAGTGGTCATCTTCTACTAATATTTCTAAACAGCTACCTCATAATCACCATTTTGCATAGAGTTCAGAAGGTTTTACTGAACAATTTAATGCATTAACTGTTGACATATCCTATCAAGCTCAAAATAATTTAACATGTGATTGATTGATTTTGGTTCTAAATCTGTAAATAAAACGATGTGATGTAATGCTGTTTAATTCAAATAAATGTCTCTAGCACACATCTCTTGTTTGGTTTGAGTCCAGTTGCTTCAAATAACAAATATCTGTTCCACATTTTATTTCATTATAAAGTATGACATTTTGTTAGCACAGCGTCAGTGTTTAGCGTCAGACGTTTTATGAAGCCATATGGTGTGAGCTACACAGTAAATACACCATCTATATTTAATGCGATGATATAAATATTAAGTATGATCTCTATCAATTTCAACAAGATTTATCTAATCCTTCATCATTACAAATTGTCTTTACTCAGCTGGACTGAGGTGAACAGAACCAAAATGAGGAGTGACCCACAGACACACATTAGCACAAGGACCCTTAATATACATACTCATTGACTGCCATTGACAAGTGCATTCATCAATTGGCCCGAGGCTCACACTGCCATTGACAAGAGTGCTGTGTTTTCAATGGTTTACGCTAGAGGGCGCTGTTCACAAACCTTATGGAGAACAGTAGATCCGGAAATAATGTGATAACAACAAACTCAACCCAGACCTAGTGTTAAAGGATTTTCTGTTGCTTTTTGGCAAAAACAAGCCACATTCAACTGCCCACAACTATGGAATGGATTATCGAGGCAGCACACATTTGTTTTCTCCGATTCTTCTGAGACTCGGTTACGTCTTTTTTATGGAACTTTATCATCCACGGCACCTCTGAATTACATTGGTACTTTATAGCATCTTAAATGTATGTCATATTACGCTACATAAAGTACCGTAATAAGACATACATGTAAAACTTTCCCCCTAAGATTATGTCATGAGGAAAACTTGAGAGAATATCAGTTGCCATTACTCCTTAGGACAAATTGCAAATAACTTTATACTTATAACATTCAACCACTTGAACCCCAGCATCCCTATTCTGGGGGGGATTGAAAAAGAACGCACCAAGTACAGTGCAACTCGGGTCTGTTTTGCAAAGTGGTTAAACTGAAGTGATATATTGGTAAATTCCAAATATTATCAAAGTATTCTGCGGCACCCCTGGACTTGCGTCATGGCACCCTAGAGTGCCACAGCACCCACTTTGAGAAACCCTGTCCTAGAGCAATGTTTCCCAAGCAATGGGTCGGACACACTTTTGGACACACTTTGTACTTTGTAACGTTTAGAATAGTTCAGTCGTGATGAATCAGGGCATGTACTGTATATCAGGGGTTCTCAATCATACCCTAAAGCCCTAGTGTCTATTTCAAACAGTGTTTTTACGTAGGAGTGACAATATGACAGCAGCAACCTGTATTTATTCTCGAAAGACATTGAGGTTGCCCTCATTTGCAGTGTCGTCGAGATACATCACAGTACAACTTTCCCCTATCTAAAACACAAGTTTTAAAAGCATGTTGCAGACATTTGTGGATAGGTGTCCAATCAAAGATTGAAAACTGGGTACAGTCAGCCTGTCCCAGTCTGTACAAACACAAAAAGGAAACAATTTGGGACTCTAATAGTTGTATACCTGACCTGAGCCATTCAGAAACATCACAAATTGTTTCAGGTGTGAACATGTTTAACATGCTGAATGATAATATCATTATCATATGTATATGTGAGGCCCTTAATATGTATATTAAGGGCCTTTGTGCTAATGGCTCTTTCATGGCCCCCTCCATTCAATTCGAAGGGATTTATTGGCATGAGAAAACATATGTTTACATTGCCAAAGCAAAAGTGGAACAATACAATCAAAACAAAATAATGTATGTAGGCCTACAATTAAATGACGTGTACACAGAGCTGTTACATTGCAACCGAGGGAAATCTAACTTCTCCCTGTCGCTCCTACATCATTTTGAGTCTGTTTGTTCGCCTCAGTCCAGCTGATTAAAGACACTTAATGTATAGAGATCCTACCATGCATGTGTTTTACTGTGCAGTTTAGCTCATACCTTCTCGTTTAATAAAGAGTTTGTTATAGTTTAAACATTCACCTCTGCTAACATCATATAAAATGTCATAATATATGATGTCATAAAATATGGAACAGATATTTGTTACTTGACGCAACTGAACTCAAAGCAAGCAAGAGATATATATTATATTGAGAATACTGAGGCACTACATTGTTATTATGTACAAGTGAAGGAAAACCTTCATGGGAAATCGAATTTGGTTCAAACCATTCATTAAAATCTGTACCAATGTTACAATTAACTATGGGGTGCACAGTTATTGAGCAAGTAACCGAAGTAAAGTTATTAGGGATTATTATCGATAGTAGAATGTAAGGCCTATTAGAATAGTCAAATTGATCAACTGGTGATAAAATGGGCAGAGGTAGCCTATAAAACACTGTAGGAAATACATGCCTAAATACTTCACCAAACAATTAAACATAAGTGTTATCACATTTAGTTTATTGTTCAGTGATTTGGTCCAGTACAACAGGAAGTAATTTGAACAGGTTATCAGGTAGCCCAAAACAAAGCAGCCAGTGTTTTTTACTTAAGTAAAAGTATCAATACTACAATGAAGAAATACTCTGATACAAGTACAAGTCTGGAATAAAAAAATTACTTGAGTAAAAGTACAAGTATTGGTATGAAAATGTACTTAAAGTACCAGTAGGAAGTATTATGCAGAATGTCTCGTCTCACAAGTTTTCAAAATAGCAGATATACAAGCTCACAATGTGCCACATCGCAACAAATTGTCAGCTTGTAGATCTGCTATTTTCAAATGGCCGAAATGTATATAGGGCTGAAGAGGTTACTGTATGTTTTCTGATAATAATAATAATCTACAAAGTAACTAGTAAATAAATGTTTCAAATGATTGTCGTGGAGTAAAAGGTCTTCAGCTAAAAAGTGTGGGAACCACTGTCCTAGAGCAATGTTTCCCAAACAATGAGATTTTTTTGTTGTTGTTGCATTTCTTACGATGATTAATGACCTACAGAGAGGTCCATTAGAGGCCTATTAGCATAATTGGATCCTAGTATTCACAGTATTTTAACATCAACATGTCTATCAGTGTGTTATCAATGTGGAGGTGGGGGTTGGGGGTCTCCAACATTTGCGGGGGTAACGTCCAGAATGTAAAAGTAATAGTTCACCCAAGACAATACTTATGTTCTATCAATTACACTCTTTGAGTCTCCATTGAGTCACTCCGTCGGTCATCAAATTATTGGCTTAGGAATGCGACAAAACAAAGAAATCTCCATGAATTCAACGCTTCATGGGGTCTAATTGATAGAAAATAAGTATTTTTTGGGGGAACTACTACTTTAATCAAATGACTTAATTGAATTAAGTCATTTGGTTAATTCAATTCACTGACAGTATCTAGTCTAACAACCCACAAGTGCACTACAGTGACTACACAGTAAACTCCTCAGCGTTAATTCATCCATTTATGACAAAGAGTCAAATTGTGTGGCTGAAAGTCTTTATACAGTTATTTTCAAAGTGGAGAGTTGATTATTTTCCCGGTCACGTTCAGATTTTATGATTAATTTGAGTTGGTCATTTCTCACTCATACAAGTGAATGTATCCAGCAATATTATTGTCGGACAAATGTACCTAAACACCATTACTGGCAGTAAAATAAAACATTTTGTAAGGGTCTAATGTGCCGTTGACCTTTGTCCAGACCTGATCCTCTCTGGAGAACATTGAAATACATATTTACTGTATATGCTGTGACAAACACTTGAGAACCTTTATAAAACGAATTCCCTGTAGGTTTTGTTAAGATAAAAAGATAAATTGTGTTGGTGTGTGTGTGTGTGTGTGTGTGTGTGTGTGTGTGTGTGTGTGTGTGCGCGCGCGCGTGTGTGTGTGTGTGCGTGTGTGTGTGTGTGTGTGTGTGTGTGTGCGTGCGTGAACAATAGGTCTGTGGTCTGTCAAGCCCCGCCCTGCCAGACTCATGAATATAAAAGCCTCAGACCAAACACTGAGCACTAAACTGAACTTGCAGTGAGGGAGGACAGACTGTTTTTCCACATCTACAGGAGGGAATACTGACCCAGACCACTTGAATCTGCTGCTGGATGGACTTTAACAACAACCAGGATTCACAGTGAAAATACTCAGAGACTGAATGGCATCCAATTTGTCTTTTTCAGAAGAGGATTTTTCCTGCTCTGTGTGTCGCGACATCTTTAAAGATCCTGTTGTCCTGGCGTGTAGCCACAGCTTTTGCAAAGACTGTCTGCAGGAATGGTGGACACACAAGGGAACAAAGGAATGTCCAGTTTGTAAGAAAATAAATAAAAGAAAATCTCCACCATCTAACCTGGTTCTGAAGAACTTGTGTGAGGCCTTCATACAGCAGAGACATTCAAAGCGCCAGAGAACTTCATCAGGGTCTGAGGATGTCTGCAGTCTGCACGCTGAGAAACACAAGCTCTTCTGTCTGGAATGTCAACAGCCAGTGTGTGTTGTGTGTCGAGATTCTAAAAAACACAGCAGCCACCGTTTCAGACCCATTGATGAAGCTGCACTGGACCACAAAGAGGAAGTCCAGAAATCATTGAAGAATTTACTGGAGAAACTGATGGTATTTAAAAGCGTTAAAACTACATGTGACAAAGCAGCAGAACACATTAAGGTCCAGACCCAGAACACAGAGACGCAGATTAAGGAACAGTTTAAGAAGTTCCATCGGTTTCTACAAGAGGAAGAGGAGGTCAGGATCACTGCACTGAGAGAGGAAGAGCAGCAGAAGACTCAGATGATGAAGGAGAAGATTGAAAGTTTGAACAGAGACATATCAACCCTTTCAAACACAATCAGAGCCATAGAGGAGGATCTGAAAGCAGAACACATCTCATTCCTGCAGAACTACAAGACCACCGTGGAAAGAGTCCAGTTCACACTGCAGGACCCACAGCTGGTCTCAGGAGCACTGATAGACGTGGCCAAACACCTGGGCAACCTGGCCTTCAGAGTCTGGGACAAGATGAAAGACATTGTGTCCTACACTCCTGTCATTCTGGACCCCAACACTGCCTTTCAAACGTGTGTCCTGTCTGATGATCTGACCAGTGTGAGATGTGGCCGACACATCCGTGACCGGATTCGGATTCCTAACAACCCAGAAAGGTTTTGCCTCAATGACTGTGTCCTGGGTTCTGAGGGTTTTAATTCAGGGACTCACAGCTGGGTTGTTGAGGTTGGAGACTGTGCAGAGTGGGATGTGGGTGTGTTGTCTTTTCAGAGGACGGGGCTTTTGGGGGGTCAACTCTGGAGTGTAGGTTTATTTGAAGGTTGTTTAATTACACCACACACAGAGTTATTCGAGAGTGATCTCTCAGGGAAGCAGATGCCAATGCCTCAGAGGATCAGAGTCCAGCTAGACTGGAACAGAGGAAAGCTGTCATTCTCTGATCCTGATACATTGATACATTGATTACATTGGTACTTTATAGCATCTTAAATGTATGTCATATTACGGTACATAAAGTACCGTAATAAGACATACATGTAAAACTTTCCCCCTAAGATTATGTCATGAGGAAAACTTGAGAGAATATCAGTTGCCATTACTCCTTAGGACAAATTGAAAATAACTTTATACTTATAACATTCAACCACTTGAACCCCAGCATCCCTATTCTGGGGGGGATTGAAAAAGAACGCACCAAGTACAGTGCAACTCGGGTCTGTTTTGCAAAGTGGTTAAACTGAAGTGATATATTGGTAAATTCCAAATATTATCAAAGTATTCTGCGGCACCCCTGGACTTGCGTCATGGCACCCTAGAGTGCCACAGCACCCACTTTGAGAAACCCTGTCCTAGAGCAATGTTTCCCAAGCAATGGGTCGGACACACTTTTGGACACACTTTGTACTTTGTAACGTTTAGAATAGTTCAGTCGTGATGAATCAGGGCATGTACTGTATATCAGGGGTTCTCAATCATACCCTAAAGCCCTAGTGTCTATTTCAAACAGTGTTTTTACGTAGGAGTGACAATATGACAGCAGCAACCTGTATTTATTCTCGAAAGACATTGAGGTTGCCCTCATTTGCAGTGTCGTCGAGATACATCACAGTACAACTTTCCCCTATCTAAAACACAAGTTTTAAAAGCATGTTGCAGACATTTGTGGATAGGTGTCCAATCAAAGATTGAAAACTGGGTACAGTCAGCCTGTCCCAGTCTGTACAAACACAAAAAGGAAACAATTTGGGACTCTAATAGTTGTATACCTGACCTGAGCCATTCAGAAACATCACAAATTGTTTCAGGTGTGAACATGTTTAACATGCTGAATGATAATATCATTATCATATGTATATGTGAGGCCCTTAATATGTATATTAAGGGCCTTTGTGCTAATGGCTCTTTCATGGCCCCCTCCATTCAATTCGAAGGGATTTATTGGCATGAGAAAACATATGTTTACATTGCCAAAGCAAAAGTGGAACAATACAATCAAAACAAAATAATGTATGTAGGCCTACAATTAAATGACGTGTACACAGAGCTGTTACATTGCAACCGAGGGAAATCTAACTTCTCCCTGTCGCTCCTACATCATTTTGAGTCTGTTTGTTCGCCTCAGTCCAGCTGATTAAAGACACTTAATGTATAGAGATCCTACCATGCATGTGTTTTACTGTGCAGTTTAGCTCATACCTTCTCGTTTAATAAAGAGTTTGTTATAGTTTAAACATTCACCTCTGCTAACATCATATAAAATGTCATAATATATGATGTCATAAAATATGGAACAGATATTTGCTACTTGACGCAACTGAACTCAAAGCAAGCAAGAGATATATATTATATTGATCCTAGAATACTGAGGCACTACATTGTTATTATGTACAAGTGAAGGAAAACCTTCATGGGAAATCGAATTTGGTTCAAACCATTCATTAAAATCTGTACCAATGTTACAATTAACTATGGGGTGCACAGTTATTGAGCAAGTAACCGAAGTAAAGTTATTAGGGATTATTATCGATAGTAGAATGTAAGGCCTATTAGAATAGTCAAATTGATCAACTGGTGATAAAATGGGCAGAGGTAGCCTATAAAACACTGTAGGAAATACATGCCTAAATACTTCACCAAACAATTAAACATAAGTGTTATCACATTTAGTTTATTGTTCAGTGATTTGGTCCAGTACAACAGGAAGTAATTTGAACAGGTTATCAGGTAGCCCAAAACAAAGCAGCCAGTGTTTTTTACTTAAGTAAAAGTATCAATACTACAATGAAGAAATACTCTGATACAAGTACAAGTCTGGAATAAAAAAATTACTTGAGTAAAAGTACAAGTATTGGTATGAAAATGTACTTAAAGTACCAGTAGGAAGTATTATGCAGAATGTCTCGTCTCACAAGTTTTCAAAATAGCAGATATACAAGCTCACAATGTGCCACATCGCAACAAATTGTCAGCTTGTAGATCTGCTATTTTCAAATGGCCGAAATGTATATAGGGCTGAAGAGGTTACTGTATGTTTTCTGATAATAATAATAATCTACAAAGTAACTAGTAAATAAATGTTTCAAATGATTGTCGTGGAGTAAAAGGTCTTCAGCTAAAAAGTGTGGGAACCACTGTCCTAGAGCAATGTTTCCCAAACAATGAGATTTTTTTGTTGTTGTATTTCTTACGATGATTAATGACCTACAGAGAGGTCCATTAGAGGCCTATTAGCATAATTGGATCCTAGTATTCACAGTATTTTAACATCAACATGTCTATCAGTGTGTTATCAATGTGGAGGTGGGGGTTGGGGGTCTCCAACATTTGCGGGGGTAACGTCCAGAATGTAAAAGTAATAGTTCACCCAAGACAATACTTATGTTCTATCAATTACACTCTTTGAGTCTCCATTGAGTCACTCCGTCGGTCATCAAATTATTGGCTTAGGAATGCGACAAAACAAAGAAATCTCCATGAATTCAACGCTTCATGGGGTCTAATTGATAGAAAATAAGTATTTTTTGGGGGAACTACTACTTTAATCAAATGACTTAATTGAATTAAGTCATTTGGTTAATTCAATTCACTGACAGTATCTAGTCTAACAACCCACAAGTGCACTACAGTGACTACACAGTAAACTCCTCAGCGTTAATTCATCCATTTATGACAAAGAGTCAAATTGTGTGGCTGAAAGTCTTTATACAGTTATTTTCAAAGTGGAGAGTTGATTATTTTCCCGGTCACGTTCAGATTTTATGATTAATTTGAGTTGGTCATTTCTCACTCATACAAGTGAATGTATCCAGCAATATTATTGTCGGACAAATGTACCTAAACACCATTACTGGCAGTAAAATAAAACATTTTGTAAGGGTCTAATGTGCCGTTGACCTTTGTCCAGACCTGATCCTCTCTGGAGAACATTGAAATACATATTTACTGTATATGCTGTGACAAACACTTGAGAACCTTTATAAAACGAATTCCCTGTAGGTTTTGTTAAGATAAAAAGATAAATTGTGTTGGTGTGTGTGTGTGTGTGTGTGTGTGTGTGTGTGTGTGTGTGTGTGTGTGTGCGCGCGCGCGTGTGTGTGTGCGTGTGTGTGTGTGTGTGTGTGTGTGTGTGCGTGCGTGAACAATAGGTCTGTGGTCTGTCAAGCCCCGCCCTGCCAGACTCATGAATATAAAAGCCTCAGACCAAACACTGAGCACTAAACTGAACTTGCAGTGAGGGAGGACAGACTGTTTTTCCACATCTACAGGAGGGAATACTGACCCAGACCACTTGAATCTGCTGCTGGATGGACTTTAACAACAACCAGGATTCACAGTGAAAATACTCAGAGACTGAATGGCATCCAATTTGTCTTTTTCAGAAGAGGATTTTTCCTGCTCTGTGTGTCGCGACATCTTTAAAGATCCTGTTGTCCTGGCGTGTAGCCACAGCTTTTGCAAAGACTGTCTGCAGGAATGGTGGACACACAAGGGAACAAAGGAATGTCCAGTTTGTAAGAAAATAAATAAAAGAAAATCTCCACCATCTAACCTGGTTCTGAAGAACTTGTGTGAGGCCTTCATACAGCAGAGACATTCAAAGCGCCAGAGAACTTCATCAGGGTCTGAGGATGTCTGCAGTCTGCACGCTGAGAAACACAAGCTCTTCTGTCTGGAATGTCAACAGCCAGTGTGTGTTGTGTGTCGAGATTCTAAAAAACACAGCAGCCACCGTTTCAGACCCATTGATGAAGCTGCACTGGACCACAAAGAGGAAGTCCAGAAATCATTGAAGAATTTACTGGAGAAACTGATGGTATTTAAAAGCGTTAAAACTACATGTGACAAAGCAGCAGAACACATTAAGGTCCAGACCCAGAACACAGAGACGCAGATTAAGGAACAGTTTAAGAAGTTCCATCGGTTTCTACAAGAGGAAGAGGAGGTCAGGATCACTGCACTGAGAGAGGAAGAGCAGCAGAAGACTCAGATGATGAAGGAGAAGATTGAAAGTTTGAACAGAGACATATCAACCCTTTCAAACACAATCAGAGTCATAGAGGAGGATCTGAAAGCAGAACACATCTCATTCCTGCAGAACTACAAGACCACCGTGGAAAGAGTCCAGTTCACACTGCAGGACCCACAGCTGGTCTCAGGAGCACTGATAGACGTGGCCAAACACCTGGGCAACCTGGCCTTCAGAGTCTGGGACAAGATGAAAGACATTGTGTCCTACACTCCTGTCATTCTGGACCCCAACACTGCCTTTCAAACGTGTGTCCTGTCTGATGATCTGACCAGTGTGAGATGTGGCCGACACATCCGTGACCGGATTCGGATTCCTAACAACCCAGAAAGGTTTTGCCTCAATGACTGTGTCCTGGGTTCTGAGGGTTTTAATTCAGGGACTCACAGCTGGGTTGTTGAGGTTGGAGACTGTGCAGAGTGGGATGTGGGTGTGTTGTCTTTTCAGAGGACGGGGCTTTTGGGGGGTCAACTCTGGAGTGTAGGTTTATTTGAAGGTTGTTTAATTACACCACACACACGAGTTATTCGAGAGTGATCTCTCAGGGAAGCAGATGCCAATGCCTCAGAGGATCAGAGTCCAGCTAGACTGGAACAGAGGAAAGCTGTCATTCTCTGATCCTGATACTAACACACACCTAGACACCATCACACACACTTTCACTGACACACTGTTTCCATTCATTCAGACAAAAAAGAATGCTAAGATATTACCAGAGAAGGTCAGTGTAACTCTGGAACAATGATGTTGAACTGTAGAAAACTATAGAACAATGATGTGGAGAAGCCGCATTGTTGTTTTTTATAGCGAGGTGGTGGATCATGTATCACAACATCATGATTATAGTCTCGTCTTTTTGCTTGAAATGCAATACGTTTTACTATTTTACTAAAACTGGTATGTAGTTATTGTTTTTTTCTATTATAAATAAATAATTTCATACCACTTATAGTGTTTTTTTTGTGTTACAATGATGAAAGTATGAATGAAGTTGTTGCTTGTATTTTACTAGAGGTTCTGGCCGCTACACGGCCCTCCCGTCTAGTAGCCTGGCCCGCACATCGGAGACAGGGACAGTAGAGCGTGTAGACGTTCATTGCAACACCGGTGCGTGTTTCTCCCACATGATTTGGCAACACTAGAGCCCATGATTGGTCTGAATATAAACCTGTAAAGAAAACTGTATCTGATGTAATGCTGTTTAATTCAAATAAAGGTCTCTAGCACACATCTCTTGTTTGGTTTGAGTTCAGTTGCTTCAAATAACAAATATCGTTTTTTTATGACGTCATACAGTGTGATATTTTGTTTGATGTTAGCAGAGGTCAATGTTTAAAAGATTGCAGGTGTTTTATGAAACCATAAGGTGTGAGCTACACAGTAAAAACACAATGTCTATTAAATATGATGATGATTAAATATTAAGTATGATCTCTATTAAATTCAACAAGATTTGTCTAATCCTTCATCAATACATTTGTCTTTAATCAGCTGGACTGAGGTGAACAGACACAAAATGAGGTGTGACCCACAGACATAGATTAGCACAAGGGTCCTAAATTAGGAGTTAGGTTAGGGTTATGTTATTTAATTCATATTTTTGCCTGATTTTACCAATTTATTATCACAAAAAACTTTCTGCCTAATAAAATAATCAAACAAAATGGGTTTATACTAATGTATTTTGTGGATTATATTAGACAACAACTAGATGGTTAATTTCGCGGATTTGGGTACTTTATATTGTTTTTTTTGTTACTTTATTTCGGGTTTAGGGTTAGGGTTAGGGTTAGGTTAGGTTTATGTTATTTAATTCTTTTTTTTTTTGCGGTTAATTTTGTGGATTTTGGTACTTTATTTTCTTTTTTTTGTTACTTTAATTCGGGTTTAGGGTTAGGGTTAGGGTTAGGTTGTTTAATTCTTATTTTTTCGATTGGGTGCCCCTGATTACTCAATAAAAATACCTTAACATTATACTCGAGTACAGTACTTGAGTACATGTACAGTACTTAATTAGTTACTTTCCACCACTCTCACTGTCAGCGTTAGATTAAAATTACTTACTCACCTTCTGCAAAGATTGTCTTGGTTTCAGAGAGCAGAGCATGGTGGTAAATATGAACTTTTGCCCCAAACTTTAAGTCTTTATATTCCATATGTCCACGTCGTGTGTAGCAGCCTTGTTTACCTTGTGTGTGCAGTGCTTGCTTGACGACGTAAAGCCTACGTTAGTGCACAGTGTGCACTAACGTAGGCTTTACGTCGTCAAGCAAGCGGCCACAGAAGTCTGTTTCCTTTCAAAGCGATGTGCATTTCAAAATAAGAGTTTTTTTTAAATCTATACTTGAAAAGTGTTATAATTCAACACGTTTTATTTTGAAATACTACTGGAAATAGAAGTAGCCAGGTAGCCTAGTTGAAACAAACACACCCACGGCTCAGCCCTGCCTGGAGTGCAGGGCTGGTCTGGGACCAAAATTCAGCCCTGGCACTTTGGTCCGGACCAAACGTAACTAATAATTTGGCCACGCGACCCGGAAATAACCGTTTTTTTTTTTTTTGACAATCTGAAGAGCGTTCCCACACGTGTTCCCCCGCAACGGTTGCTATGGGAACGCCGTTCCCATGCGTGCAACGCCATTTCCACCACTGGTCAGTGAAAGTGTGTAGGTGTATATGTGTGTGTTAGTATCAGGAGAATGACAGCTTTCCTCCGTTCCAGTCCAGCTGGACTCTGATCCTCTGGATCTGCTTCCCTGAGAGATCACTCTCTAAAGACACTGTGTGTGGTGTAAATAAACGACCTTTATATAAACCTATCAAAACCTATCAAAGCCCCGCCTCGTGCCTCCTCCTCCTCGCGAGCCTCGCGTAAAAAAACCTGTCTCGAAAAGCCTCGCCTCACGCCGAAGCCCCGCGCCTAAAAGTGAGCGCTCCTCTTTCAATTTCGCTGGAATGCCAATTTCCCTGTGACATACATACTCATTGACTGCCATTGACAAGTGCACTCATCAATTGGCCCGGGGCTTGCACTGCCATTGACAAGAGTGCTGTGTTTTCAATGGGTTACGCTAGAGTGCGCTGTTCACAAACCTTATGGAGAACAGTAGACCCGGAAATAATGTGATCACAACAAACTCAACCCAGTCCCATCTAGTGTTAAAGGATTTTCTGTTGCTTTTTGGCGAAAACAAGCCACATTCAACTGACCACAACTATGGAATGGATTATCGCGGCAGCACAATTATTTTTTCTCCGATTCTTCTATGAGACTCGGTTACGTCTTTTTTATGGAACTTTATCAGCCACGGCACCCCTGAATTACATTGGTACTTTATAGCATCTTAAATGTATGTCATATTACGGTACATAAAGTACCGTAATAAGACATAAATGTAAAACTTTCCCCCTAAGATCCATGTACTGTATGTCATGAGGAAAACTTGAGAGAATATCAGTTGCCATTACTCCTTAGGACAAATTGAAAATAACTTTATACTTAACATTCAACCACTTGAACCCCCGCATCCCTATTCTGGGGGGGGGTGAAAAAGAACGCACCAAGTACAGTGCAACTCAGGTCTGTTGCAAAGTGGTTAAACTGAAGTGATATATTGGTAAATTCCAAATATTATCAAAGTATTCTGCGGCATCCCTGGAATTGCGTCATGGCACCCTAGAGTGCCACAGCACCCACTTTGAGAAACCCTGTCCTAGAGCAATGTTTCCCAAGCAATGGGTCGGACACACTTTTGGACACACTTTGATTTCAAACAGTGTTTTTACCTAGGAGTGACAATATGACAGCATTAACCTTCATTTATTCTCAAAAGACATTGAGGTTGCCCTCATTTGCAGTGTTGTTGAGATACATCACAGTACAATGTCATATTCACATCAATATTCACATCAATGATAAAACAAAACAGAGACTTTCCCCTATCTTAAACACAGGTTCTAAAAGCAGTTGCAGACATTTGTGGATAGGGTGTGTAACCAAATATCTAAAACTGAGTACAGTCAGCCTGTCCCAGTCTGTATAAGCACAAAAAGGAAACAATTTGGGACTCTTAACATTGACCTGAGCCATTCAGAAACATCACAAAGTGTTTCAGGTGTGAACATGTTTAGCATACTGAATGATAATAGCATTATCATATGTATATATGAGGCCCTTAATATGTATATTAAGTGCTAATAGCTCTCCCATGGCCCTCTCCATTCAATTCGAAGGGCTTTATTGGCATGAGAAAACATACGTTTACATTGGCAAAGCAAAAGTGCAACAATACAATCAAAACAAAATAATGTATGTACAATTAAAAGATCTTGCTCATCTGAGCAAGATCTTAAAGTGAGGAAGGCACTTGCATGGAGAGCTCTGAACGGCATGACCAGTGTATGGAACTCCAACCTCCCCCCTCAAATCAAACTCAGCTTCTTCTATGCAACGGTAGAGTCTGTTCTCCTCTATGGCAGTGAATGCTGGACCCTGAAGCCAACCCTGCAGAAGTCTCTAGATGGGTGCTACACCAGAATGTTGCGTGCAGTACTTAACATCAGCAAGAGTACACATGTTACCAACAAGATCCTGTATGAGGGAATGCCAAGGGTGAGCGAGAAAATAGCAGCCTGGAGAATGAGACTAGCAGGACACTGCCAAAGACATCAAGAACTGCCAGCCAGCAAATTGGTGCTGTGGGAACCAACGCACGGTCATCGGTCACGAGGACGTCCCACAATGACATACGTGGATGTACTCAAGAATGATGCAGGAGCGCAAAGTACCAACGAACTGGACAGATGTATGGAGAACCGGGATGACTGGAAGCAACGATGGATGGCTCGTCTGAGGACGACCTAGAGAGAATAGAAATGACGTGTACACAGAGCTGTTACATTGCAACCTAGGGAAATCTAACTTCTCCCTGTCGCTCCTACGTCATTTTGAGTCTGTTTGTTCACCTCTGTCCAGCTGATTAAAGAAACAAAACTAACTTAATGTATAGAGATCCTACCATGCATGTGTTATACTGTGCAGTTTAGCTCATACCTTCTGGTTTAATAAAGAGTTTGTTATAGTTTAAACATTGACCTCTGCTAACATCATATAAAATGTCATACTGTATGATGTCATAAAATATCTAACCGATATTTGTTACTTGACGCAACTGAACTAAAACCAAACAAGAGATGGTATAGTTTCAATGTTACGATAAAAAAAAGTATTACATTGTGTAGAAGACTGATGCTAGGTTCTTGGTTTATCTATGATCCTAGATTACTGAGGCACTACATTGTTATTATGTACGAGTGAAGGAAAACCTTCAGGTAAATCGAATTGGTTCAAACCATTCATTAAAATCTGTACCAATGTTACAATTAACTATGGGGTACACAAATATTGAGCAAGTAACCGAATTAAAGTTATTAGGGATTAGGATCGATAGTAGAATGTAAGGCCTATTAGAATAGTCAAATTGATCAACTGGTGATAAAATGGGCAGAGGTAGCCTATAAAACACCGTAGGAAATACATGTCTAAATACTTCACCAAACAATTAAACATAAGTGTTATCGCATTTAGTTTATTGTTCAGTGATTTGGTCCAGTACAACAGGAAGTAATTTGAACAGGTTACAGGTAGCCCAAAACAAAGCAGCCAGTGGTTTTTACTTAAGTAAAAGTATCAATACGGCAATGAAGAAATGCTCTGTTACAAGTAAAAGTCTGGAATTAAAGAAATGCATTCACAAGTTTTCAAAATTATAAAAATGGCAGATATACAAGCTCACAATATGCCACATCGAAACAAATTGTCAGCTTGTAGATCTGCTATTTTCAAATGGCCGAAATGTATATAGGGCTGAAGAGGTTCCTGTATGTTTTCTGATAATAATAATAATCTACAAAGTAACTAGTAAATAAAGTTTTCAAATGATTGTAGTGGAGTAAAAGGTCTTCAGCTAAAAAGTTTGGGTACCACTGTCCTAGAGCAATGTTTCCCAAACAATGGGACTTTTGTTTTGCATTTCTTGCAATGATTAGTGACCTACAGAGAGGTCCATTAGAGGCCTATTAGCACAAGGATCCTAGCATCAACGTCTGTCAAACAATGTCCATCGGTGTGTTCTCAATGTGGAGGTGGGGGGTCTCCAACATTTGCGGGGGTAACGTTCAGAATGCATTTCAATTATGTAAAAGGCGTAGTTCACCCAAAAAAAGTACTTATGTTCTATCAATTACACTCTTTGAGTCTCCATCGGTCATCAAATTGTTGGCTTAGGAATGCGACAAAAACTAAGAAATCTCCATGAATTCAATGCTTCATGGGGTGTTGATAGAAAATAAGTAGTTTTTTTTTGGTGAACTACTCCTTTAATTGTGTGACTTAATTAAATTAAGTCATTTGATTAATTGTATCTAGTCTAACAACCCACAAGTGCACTAAAGTGACTACACAGTAAACTCCTCAGCGTTAATTTATCCATTTATGACAAAGAGTCAAATTGTGTGGCTGAAAGTCTTTATACAGTTATTTTCAAAGTGGAGAGTTGATTATTTTCCCGGTCACGTTCAGATTGTATGATTAATTTGAGTTGGTCATTTCTCACTCATACATTCAAGTGAATGTATCCAGCAATATTATTGTCGGACAAATGTACCTAAACACCATTACTGGCAGTAAAATAAAACATTTTGTAAGGGTCTATTGTGCCGTTGACCTTTGTCCAGACCTGATCCTCTCTGGAGAACATTGAAATACATATTTACTGTAGAAGCTGTGACAAACACTTGAGAACCTTTATAAAACGAATTCCCTGTAGGTTTTGTTAAGATAAAAAGATAAATTGTGTGTGTGTGTGTGTGTGTGTGAGAACAATAGGTCTGTGGTCTGTCAAGCCCCGCCCTGCCAGACTCATGAATATAAAAGCCTCAGACCAAACACTGAGCACTAAACTAAACTTGCAGTGAGGGAGGACACACTGTTTTTCCACATCTACAGGAGGGAATACTGACCCAGACCACTTGAATCTGCTGCTGAATGAACTTGAACAACAACCAGGATTCACAGTGAAAATACTCAGAGACTAAATGGCTTCCAATTTGTATTTTTCAGAAGAGGATTTTTCCTGCTCTGTGTGTCGAGACATCTTTAAAGATCCTGTTGTCCTGGCGTGTAGCCACAGCTTTTGCAAAGCCTGTCTGCAGGAATGGTGGACACACAAGGGAACAAAGGAATGTCCAGTTTGTAAGAAAATAAATAAAAGAAAATCTCCACCCTGTAACCTGGTTCTGAAGAACTTGTGTGAGGCCTTCATACAGCAGAGACCTTCAAAGCGCCAGAGAACTTCATCAGGGTCTGAGGATGTCTGCAGTCTGCACGCTGAGAAACACAAGCTCTTCTGTCTGGAATGTCAACAGCCAGTGTGTGTTGTGTGTCGAGATTCTAAAAAACACAGCAGCCACCGTTTCAGACTGATTGATGAAGCTGCACTGGACCACAAAGAGGAAGTCCAGAAATCATTGAAGAATTTACTGGAGAAACTGATGGTATTTAAAAGTGTTAAAACTATATGTGACAAAGCAGCAGAACTCATTAAGGTCCAGACCCAGAACACAGAGACGCAGATTAAGGAACAGTTTAAGAAGTTCCATCGGTTTCTACAAGAGGAAGAGGAGGTCAGGATCACTGCACTGAGAGAGGAAGAGCAGCAGAAGACTCAGATGATGAAGGAGAAGATTGAAAGTTTGAACAGAGACATATCAACCCTTTCAAACACAATCAGAGCCATAGAGGAGGATCTGAAAGCAGAACACATCTCATTCCTGCAGAACTACAAGACCACCGTGGAAAGAGTCCAGCTCACACTGCAGGACCCACAGCTGGTCTCAGGAGCACTGATAGACGTGGCCAAACACCTGGGCAACCTGGCCTTCAGAGTCTGGGACAAGATGAAAGACATTGTGTCCTACACTCCTGTCATTCTGGACCCCAACACTGCCTTTCAAACGTGTGTCCTGTCTGATGATCTGACCAGTGTGAGATGTGGCCGACACATCCGTGACCGGATTCGGATTCCTAACAACCCAGAAAGGTTTTGCCTCAATGACTGTGTCCTGGGTTTTGAGGGTTTTAATTCAGGGACTCACAGCTGGGTTGTTGAGGTTGGAGACTGTGCAGACTGGGAAGTGGGTGTGTTGTCTTTTCAGAGGACGGGGCTTATGGGGGGTCAACTCTGGAGTGTAGGTTTATTTGAAGGTTGTTTAATTACACCACACACAGAGTTATTCGAGAGTGATCTCTCAGGGAAGCAAATGCCAATGCCTCAGAGGATCAGAGTCCAGCTGGACTGGAACAGAGGAAAGCTGTCATTCTCTGATCCTGATACTAACACACACCTAGACACCATCACACACACATTCACTGACACACTGTTTCCCTTCATTCAGACTAAAAATAATGCTAAGATATTACCAGAGAAGGTCAGTGTAACTCTGGAACAATGATGATGAACTGAAGCAAACTATAGAACAATGATAGGAAGAAGCCTTGTTGTTGTTTCATAGCGAGGTGGTGGATTATCATGTATCACAAAATCACGATAGTCTGGTCTTTTTGCTTGAAATGCAATAAGCTTTACTAGTTTACTACAACTGGTGCGTAGTTTTTATTTTATTATTATAAAGAAAGTATTTCATACATTGTGAATTACAATCACTTAGTGTTTTTTTGTGTTACAATGATCAAAGTATGAATGAAGTTGTTGCTTGTATTTTATGGTCTCAAGGCGTAAAGAGTCAAAGTGGTCATCTTCTACTTCTAATTCTAACAGCTACCTCATAATCACCATTTTGCATGAAGTTCAGAAGGTTCTACTGAACGATGCATTACAATTGAACAACTGTTGACATATCCTATCAAGCTACAAAATAATTTAACATGTGATTGATTGATTTATGTCTGAATATAAACCTGTAAAGAAAACTGTATGTGATGAAGCTGTTTAATTCAAATAAAGGTCTCTAGCACACATCTCTTGTTTGGTTTGAGTTCAGTTGCTTCAAATAACAAACATTGCTTCTATTTTTTATGAAGTCATACAGTGTGACATTTTGTTTGATGATAGCAGAGGACAATGTTTAAAATAATAAAACATAGTGAGCTACACAGTAAATACACAATCTCTATTAAATATGATGATGATTAAATATTAAGTATGATCTCTATTAAATTCAACAAGATTTGTCTAATCCTTTATCAATACATTTGTGTTTAATCAGCTGGACTGAGGTGAACAGACACAAAATGAGGAGAAATGAGGAGAGATACAGATTAGCACAAGGACCCTTAATATACATATTAAGGGCCCTGCATATACATATGATGATTGCAGTTACAGTACGCTAAACTCGATCACACCTGAAACACTTTGTGATGTGATCAAGGTGTGACTGTAAGATGCTACAGTTACAGACTGAATGTCATTTTGGGGAAATCATTGTAAAAGGGTAACAGGGTTGTGCTTGTTGGATTTATGAATGCTGCTAAAACTATTGTACAATTATTCTGATGAATGTCAAATTGTATGTACTTGTTTTATTGCACTGCTGAAGCTTTATATAAAGAATAGGCCTACACTGTTGTGTTTGAGAAGAGACACATCGTCAACGTGTGATTCATTCATTCACCCTTTGCCCCTGTTACAGGGGCGCTACAATATTGCCAAAAGGCCATATAAAACGATCGTGAGTCCATTTTTATTCGCCTGAGATTTCAATAGACTTCCAAATACATTTTGAGGAGAGGAATTCAGATAACATATCAATTATTTTTTTTTTGTGCCAGTTTTGAACCAATATAACAGAACTACCAGATAACAGTATTTCACATCAAAACATTTTTTTCACCTTACATCATTTCCATGTGGTGTCCAGAACAACATACTAAAAGTCCTAAGAAATCCTAGCTGCGGATTTTTTAAAAATTGGCATCAATCCAAGATGTCCACCAATTATTGTCAAAAAGCCATTTATAGATATGCCAAAAATATATAATGGACTCCCGTGCACTTCAGTCAGGGTATTTTATCTTAATTCCTCACTTCAAAATGTATTTGGAAGTCAATTGAAATCAGAGGAATGAAAAATACAGTTGCCTACTATAAGCTGCTGTAACTAATATGTTTTTGTTTAAAACAAAAACATATTAGTTACAGCAGCTTTAGTAGGCAACTGTATAAAACAAACAAATATATGTATTTAAATATCGATACCAAGGGTTTATTTACGTTTTATATTTTTTCTTATGAAAATATGTGTATCTAATGAGTGAAAAAAGAACATTGGATCGGAACTACAGTACTTCTTCTGCCCTCTCCCTCCTTTTCTCACACACACTTTTACCAATTCTTACAGTACAAATAATAGATATGACACCTTTTTTTTATTGGTGGTGTTGGTATCCGGATACTAGCCCTGGCTGGTACTACTTGGTATCAGATCTTAAAGAACTTTTTGGTGTATTCTGAGTTCTCTCTCCTGACTAAAATTGGTGTTCCGACCTGAAAATATATTTTCTGTTTTCGAAAGAGGTGATGGGGAGACCCATGTTAGTGAACAAACACTACAACAATGATTACGATCAGAATATAGAGCTATTTAACACTTATATACGTATAAGAAAATCACTTAACTATAACTATTGTTCTTCTGAAATATGTAAAATGCTCAGTATTGAACATTTGCAATAACTGCAATTATATGCCACCATGTGGTTAGAGAAAAAGGTGCACTTTTGATGAACTATGATAATTATAACACACTATATTAGATTACAACTGTGATCATAATACACAATACATTATAATAATGTTTTACAACTATGATAATTATAACAGACTAGAATAGATTTGAACTGTGATTATAATAATCTATAAAGTATTATAATGTTTTACAACTATATCCTGTCCTAAATAAAAAGTCGGTGTGATCAGTCATTATGAAGTGTTTGGCCTCGTTTGGCCTAGCTCAGACCTACCCAGGACTGGGTACTTTTTAGGCACCAGTTTAGTACCACTTACACACCACTCTGCCCACTTCATTGTAGTGGAAACCGAGGCACAAGTGGGCGGTGTGGTGTGGGTAGGGTGAGGCCATGCATATGGAAAGCCGCCTTAGAGACCTTCTGTAACAGCTTTAAGTTCAGTTTGAAGTGAAACAAGTATTACGACTACAATCTCAGAGTAAGAGTAGTTGGCATTCTATTGTTGTCATATTTAATCACAATTATGATCATTTATATGCAATGGAGGAGAGATAATTTGGGGGACTTTTAAGCAGGCCTAAAATAAATGCTTTTTACATAGATCCCTGCACCAAAATGTGTATTGATACAGTACAACACATACTACATACAATAATACATACATAATATGTACATATGCAGTTACCCTACAAAGCCTAAGTGCAGTAACTAAGTTTTTGGACACACCGAAATATTTGTGTCAAATTAGGTCAAATTACCCTTCGAGATTTTGGTGGAGAAACAGTTACCTCAAGAACAGATATACAACTAGAAAAAGTGCTCCTCGGAGCACAGGTCTCCGCCAGGTCAGGTAGGTTATTGTGGGCCAGCTGAATTTGCCAATCAGCATGGAATATAAAAAATCGGACGGAACCATCTTGATCACTTGACTATAGGGATAATGTGTACCGATTTGCATGATGTTTGGACAACATTTGTAGGAGTAATTTAAAAAAGAAAAGTGTTGCAAAAATCGGCCTCCTGGTGGCGCTGTAATAGGGCAATGTTAAAAGGGTGGCATTTGTTCCTCAACGTAGTGCGAATGTGCGTGGCAAGTTTCACCGCAATCGGACGCTGTGTTTATCATTTGCGGCATTTTATTCACTCCTGCAAACTTTAGATGTCAATCTTAGCCAATCAGGATGAAATATGAAAAATCGAAGGCATATTTATTAATTCACAGCCTGTATTAACTTTTCTCTTTATATTGTTCTTTACCTTTTCTCATCAATACACTTTTACATAGTCACAATATTATTTTCTTTTATTTTCTTTACATCACATTTCAATGGGTTTCACTGTCACATTCAGTTATAATCACATTTTTACCTAACATTTTAGTTACTTTTATATTCATCAGTTGCATCCGTTTTAACCAAAACAACAGTTTGGACTAGGTCACAAACCCACTCAAATTAGACACACACATAACTTCATAAAAATCTATCTCAAATGAAAATAATAACTTCACCAACAACTGTATGCAGTTTATGACACTTCAGTGTTGTACCAACCTGTTAAAACAGGAATAAAAGAAATGAGACACCATGAGACAATCTTTCTCCAGTCAGCCTTCCTCAGCAGAATGAGGAAGTACGTCAGTCCATTCAACATGTGTCTCTGAGAAATAATCGCCACACTGCCCCCTAGTGGTGGCCACACTAGGAGAGTCCCACTGTGTGTAGTGTTACTTTGAACACTTGGATTCAACCAAGAAATAATTGTCCATTCTTGTCCATGCTGGTTCATATGAGAATTTCACAACAATATCATCTTCAAAAATAAAAACAACATAAATGTGGCCATACATTTTGTGTGCGTCACAATCACATGACTATAGAGATCATGTGTACCGATTTGGATACAATCTGAAGGCTTAATGGACCTATCATTTTTTTTGTTTTTTTTACACAAGTCGACCTCCCAGTGGTGCTATAAAAGGCAAATGTGAAAAATGTAGGGCAAAGTTTTTTCCTTAGCCTCTAGAGAGTGTGCAAACAAAGTTTTACACAGATCGGTGCAGTTATAGGTAAAAACACGAATCAGCCTGTTATAGCGCTTGGAAAAAAAAAATTTGCATTGCATGCTGTGTTCATGAGTTGAGGCATTTTGTTCAAAACAGAGTACTCCTGCAAACTTTGGAAGCCAATTTTAGCCAATCAGGATGGAATATGAAAAATCTGAAAGACTAGTTTTGTTTAATGACTATAGAGATACTGTGTACCGATTTGCGGGATTTTGGGACAAAATCTGTAGGAGTACTGTCAAGAAATGTGTTTTGCACAAATAGGCCTGCTGGTGGCACTATAAAAGGCCCACGTGAAAAATCCAGGCATCCAGGGAGTGTGTGTGCACAGTTTGGCTCCGATCAAGCCAACGGTGCCAGAGATTAGCTGTTCACAGACAAACACACTCACACACACGGACGGACAGACAGGGGGTAAAACATACTCTCGGCATGCCTTTCGGCCTGGCGGAGACAATTAGTGTAATATAATTTAAATGCTGATATCTCATTTGGCCGACCATGCAGTTGAAACGCTTTTAAACCCATTTATCAGTGATTTGTTTTTTTCCCGTAGTTACTGCACTTTGGCTTTGTAGGGCAGCAAATACACCTTTGCTGGTAGACACATTTCCATGAAAAAACATCACTGAGGTCATAATAGACACAGACAGAAATGTTACACTAGATTTGATTTAAAGATTTGTTCAGTATAAGCGGTACAGTAACATGCATCACAGCTGTGTCAACTTAAGTTGCTACAGTAGTTTAAATACATGTGGACTATTTAATTAGAGAGCTTTAGTTGCCATCTTGCTCATCATATGTTTTTTAGAATTTAGCTCTGGCTTGAAGATTATGATATAGCACTTTGGGGCAAATATACATATCAACAAACCAAAACTAGAGGCAAGGATAGCAAATATCTCCACAGCTACAGTGAACTTCCCAGGAGAGCTGACATAAGCTGGGATAAAGGTGATCCACACAGCACAGAATATCAGCATGCTAAAGGTGATAAATTTGGCTTCGTTAAAGCTATCTGGCAATTTCCTTGCAAGAAAAGCCAGTATAAAACACATGAGCGCAAGCAGTCCAATGTAACCCAGCACAGCCCAGAAACCAACAGCAGATCCTAGGGCACATTCCAGAATAATCTTTTCTTTATAGTGCTTCATATTCTTGTTTGGGAATGGAGGGTTGATCGTTAACCAAAGTATACAAATCAGAACCTGTATTAGAGTGAAAGCCAGAACACTGAGTCTTTGCTGCGCCGGTCCAAACCATTTCATGACATTACTGCCTGGAAGTGTTGCCCTGAAGGCCATTAACACCACTATAGTTTTTCCCAGAACACAAGAGATGCAGAGAACAAAGGTGATTCCAAACGCTGTATGTCGCATTATACAGGACCAGTCAGAGGGACGGCCAATGAAGGTCAGGGAACACAGGAAACACAGCTTTAATGAGAAAAGCAAAAGGAAGCTGAGCTCAGAGTTGTTGGCTTTTACAATGGGAGTTTCCCTATGAACTATGAATATTATTGATATTAGTAGTGACAAAAATACACCAAGACAGCAAAATACAGTCAATACTACACCCATGATCTCTTTGTAGGAAAGGAATTCGGCAGCTTTTGGAATACACTTGTCTTTATTTTCATTCGGCCAGAATTCTGAGGGACACCTCAAACAGTCAGGAGAATCTGCAAAAGAATTACAAATAATTTAATAAAAAAACTATGAAACACACTCCAAAAGCAATTCATATTGAGTATTAAACTGTTAAGCCTATTATTATGTCTTGTTTTCTTATAATTTTTGTAAGCACATGAGAAGGATTCCATTTGAAATACACACTCACTGGTCTGATTACTTATTGTCCCCTCTGGGCATTCAAAACAGTCAAAGCAGCACACAGGTTTATGCTTGTTTATGGCCTTACGAGTCCCTGGTGGGCATGGCTCTCTGCAAACAGACCTTGGAACCTGTTTACAGACATAATGCAGTCACTACTGAGTATTGAAAACATTTAATAAATGGTCAAAAATGATGTCATTTCACAATACTTAAATAATTCATATAAAGGTATTAAAGTTGTTGCTTTTTCACAGAAAATACTAAACGTTCTTCATTTGTATTTGTTTATTTACCTGATTGTGGTTTCCACCCCATATTATTTTGACATTGCTTTTTAGTTTGAACTTTTTCCCTTCCGGAGAAGAACTATCATAGTAGCCAAAATTGACAATATCCACAGCGCCATCATCACGCATCTGCCAATTCACTAGGTCATACTGTGCCACAGAGTCTCCATTGTCATCAAACACAACTTTGTCTCCGTTCTGTGTGGTGAAGTTCACCCGTCTCAGATGCTCTAATACCTGCAGAGACAGTTTGTCAAGTTGGTATGGGTATGACTGTGAGGATGACTATGTGATGATGAACTAACCTTTCGATTAGGAAATGTGTCTTGTACAGTGCAATCATGTGGAGGTGAAAACATGTGTACAACAATCAACTTCATCCCATGCTACAAAAGTAACCATTAACCCATATAAAGACCTGAAGCCGATTCTAAAAATGTCTTATGTGTATTTGGCCGCCGACCCCATCTCAAAATATTTTTTTCCAGGGACCCCCAGAAGCAAAGATTTGAGATAAAAATGTTCACTTTTAAAAATATATATATTCAAAGATTTGCACCAATTTTCAAAAATAGCTGATCTACAAGCACGAAGTATATCTGCTATTTTTGAATAGCCAAAGTTTAAAATAAAAAAGTGGTTAAATTATAGCTAAAATCTAAAATGACACAGATGCTTTCCCGGACTTAATGGGTTAAGGAAGGTTACTTACAATGTACCAACCCATACATTGTCCATGTGGTATGAAAAATACATGAACTCACTTGTATAGGCTCGACATCGATCTCCTTTGCACAGCGCTTTCCCAGCATGATGGAATTTGTGCCACTTTTACATTGCAATAATGCATGAAGGGCATGTGCTACTGAATACACAGCCTTATAGACACTGTTCACTGTCCTAAATTCTGTCATATCAGTGTAGTCATTGGGGACTGTTCTTAGATCCTCTGTGCCATTACACATTGCAGAGGTGTTAGAAGGAGTGAAGCTGCATTGAAAGACATCCTCCCAAAAATCTTTAATACGAGCACTATGCGGTTCATCCGATGGTTTCAGGTTTAGTAAGAATTCAGCAAGACCTGGGATGGCTGCCTCAGGGATAGCAAAACCCATTGCCCCCTGCAAGATGTTCTTTCTCTTTGCAGAAGCAAGGTCGACAACAGTGATCCAAGACTCACTGCCAACCCATTGTTTCCCTGATATGTTTTTTCCATCCATTTTCTTTAAGAATCTTTTTGTGTAGGCTGCGGACATGAACAACAGAACCACCTTTGATGATGATTTTCTTATAGAATTTGCAGTGGCATCTACCTTTTTGCTGGAATGCGTCACTGAGAAATACTCCATATATTCAACACAGATGCCCTCTTTTTTTGCTTCCTTACGGAATTCAAATGTAGCCTCCCTTGAGTATCTGCCAGCTGAACGAACAACGCCAACCCAGCGCCAGTCATAGTGCTTCATGAGCTGCACCAGAGCTATGACTTGGAAGCGGTCACTTGGAACAGTTCTGAAGAATGTAGGATAGAGCTTTTTGTCACTCAGGCAAGCACAGGTTGAAAGGTGGCTGATCTGTTAATTAAAAATAATCAATAAAGACATTGTAACCTGAACAAGGCCTGCCTGAATTGGTAGAATAATGTATTGTTATGGTGCAGTAAACCACTCCACCATAGTCTGCCCTCACCTGTGGTATTGAGAATCGACCAATTATTTTGTTAATAACAGCACTTATTCCTGAAGATGAGTGCCCCAACAATGCCTGAATTCTTTTTGTGCAACCCTGACCTTTGGATTCCTCTCCGTTTAGAGCTTCTATAGACGCCCGTATCAGATTTTCACTCCCACAGCCATTGTAGAGGATGTAGCCCAGAGACACGCCAGGAAGAAGATCAGGGTTTGTGTTGATCTCCTCCACAGTAAAAATCAATGTCCGAGCTAACTTCAATTCCCTGTCATTTCTCCTGAAAATGAAATGGTTGCTCTCAAATTCAGTTGCAGGGAAATAGGATGTAAAAACAAGCTATATTACAGTACAGTTAATAACATTGAGGTTCAGTTGAAAATGAGCAAAATTAACCAAAATAGCAATAGCAGCATCTACCATTAATAATAGTAGAACATTAATATCTGCAGCAAAGTCCACATATTTTAGACCACAGTAGACTTATATTATCTTATTTACAATTTAAAATATATGTAATTATACTTACTTTGTGCAGTATGAATATGGCATGAATATGAAGTCTTTCTGACCTACTAGCTTGCGTGTACTTGTCATAGAGAAAACTCCTCCAATATAAAGGTCTCCCTCTTTAAAAAACTCCATAAACCCTGTTTGCCCTATCAGTTTGCATGTTTGGTTTTCAGACTTGGTTTTTGTCAGTACAGCAAACAGGATGATAGTGAGCCATCCCATGATGGGGCTCTTCCCCATTCTGTAGCAACCCTGACCAGGAAGTCAGGAATATTTATCAGGTTTTTTTTCCAGCAATTGTGATACCACCAGCCAATGTGAGCACACGCCACACACCCAATTCTCAGAAGATTTCTTTTTTAATCATGCATGAAAGCACTTTTTAAAATTCTTGACAACAAAAGAAGAAGAAATAGATCTTATATTCTATATTTTTTCTTTTATGCAGTCAACAGCAAACCCCAACTCCACCTGTTGTTTTGATAACTTTGGTTTGTTTGTAAGACAAATATGTGAGAGTTATACTCGCCACACATTTGTTATCAAATATATAAATAAATAAAAAAGTGGTGTTGGTGTGTGAGATTATCTCCACACACACACACACGCACGCACGCACGCACGCACGCACGCACACACACACACACACACACACACACACACACACACACACACACACACACACACACACACACACACACACACACACACACACAAATAATAATAAAATAAACGCACTCAAGACATGACTGTCTCCATGTCAGGACATTATACACCACACACACACACACACACACACACACACACACACACACACACACACACACACACACACACACACACCTACCTCTCTAGATCAGGGGACGACGACATTCCTTGAATGGCTACCAATACACCTCTCTCTAGATCATGGGGGGTGGGACATTCCTTGAATGGCTACCAATACACCTCTCTCTAGATCAGGGGACGACGACATTCCTTGAATGGCTAGTTTGGCTACCAATATACGGTAGTTCCTTTTGATATCAAAGCTGGTCTGAAGTCCATGTTTGTTTGTTGTTTAAGATTTATTTTTGGGCTTTTATGCCTTTATTGGCAGGACAGGGGGCTGACAGGAAATTGGGAGAGAGATGGGGATTGACATACAGCAAAGGCCGTCGGGCTCAGGACTCGAACCCACGGCGCGCCGTCAGGCTATACTGAGCCTGGACTGCTACGCATGAAGTCCATGTTTCAGCTCAGCCCAAGGGCAGGAAGACTGTAATGTAGAACAGTAATCAAAATAACCTGAGGAGTGAGGAGGACATATTACTCCTATATTCTAACTTACCTACACTGGTTGCCTGACATTTAACATTCAGAACCCCCTTCAACAATACCGAAACACAAACAAAAACAAAACCATATGTGACGGTGGCCAACTGAGTCACATGTAACTGTGCCAATTTACTGGTTGAGTAATGACACCTTTTAACTTATTCACATTTGGTTTACAACAATAAAATATCAGTTGCACAGTAAAGTGCGGGGTGCGTAATTGTTGTATGGAATAAAATGATTAAACTTTGCAGACTACGCCACCTAGGTTTGAATGTAGGAGCCTAGGAACTCCTTAAATAACTCTTTTCCTTTCAACAGGCGACACACTGGTTCGAGATAACTAGGTAAGTACTTAGACTTTAGGAGAACAACACAACTTAAAACCCAGGAGGAAACTGAGGTCGACACAATGGATAAAAAGGGTGAACATACATTTATTGGAAATGTCCCTGTTACAAGAGGCCTCTGTGCCTTTAAAACCAGCATACAAAACAAACCACAATCCTAAAATCTAAACCCTAACCTCCTATGGCGCCGCTAAACTAAACTAAAATACATTCAATACAAAACTAAAATGCTAAATGGGGCGGAAGTAACAATAATAGCAGAGCGCAAATAAATAGCAAATAGGCAACAATACTTTGGGTGAGTAAAGTGCGTTTCAATACTATTTGTAATTAGGCCAGTTCAATTGCAACACCGGGGGTTTCTTCGGCCAATAGCAATGTGCAAATAATAGCAATAGTGCATCAAATACTTATTCAAAAGTAAAGTGCAGGTGCTATTAAAATACAATGCTATACAATAAAAAATGCTATAAATAATTAAGACAATGTGTGTGCAAATACTGGGGGGAAAAGGTAGAGGGAAGCCAAGCCAGGACTCTTCAATGTTCGTCTGTTTCTTTATCACCGTCTGAAAATACAGAAGCAATGGGCCAGTTCATCTGTTTCCAGACAAGATACTGTGGGCTGCTAGCAGTAGTGGCTATCACAAAACGAGTGTTGCATGGATCGAAACTTACTCCGAAGGCAGCTTTCGCTGTCTACTGATGGAGTTGTGAGTTGCAACACTTTAGCCTCTCCGTCGTCCGCTCCACTCCAGGCCCTGCTTCGCTCCTTATAAGGTCTGGTCTCTGCTGCTGTCGTCCTCGAGTGTCAGTCAATATCACAGCTGTTCGCTGTCATTGTCAATCGGGGCATACCAAGTGGTTCGGGGACCGGGGAAAACATGTCCATCACAATAAATACAGTGCTTTCATCACAATAAAGTTAAAAGGAAGGGTTAAGATGATAAAACACAGTGCATAAATATAAATAACAAAAATAATAATAATGTCCTGTTTTCCACCCTGTCACACATACAAAATTAAAACACAAACACAACACATTTCAGAGTACTCAACCTGGAAGTGTCCACTACATTTATGAGTGGTTGCTACATCTTTAACAAGAACGTATGACATAGATGTCAAGTTGAACGGAGACATGGCAGTGGCTGGATGTCTGTGGGAGATGTTTTTTTTTTAGGTCAGGCCATATTATGGCATGTGGTGGATCGTTAGTCTGTGTGTTAGTCACATAGTTTGTGAATGTATATAAACGTGAGCAAAACACGCTAGTACAGATGAGATCTAATACGTCCTACCAGTAAATACTAAGAACAAATTGCTGTCATCATGCTCAGAGGGAATTACAGCATTGTTCATGTAATTTCAATAAAGTATTTACTGTCGCATTGTGTATGTTTTGAAGTAAAGACCATACAAATGACACCAATAAAACTTTTTTTTACATTTTACTATTGATAATAATCCCTAATAACTTTACTTAGGTTACTTGCTCAATATCCGTGTAGGCTACCCTATAGTTAAGTGTAACATTTAAACAGATTTTAATGTATGGTTTGAACCTAATATGATTAAAGGGATACTTCACTTTCGGGCCGGGGAAACATTTAAAAAATATATTAAAAAAAAATGAAAAAAAAAATGGAAAATTCATGGCCCCCTCACGCATTAGAGTGTCCTACTAATGTGTGAGGGGGCCTTTATTTTGCCATAACTTCTTTCATTTTTTTTAAATATATATTTTTAATGTTTATTTTATGTGAAAGTGAAGTATCCCTTTAATAATAATTAATAATTTCTCAATTCTATCTATGTTTTCAAAACTAAACTTAGCCTACATTATTTATTACTCATTATTTTATCTCTTATTATCCACTAGAACAGTGGTTCTCAACCTGTGGTACGTGTACCACCGGTGGTACGTGAGGCCCCCTCTGGTGGTATGCAGAGGAAAGAAAACATTTGGACTACAATGTTAATATAAAAACATTTTATTTTGCAGGTGTGACTAAGGTTTCGACTTACGCCTTCCTTGAAGACGCAAGTCAAAACGTCAGTCACACGTGCAGACCAGTCGAGCGCTCCAGTGTTTTATTTGGGTAGTCTCTCCTGAAGTGCCCAGGTATTATTAAAGTGTTTTATTTGGGTAGTCTCTCCTGAAGTGCCCAGGTATTATTCAAGTGTTTTATTTGGGTAGTCTCTCCTGAAGTGCCCAGGTATTATTAAAGTGTTTTATCTGGGTAGTCTCTCCTGAAGTGCCCAGGTATTATTCTCTCTGATTCAAGTTGTCCCTTGACAATTTATTTCCAGAAAAAGGAGCGTAGAGGAATTGTGTTTGACCAAAAAAAAACTTTATTAATTCCAGCAAATGTCCAAAAAAATTATCAAACTGAAAAAGTCCAAAGATAACTTAAATAAATAAATGTGTGGTCAAAAACTGTATGCTTCACAACCCTCACCAAACCATTATTCCCAAAATTAATGTAAAGTCACCTTAAACAAGACACACCACTTCTTGTGAGAGTCTTTCAAAAATAAAATGTAAAAATACAACAAACTGTTCATAGTATAGAAGGGAAAATAAAAAATTCTAAAGGAATTGCATATAGGCTAACTAAATCCACATGACATGACACATTCAAAAATGTAATACCAAAACGTCTAATTAGAGGTGGAGGCTTCTAGATATCAAATAATAATAAGTGTGTCTATTCCAAAATAAAATTTGGCATGAAAAATAATGAAAGAAGTGAACACAACAAAGAAAACATAAAACTGGCTCCAACAAAGGGTATGGGTGAGCAGCAAGGGAGCTTAGAGTTGGGTCAGCAGTTGAAAACATGCATTAGAAAAATCTACATGAATGGCCTTACATACATAAAATATAATTTATATAATTTATAAAGTGTTTTGCCCATGAAAATATGCTTACACAAAGTGGCTTTAATCCATTGAAACCAGAGGCCTTCAAAGATAATGATGTTAGACAATAATGGGTACATTTGCCAATTTTAAACCTATAGTTTGCCTCTAACATACCTGTACTTTGACACACAGAAAATGAAGAGGAGCACATCTTTCTTGTCTAAATAGGTCTAAAATCACTTATTAAAGGAATCTTGATCTCAAGCTTAATCTGGTAGGAAACAAAGTCTATTGCTAACAAGGTGATCAACAATCACATATATCCATTTAAACGTATGTACAATTCACAGAAAATTTATCATCATTGAATTTCTGCTTCTACGTCTTGGTGGCACCACGACCCATGATGGATTTCTTAGTGTTTCTCTCAGGTTTCAAAAGCATTATATAACACTTTGGTCCAAACAGTGCCACCAAAAGGCCGAAACTGGATGCTAAAATAGCAAATACCTCCACTACATCTGCATATTTGCCTGGAGAGCTGATATATGCTGGGATGAAGCCTATCCACACGGCACAGAAGATCAACATGCTGAAAGTGATTAACTTGGCCTCATTGAAGTTGTCTGGAAGATTCCTTGCCATGAATGCTAGGAGGAAGCTGAGGAGTGCCAGTAAACCAATATAACCTAGTAACACTGCAAAACCAACTGTTGATCCCACTTCACACTCATAGACTATCTTATCACTGTGGTATTGTGTGTTTTTATGAGGTGTTGGTGAGGCAGACACAAGCCAGACTATGCAGATTATTGCCTGGATGGAAGTAAGAGCCAGAACTGTTCCTCTCTGCTGCACTGTACCGAAAAACTTCAGAATGTCTGAACCCCCAGGCTTGGAGGATTTAAACACGGCCAACACCACCATAGTCTTCACCAGGATACAGGAGACACACAGCACAAAGCTGATCCCAAATATTGCATGCCTCAGCTGACAAGTCCAGAGTCTGGGACGGCCAATGAACAGAAGTGAGCACAAGAAACACAGTTTGAGTGACAGCAAAAGTTGGAAGCTGAGTTCTGCGTTGTTGGCGCGTACCATGGGTGTGTCTCGATGATAGATGAAGATTCCCAGGACAATGGCGGAGATAAATGTGCCTAGCAATGAGATGGTTGTCAAGGAGATACCGATGCCCTCGTGGTAGGAGAGGAACTCCACGCTCTTAGGGACACAGTGGTCACGCTGGTGATTGGACCAGAAGTCCTCTGGACAACTGGTGCACCCTGTAGAGTCTAACGAAGAAGAGAATATTAAAGGGACAGGCGAGGACAGTATCAGCCTAAAGATAACCTGTTATACATACAGAATGTGAATATACCAGTCTCATTGCTGGTCTCTCCCTCAGAACAAGCAATGCAGTCAAAGCAGCAGACGGGTTGTCCTTTCCTTCTGGCCAGACGGGTTCCAGGTGAACAGCTCTCACTGCACACTGACCGAAGTGGCTACAGAGGAAAATAACAATGATCAATTACAAAATTACATTCACATCATGAGCTCAACATTGATTATTTTAGAAAGCCAAAGTGACCTTTTTGGTTTCAAAATTCCAGAAGATTCTGTCTTCATCGAGGATGAGTTCTTCGCCTGCGGAGGCTGACTCCTTGAAAATACCTACTGTCTGAACCTTTATGCGTCCATCAGGGAGCCACTCCCAGTTCATGATATCACATATTGGTAAGGCGTCACTATTCTCATCAAATGATACTTGATCACCAAATGTTGTGGTAAAGTTGACCTTTTCCAGGTAATACACCAGCTAGAAATGGTGACAAAATTATGAAGAGACCAATGTTTTGTACCAATGTCATATTTACATATTCATTATTATTCTAAATTAAATCCAACTAGAAATTCTAGTGAACTGTCTATTAATATCACACCTGCCATGGTTGTATTGTCTGCAAACTGGCACAGCTGTGCCCAGTGAAAGGCCCTCTTCCTGGCACACATTGCAACATGTCATGGAGGGCATTGGCCACAACATACACAGCCTTGTACACATTATACTCTGCCCGGAGGTTAGACAAATCCAACAGTGTAGTTTCTGCTGTTGCTAGGTCCTCTTGTCCAGTACACACCCTTCCACCAGCATCCACCCAATCTGACGGAAGGGGTGCAAATTTACACTGAAATGTGTTCTCCCAGAACTTCCTCACCTTAAGAAACAAAATTAATGCTCCAACAGAAATATAATAACTTGTGAATATTTTAAAAAAGACTTCAGATTCAAATTGCAGATTAAATACTAAATTAATCGTGTGGACAGCTTCACTTATACGACAAACACGGTGTCAGCAAAGCTCGCAGAATCATCAAAGATTGTATAGTCACCCCAACAAAAGATTGTTTCAGAAAGATGCCACATGGAAAGTGGCTCCACAGTCTCAAGGCCACTGGCAGTAGATTGAAAAAGATCTTCTTCCATTGGACAATCACACACTTGAACGCACTAGCCAAAGTAAAGCTTGAGAAATGCTAATGCCCCCAAGCTCCGAAACTCTGATGTACCTGTACACAAGTAACAATAAAGATCACCTTGAAATTAAACAAAAGACTTACTATGCTGTTTTCATTGCTGTTGTCAAGGTCATTGTCAGGGTGTATTTTCAACAAGAAGTCCTTCAGGCCTGGTATCTCTCCACGACGGACTGCAATACCCAGGGTGCCTCTCAGGTAGGGCATGTAGCGAGGAGTCTGGAGCTTTGGCTGTTCTATGAAGCTCACGTCAGCTATCCACTGCCGACCTGTCACCTTCTGCCTTATCACCTACAACAACAACAATAAAACAAAATAATAATAATAATAGTAATACAATCTTCTGCAAATTGATCAAGACAAATGCAATCTATTACAATTCTAACAATATATCATTTAGTTATAGCAATGGGCTATAACTAAATGTGTGCGGAGAAGTGTTCTAACAATTCTAACAATATATCATTTAGTTATAGCAATGGGCTATAACTAAATGAAGTGCGGAGAAGTGTGAACAAATACACAATTACTGAGCATTTAAAGCAGCACTATGTCTTTTTTTTTTACATAAAATAATATAAAAATAGAGAAGAATGTTGTCCAATCTATATGCTAGAGTATGTTAATACAATATAACTTATACAATTGGGTTGGTTGTATTTTGTCTCCCTGCTCTTCTATTGAGACATTTAGATTGTGTCAAAGGTCATGTCACCCCTAGACACAGGATCCGACACGAATTTTGACCTGATGGTCAAGATTAAATTTATCACCTGATCAAGCAGGCAGGATCTATTAACTCAATGGTAGAAATGACAGAAATTGCACAGAAAACCGGGTTCAAATCCAGGGTAGATGAGGAAAGTTATATAGTACTGCTTTAATTTGCTATTTCTTTTCTATATATATATATATATGAAAGGATGTCTTCACTTCAATATAACTAATTTCAGATTCCTCATAATTATGAGTAACATGGATCAGAACCCTAACCTCTTCCATGAGTTTGATCAGACGGATCCCATATTCAATACAAACGACCACACGAGCTGTGGACGTCTTCATCACTGTGACAATCCTCTGGAGTTCAGCCGGGTCGTTGTCCCAGGGCAGAACCTCCACATAGGCCAGGCAACCCCAACCAGACTGGGCCAGCTCAGACTGGAAGATCTGGGCTGCATCACGGCCGTAGGCATCGTCCATAAACAACAGTCCTACCCAGGTCCACCGGAACCGTCTCATGATCTGGAGCATAGCTCGCACCTGATTGGATAAAGAATGGAGGTACAAGTGCTTAAACTACATTATTCACATAGTGGTAAATCCTTGACGTTTGCCAACTGCATTTCCGAAAGGTCTGTCTGTCTGTCTGTCTGTCTGTCTGTCTGTCTGTCTGTCTAAATCAGTGAATCTCCTACACAGATTCCACAATGAAAAGGTCTAATAATTCTCTTTTTGATGACCTTAGGCTCCAGCAAAGATACACACAAGCAAATGAGACGTGATATGCAACACCAATTACACTCACTAGAGGGAGGTATTTGCCAAGTGTGTGGAACATGCACTACTTAGAAGTTCACCTGGATGGTATTACTTATGATTGTTCTAAAGAAGGAAGGGTACTGATTCCGGTCACTCAGACAGGAGCACATGGCATGGGAACTTATCTGAAAAAGACACAAAACATCTGTTCAGTACAAGTTTATTTTCTTTCTTTTTCTGGGCGCATTTCCCCTGCAAGCAAAGCATGTGAGTGGGAGCGAGAACTGACGAGGCTGTTCTCATGCTCCACTGAGCCTGACACCCTGCTCAACACCACTCACCTCTCACCTAGATGAAATAAATAAAATACACTCATTATTGACAGCACCTATTGATTACTTACTCCCCAGACCTCAGTTATATGCAAAGACATTATCATGTGACCGCAACAGACAGCCTAACTCAGGGCCTTAGAATTCCTACTCTCAAGTCCAGGATGGAACACAGTCAGTGTTGCCATGTCCGCTTGTTATAAGCGACTTTGGGCTTCTTTTTCTGTAAAGTTGCTTGTAAATATTGGTAGTTGCGGGTTGCTTATTTGGGCTTGCTTCCGATTCTTTTTTTTATTATTATTTAAAATAGTGGTTGTCAAATATTTTCATGTCATGGATCCCCAAATCAATAGCTTATTTGTCCCCCTAACCCCCATCTGAAAGAAAGTGGTGTGCCAGGGCAGGGAGCCCCATACCAGATTTGTGTTGTTGATGTTTCAAACATCTTCCAAATATTCGACATTTCATTTCAAATGTTTTTTTTTAAATAACAGATTTACAAGCTCACAACGCCTCGCATCGTGACATGTTGTGAGCTTGTAGATCGGCTATTTTCAAATAGCCGATGTGTACAGTATACTGTATAGCATACATGCGCAACTTTTGAGCTTGCAGATCTGCTATTTTTGCTACTTTTGTGTGACATAGAATGGCATAGTGAGTGTGGAAATATAGTGGCCCTCTCCATTATCAAAGTTGCCCACCCCTGCTGTATAGGTTTAAAGTGCTCATGTGGCCCTTAGTCGCATCTTTTGGGCTTGTTCTTCTAGACCAGGTTGTTTATTTCTCTCACAAAATCTGGTAACACTGAACACAGATGCCACTCTGACCTCATGAAAACCTGCCTGCTCCAATCACATGCTCTGCCTGCAAGTAAATATGTCTTTGAAGCTTTAAAAAAAACACATAGACATAGGCTACATTGATTGTACATCACATTATATCGTCTCTGTTGGGTGGAAACCTCATGTCCAAAATTGGTACTTTTCAGGATTAAAAAAAAAAAAAAAAGCAAAAGTATCTACAAGCTCGCTTGCAGATCTGCTACTTTTGATACTGTCGTGGCAGGAACTAAAGTATACCTTACTTAAGTATGACTTGTAAAAAAAAAAAATCCCACAAGGGTAGAGGGAATTAATGAATCCATGGATTTAACAAAAGTCGAGACTACCACATGCAAATGCAGCCTCCCGCATATCAGACATGTGTTCCCTTTATACACAAATAGATGGAGGTTTGGTTGGTGGACAGCTCATGCTTTTGTGTGACACTGTGGTATGATCGAGTAGGGCGTTAATTTACGGGGGGGGGGGAACACAAAAAATATGGAGATAATAGGTTTCTGATATTATATTAGGCGATGGTAAAAAGCAGTGGTGGACAAAGTACTCATACTGCAATGTAGAATTACTCTGTTTCAAGTAAAAGTCTGGTGTTCTGGTGTTCAAAATTTACTTGAGCAAAAGTACAAAAGTATTGGTATCAAAATGTACTTAAAGTACCAAAAGTAGAAGAACTGAAATGTTTGAAAATAGCAGATCTACAAGCACACAACGCGTCGCGATGCGACGCGATGTGAGCTTGTAGATCGGCTATTTTCAAATAGCCAAGGCATAAAATAGGACTAAAGTGGTTAATGTTTTATAATGTAATAATTTATATCTGCAAAGTAACCAGTAACTAACGTTTTCAAATAATTGTAGTGGAGTAAAATACAATATTTGCCTCTGAGATGTAGTGGAGTAGAAGTAAAAGTATTGAAATTTGGAAATACTTTTTTAAAGTAGTAGTACCTCAAAATACTAATAAAAGTACAGTACTTGAGTGCATATATACTTGGTTACTTTACACCACTGGTAAAAAGGGGGTTTGAGTATTAAGCAACTTACCAGGGGCACCCTGTACAAACCTAACACACTAGACATGGCGATAGACATCGATGAGGAAGGATCGCCCACAATTCCCAGCACTGGGGGAGAGCCGACACAGCTCTCATCCAGTCGGCTCTTCTTCTCTCTCCCGCTGATCAGCGACAACGCTGCGCGGAATGAGACTCCCAGCGTGAAACAGGTATCATAGAGAATATACCCCAGAGTCAGGTTGGGCAGCAGGCTGGGGTTGCTGTTGATCTCTGCCACGGCAAAAGCCATGCACTGGGCCCATCTGAACTCGTCAATGTAGAAACTAAACTAACACACAAAATGTCCCCCCGTAAACTTGCATGTTTATCTTTGTAGAAATATACAGTGGTGGAAAAAAGTTAAAGTAAAAGTTAAGTAAAAGTATCAATACCACAATGTAGAAGTTTTCTGTTACAAGTAAAAGGCCTGTGTTCAAAATGTTAGTTGAGTAAAAGTTCAAAAGTATTGGCATAAAATATATACTTAAAGTACCAAAAGTAAAAGTACTAAAATGTTTGAAAATAGCCGATCTACAAGCTCACAACGTGTCGCGATGCGACGCGTTGTGAGCTTGTAGATTGTCTATTTTCAAATAGCCTAGGTATAAAATAGTGTAAATGTATGTTGTATAATGTAATAATTTATATCTGCAAAGTAGTAACTAGTTTTCAAATAATTGCAGTGGAGTAAAAGTACAACATTTGCCTCTGAGATGTAGTGGAGTAGTAGTATTAAACATTGGAAATACTACAACATCAACTTTGGTCCTCATGCATCAAAACAAGGTTCCCTGTTCACTTGCTTTTGCTGTTGTGTTTGTGATACTCACTCATAGCAAATGGGGTCTTGTTGCTCGGAGGTGAAAGACAGATCGGGGAAGACAGAGGAGAGGTGGATATCGAACACGGCACCCAGGACCAAGTCCCCGGGCTTGTAAATTCTGTTGAGATTAAACGATGCCTGTAACGCACAAGAAGAGGAAGACGAGGAAGACAGAGGAGAGAAGGAAGAGAACAATATCAAGGTCAAGTGCAAGTATGAAAGCAGGTGTATGTCTAGAGAAGCCTTCATGACTATATCTTCCTCTGTCTAACAGCCCCCACCTCCTTTCTCTGAATCCATTGTCCAGTTGTTAAGTTTTATACCCAGTGCTGTGCCATCCCCTGTGCCACCTTATGCCACTACGTAATCTTTCACAACACCCTTCTTGAGCAGAGACAGAAGTAAGAGGCAGGGCTTAAGGTATCGTTGCATGTCGGGCAGAAACCTCTCATCTTCACGTTCTAACTTTTTGTGTTTGTTTTTTTCGTAAATTAACGCCCTACTTGATCATACTACAGCGTCACACAAAAGTATCAAAAGCAGCAGATCTACAAGCTCCAAGCGTGTCGCTTCGTGCCACGTTTTTTAATTTGAATCCATAACAGTAACAGTTTTGGACATCCGAGGTCTCCACCCCGACAGAGACGATAATGGTACATTAACCCATTAAGACCTGAAGCCGATTCTACAAATGTCTTCTAGATCCCAACAGTATTTATTTTTCTTATATATTTCTATATCAGTGGTTCTCACATTTTTTCTTGTCAAGGACCCCCAAAACGATATGAATTTGGCCGCGGACCCCATCTCAAAATATGTTTTTTCCAGGGACCCCCCAGAAGCAAAGATTTGAGTTAAAAGTGTTCGTTTAAAATAATATATATTCAAAGATTTGCACACATTTTCACAATTTTTCAAAAATAGCAGATCTACAAGCTTGTAGCGCGGCACCGGTGCCGCGCTATGAGCTTGTATATCTGCTATTTTTGAATAGCCAAAGTGTAAAATAATGCTTTTTAGCTCAAATCTAAAAATTACACAGATGCGTCCCAGGTCTTAAATGGGTTAACAACACTTTCATATGAAAATAATGTGTGTGCTGTGTGTGTCAATCACACTATCTCACCAGGGCTACATTGACAACGTATTCACCCACTGTAGGTCATGAAATACATTATGGATTTTAGAAAATACTTTTTTCAATAATATTAATTATAAAATTTAAAATGCATTTCTAGTTATTATTCTGTGGACAAATAAATCGCTGTTTTGAAGGTTTAAGGTGCTAAAAAAAACACATGGTTTCACATACATGACAATCGTCACACCAGGATCCACATTGTACAACCCAGCTTAATGCGTCAGGGGCCACATTGTACAACTCAGCTGCCAAGGACGACTTATGACGACTTTTTCGTTTTCAGTGGTTTTCCACCAGATGGCGCTGTTCTCTATCACCTGAGTGACCATTTTCACCCAGATCACGTGATCGAAAGATTTTGCCCTCCTTTTTAGCGTACAGTATATGGGAAATCAGCTGTATCTTGAGTTCTCTTTTTTCCCCCTGCATTTTGGTGAGACATGCTATATAATACACAGCCTGTAAACAAGGGCACTGGCGATCGCGGTGAGTTTTCTTTTTTTTTCTCAGCACAGTGAAACCCTCCGTGTTAAGCAACCGTCGGGCGATCGATCGTACATGGATATAAATATTCTGTGACCAGTTGGAAAGGTATGAAAAACGTGCATTTTTGACGAGAGATGCTATATTCAACAGCTTGCAACAAGGGAAGAGGTGGTCGCGTGAGTTTTTATTCTTTCTCGCAGCAGCACAGTGAAACCCTCCGTGATTAGCAACTGTCGGGCGACCGATCATACATGGATATAAATATTCTGTGACCAGTTGAAAAGTTAAGAAAAACAAAAAACGCAGGCAGTGGGCAAACGCAGGCAGAAATAAGTCTGGCAGTGAATGAGTTCATGTGTCAGGGACCACATTGTACAACCCAGCTTAATGTGTCAGGGGGCCCCACGATCCATGTTCTACAACCCAGCTTAATGTGTCAGGGGCCCCCACGATCCATGTTGTACAACCTTGCTTAACACATTGTGTGCCAAAAACGGTCTGGACCGTTTTTGAGAATCCAAACGAGAAGTGCCGAAAACAGTCCGGACCGTTTTTGACCCAATTGAATTTTTATACGTGGGGCCCACGTGGGGCCCACGTGGGGCGCTCTAACGAAACTTTGGGATCATCCAAGGAGTCTCTGAGAAGGAGAGGCCAGATGTGGATCCATGTCAAAAATCCTTCCGGTCGGCCTTTCCAATGTTAACTCCTTGACTAAAAGCTTAATATCTCCATTTCTTTTTAACGTGGTGGAAGCGAGCCGTTTTCGATCGGCGATCACTCTGCAATGGAGGATCGCGTTAGAAATATTATTGTTCCAGGCGTTAGTCGGGACCCTCCGCCGTCTCGCACGCACGCTTTGTTTACATGCACTTCCACGTCGGGGCTTCTACAGCACGAAACGTATCAACGTAAGTGGATGGAAGAATAGCAGGCACTGAACGTATAATATTTTAATAAACCTCTCGCACCCAATGTGTTAATGTGTCAGGGGCCCCCACGATCCATGTTGTACAACCCAGCTTAATGTGTCAGGGGCCACATTGTACAACCCAGCTTAATGTGTCAGGGGCCCCTAGGATCCATGTTCTACAACCCAGCTTACTACTGTCAGGAGCCACATTGTAGAACCTTATTGTTGTCAGGGGCCACAATGTATAACCCAGTTTACTGCTGCCACCTGCCTTGTATTGTACCTCTATGTATTACTATTTTGAGCTTATATACCTGATATTTGAATATTTCGAATCTAATTTCCACTTTGTTTTGTTTTAGCAAAAAAACAGTCATTGTCATCCCTTGTTAGCCTGGCACGGCCAGACTAAATGCACTGCGTAGGGCTTTTCTTTTTGTTCTTTGCACTGGCAGATTCGTCTGGTTTCCAGGCTAATCCTTTGTGTCCCCTAGAGGGACAGGTTGTTTGCCAGCTCCAGCATTTGGAACATTGCCAGTGAGTCTGTAAACACTTCACTCAACTAGAGAATGATGCAATCTCTAAGCTTGGTAAAACTGTGTGGAAACTATTAGGGGAAAAAAATGCATTGCCAAACTAATCGAAGGTTTTAGGGCGGTCCTTCATATGGGAGTGGTGATATGATTGGTTTCTTAAGCAGTGGGCGTAGCTTTGTGTTCTCGCCGGTGTTCTTACAACCAGCGTGATCTAATATGAGAGTGACGACACTAGCGTTGACTCCCATTGCAAGAATGGAATGCGGAAATGCTCGTTCTATCTCAATGAGGAAGTTCCAATGTTTGGAACTATAGCCCATAGCGGTCCACTTTGTGGTGAAATCAAAGCGTGTCGTAACTCTCTCTCCCTATGGGTCTGCTTGCAACAACCTTGCATTCAGAAGTGTCCAGATGTATCGGTAGACAGACATCTCTGAACAACAGACTATTTACCCAGGTGGATACAGATTAAACATGAACTGGGTAGGCAAAGGCTGGTGTGTGATTCCCACTGATGACATCTGGCCCAGAGGTGATGAAATAGTGGCTCAACAAGTGCAACGTTGTACTTAGCCTATAGCTTGGTCTATTGTACAGTGTCACAGAGAGGTATGAGCAACCATACATCAAAATGGTTCTTGATACAAAATACCCCAAATGTAGATATATCAAAACAAACCACAGTATTGTAGTCACCAGTGGGTTTCAGATAGGAAGGATTTGTATTGATCACTATTTATAAGAACACTGAATGTACCAAATAGACGGCGGAGGCCTGCTCTGTTGTTCAAAGGAATAGTAAATGACTTTTACGGAAGCGCTTCTGTATAGATCTGTAGCCAAAGGTGTGCTTGTGGGGGTGATGGCGTCACACAGCACAGCTGCGCTGTTACATCTTACACTAAATGCACGGAATCTCTGTACGTCCGTATGTTTGTCTGTAGTTCACATATCTCGAGAACCGTTCGACCTACCGACTTCGAATTCGGCACACGCGTCGCAGACGACCCGGGGGAGTGCAGTGCCCGGCATCGAGTTGATCGGATAGGCTATAAAAAGGCTCTGGCCCAATTGAATGCTGGCATACCGCCTATTTCGCCGGCATGCAAATTATGCTGCCTACATGTATGCTGTCGATATAGGCCACATGCCTGCATAGGGGGCATGCCGCCAGCATAGTGGCATGCACCTTTGACTCTAGCTTAACGGAAGCTTTTATGACTAAAGTAATTAAATACCAGCCGCTCCTCCATACCATCACAGAGCTATAGGTTATAGGTGCAATCTACTTGTGTTTATCTTTGGCAACATAGGTTGGTTGTAAGTGGCTTCCAACAACTTGCACAACAACCAAAAAAAAGCAACTAACGGCTATCTCTAGCCACCAAATATTGTGAAGACGCTGTTACTTGTACCCCTGAGGGGTGTTTGGGTATTTGTCCAAGATTTGCTGACTTAAATTTTATACAGCACTTTGTAAATATTTGTGTCCTTGTATTGAATCGCTTATGTGGGCTTATAAAAATGTGGGCCAGCAGTTGAAAACATGCTTTGACCAACTACTATAAAACGCAAGGATGAAGAGATTGATTGATTGAATACTTTATGAACAGTTTGCAAAATAATGCTAAAAGGTTAACACAAAAAGCCCTGAGGGCTTGTTTCAATTGTGGTCCTGTATATTCAATTCATCAAGACATATAAAGACATACAATACTATACAAGAGATCATCAATATTAGGAGCTGTACAAGTATATTTACAGAAAAACAGTGGGGGTAATTCATTTTGGCAAGCTAGAAGACTTGTCTAGGTCCAGTTGTAAATTGCAGACAGGTGCTCTTTTATGGAGTTTTGAAGGAGGGTAGGGAGGGAGTCACACTTTTTGATGGCTGTTGGTAGTGCATTCCACATTTTGACTGTATGACATTTTATTAATTGATTTAACCATGCCCCAAAAAAGGCTAAATAATAATATAAAGTATTCTGTTTTGCTTTATTGTTAAATTGGTTGTAACTGTAATTGTATTCTTGCTCTGTAAAGCACTTTGAGCTGCATTTCATGTCATGAAAGTTGCTAAACAAATATGGATTATTATTATTATTATTATCATTATTATTATTACCCTTATTAATAATAATGTATTAATCAGAGCACTTGAATGTGTGAATGATAAGGCTATCGGTTCAAATCAGCTGGGGAATGCGCATAGGAAGCTCAGTCTATATGTCTGTCTGTCTTTCTTCCCTCGTTTATCTATCGTCTGTGTGGATTGGGCGGGAGTGGAATTATTTCTATTTACAACCACGAACAGTAGCTAAAGTTATCATTCTTCTTTGTTGTCTGTCTATCAATCTGTTCCGTTTCAGTTTTGTGTTTAATAACATGGTGCACGCGTGCACACCTGGTAAAATACATTTTCACCCAAATGGAGTTAGTGTGGGTGGGATTCCCAAATAGCCTTAGCTCCCACTCCCGGGTGACGCAAGTGATTCGTTTGGAGAAATAGTGCGGAATTTACCTCACGCGTACAATGCGCTTAGAAAGCTTCAATTGATGTCGGGGGCCGCTCACACATGGGCGAGACTCACACATTTGCGAACAGCAACGTGTCGCTGGGGGAGAAGGCGGGATGCGGCTATTTTGATTTATTTCCTATGGAAGTCAGGTGGTTTTCAAGCGTCTCTCACCAAATGTAGCCTTTAAGGGAGGGTAATCAACTTAGCACAAACTTTTCTTTATCATAGATAAGATAAGATAACATGTACACTCATTAATATAAAACACAAAATGTATTATCATCAAATTTCTGCTTCTACGTCTTGGTGGCCCCACGACCCATGATGGACTTCTTAGTGTTTCTCTCAGGTTTCAAAAGCATTATATAACACTTTGGTCCAAACAGCGCCAACAAAAGGCCGAAACTAGATGCTAAAATAGCAAATATCTCCACTACATCTGCATATTTGCCTGGAGAGCTGATATATGCTGGGATGAAGGCTATCCACACGGCACAGAAGATCAACATGCTGAAAGTGATGAACTTGGCTTCATTGAAGTTGTCTGGCAGATTCCTTGCCATGAATGCTAGGAGGAAGCTGAGGAGTGCCAGTAAACCAATATAACCGAGTAACACTGCAAAACCAACTGTTGATCCCACTTCACACCCATAGACTATCTTATCACTTTCGTATTGTGTGTTTTTATGAGGAGTTGGTGAGGCAGACACAAGCCAGACTATGCAGATTATTGCCTGGATAGCAGTAAGAGTCAGAACTGTTCCTCTCTGCTGGATTGCACCGAACCACTTCATAATGTCTGCACCCCCAGGCTTGGAGGCCTTGAACACAGCCAACACCACCATAGTCTTTACCAGGATACAGGAGACACACAGCACAAAGCTGATCCCAAATATTGCATGCCTCAACTGACAAGTCCAGAGTCTGGGACGGCCAATAAACAGAAGTGAGCACAAGAAACACAGTTTGAGTGACAATAGAAGTTGGAAGCTGAGTTCTGAGTTGTTGGCGCGTACCATGGGTGTGTTTCGATGATAGATGAAGATTCCCATGACAATGGCGGAGATAAGTGTGCCTAGCAATGAGATGGTTGTCAAGGAGATACCCAGGGCCTCATGGTAGGAGAGGAACTCAATGCTCTTAGGGACACAGTGGTCACCCTGGGGATTGGACCAGAAGTCCTCTGGACAACTGGTACAGTCTGTAGAGTCTAACAAGAAGGGCAAGGTTAAATGGACAGAAAAGTACAAAATTGTCCTAAAGATGACCTGCCTATACAGTAGCTACATAATGTAAACCTACCAGTCTCATTGCTGATCTGTCCCTCAGAACAAGCAATGCAGTCAAAGCAGCAGACAGGTTCTCCTTTCCTTATGGCCAGACGGGTTCCAGGGGAACAGCTCTCACTGCACACTGATCGAGGAGGCTACGGAGGAAAGCAAGAGTGATACATTTCAATCTAAATCTAGAAAAGTGTGCTCTTCGGAGCACATATCACATTCAGGCTGGGTTGCCTAGCCATTGCCAAGGCTGTTTAAGTCATGGGTGACCATTAAGGCATGAGGAACCTGGGGGAATAGCATATTTACCATCTATGGTGCATCTTTAGACAATTGTGGTGCCACCTACGACCAAAAGTTAAAACGTGCTCTATAGGGGCCCCTAAATTCTTTGTAAGAAATAGGTCCATCCTAATAATCTTTGAAGGTAATTACACGTGAACATTATAGAATATCAAACCACAGTCATTGTCACATGACTCACAAGACCATTTGTAGCTAACTAGAGGTCGCCCGGCCCACTAGCCGCGCACAGGGCTCTAGCGAGGGCTCGCTTATCGTGGGATAAAAATGTCCCCCCCAAAAAAAAAAAAAAGAAAAAATGTAATTAGTGTACCCGTAATGTTGTCCGGCTCGCGGTGTTTAGGTTGCGCTCGGCGGTGGTCGGTGGTGACGCTAGGGAACAACACGGTCGACCCGTAATGTTGTGAGTTTGTGCTGGCCGCAATTAATTATGCTCCGAGGAGGCAAATGTGTGGTGAGCAATGAAAAGTAGCCTACGCCAAGCGTAAATTAATTGCGCGCGTTGTGGCTTGTGTTGTTAGTGATATGTGATATGTTGTTGTTGTGTTTAGTGCGAAACAATGACATGGGAAAATGATGGCTTTTCATCTCTCCAATGTAATATAGGATGTGGTGAAAAAATATAGTTTGTAGCAAATCTAGATATGTGTTATTTAGAGGCCCATCATTCATATGTGGGTAGATTGGAAGCTGTGTTCATCCAGCAATTTATTTATTTATTTATGATTTTTAGTAAATGCCCATCCCGAAAAATATAAATAAAAAAGACAATCATAAATTATCTTCATTACATGACTCCAGAAATATGTGTACTGATTTGTGTGATTGTACCCAAACAATCTGTAGGAGTAGTAGCAAAAAGTGTTTTGAAGAAAATGCAAACTGTTGGAAAATCTAGAAATTTTCATTTTGATGGTACACCCTACACGTCAAACGTTATAGCACCACCATGAGGCCAATTAGGGAAAAAAATGTCTTAGTGTGCATGCAATGTTTTAATCAGTCCATCAGTGTCAGAGATTATCTGCACACTGACGGACAGACCCACACATGGACAGGGGCAAATACATAATCTCCGCCTCTCGGTCTGGTGGCCTAGCAGAGATAATAAATTACATTCACATCATTAGCTCAACATTAGGTATTGAAGAAAGTGACCTTTGAGGACTCAAAGCTCCAGAAGATTCTGTCTTCATCGAGGATGAGTTCTTCACCAGCGGAGGCTGACTTCTTGTACACACCTACGGTGTGAAGCTTTGTGCTTCCATCAGGGAGCCACACCCAGTTTATGACATCATAGCTTGGTAAAGCATCACCATTCTCATCAAATGAAACATCATCACCTAATGATGTGGTGAAGTTGACCTTTTCCAGGTAATACATAAGCTAGAAATGGTGATGAGCAAAGTTATGAAGAGCAAGATACTGCATAAAATATTACACAATATAAGGCCCTTCCAAACCGTCTGATTGTTCCGCAATAAAAAAGAGGACGACATGTCTTGGACATCTTGCATACCAGTGGTGCGTTTTATTTAGTTTTTAAATTTAAACCCAGTTTGATTCCTGTATTTTTTCGGATGCGTTAATAAAAACTGATTGACTAATAATTACAAAAAAACTACACCTGTGGTTTTCAAACATTTTATGCCCCAGGCACACTAATGGTCAAGTCAAAATTGCAAGGCACACTTGAATTCATAGCAGAAAATATTCATCCTACCACAGTATGTCCTCTCTTCCTCATATTTACATATTCATTCTTATTCTACATTTGAATCCAACTAGAAACATTAACAGGTAAACTGTGAATTAATATCCCACCTGCCATGGCTGTATTGTCTGCAAACTAGCACAGCTGTGCCCAGTGAAAGGCCCTCTTCCTGGCACACATTGCAACATGTCATGGAGGGCATGGGCCAGAGCATACACAGCCTTGTACACAGTATACGTGGCTCTGAGGTCAGACATATCCAAAAAGTTCGTTTCTGATGTTTCTAGGTCCTCTTGTCCAGTACACTCCCTTCCACCAGAATCCACCCACTCTGACGGAAGAGGTGCAAATTTACACTGAAATGTGTGCTCCCAAAACTGCCTCACCTGAAGAAACACCATCAAGACCGAAGATCAATTTATACTTACTTTTAGCACGACAAGTGCTAAAACGAACGGCCAGGCATCCCCATACAAGATTGGTGTTGTTAAAAATGTTTCAAAACATTCAAATGTTTGAATTTTTATTTTTTATTTTTTTTATAGCAGATCTAAAAGGAGTAGTTCACCCAAAATATTACTTGTTTTCTATCAATTACTCATCTCATGAAACATTTAATTAATGGAGATTTTTTAGTTTTTGTCGCATTCCTGTAAGCCAATAATTGTATTACCAGCGGAAAGATGCTAATTTATCTGCTAGGAGAATCAAAGGAAACTCTTTGAGTCTCCTACCGGAGAGACCGGCGGTCATCAAATGTTTGGCTTAGGAATGCGACAAAAACAAAATAATGTTCCATGAATTCAAGGCTTCATGGGGTGTGTAAGTGACAGAAAATAAGTAATTTCTTGGGTGAACAACTACTTTAAGTTGTTAAATAAACAGACGTCGGTTTTAATGTGCAGCTTAAATACTACAGTATATACATACCATGCTATTTTCATGTCTGTAGTCAGGGTCATTGTTAGGATGTATTTTCGACAGGTAGTCCCTGAGACCTGGTATGTTATCTGCACGACGGAGGGTGAAACCCAGGGTGCCTCTCAGGAACGCCATGAAGTGAGGAGCATGGAGTATGTTAGTGTTTGCCCAGGGCAACGTGGCTATCCATTGCAGACCAGTCACATTCTGCTTCACCACCTGTCAAATGGGTTGATTATAATTTTGGTTATTTGATTATTTAGAATTAATTATCTAAAATATGATAAGCGATGCACAAATAATTATGTTTCCTACTTGAAAGACTTATTGCAGGCAGAACATGAGCACTTTGGGCGGGCTTTCGGTTTGACTCTCGGATGTTTACCCAGATCATATATATATATATAACTATATATATATATATATATAGTGCGTGATATCGTTGCTGTAAATTAATTAATGCCCCACTTGATCTACCTACTACAGTGTCACTCAAAAGCATCAAAAGCTGCTACTTTTGAATTTGAATCCTGAAAAGTAACAGTTTTGGACATAAGAGGTTTCCACCCGACAGAGAGTGATATACACACACAATTATATATAATTATTTTTTATATATTGTTCATAACTCATTCAATATACATAACTCATTCAATTATGAATCCCTCCTTGAATGAACATGAATCGTGACACCAACCTCTTCCATGAGTTGGATCATATCGGGCCCATATAAAAATGGAATGACCACACGAGCTGTGGACGTCTTCATCAGGGTGACGATCCTCTGAAGTTCAGCTGGGTCACGTTGTGGCAGAACCTCCACATACGCCGCGCAACCCAGACCGGACTGGGCCAGCTCAGACAGGAAGGACTGGGCAGGTTTTCTGCTGCCCTCATGGTCAACAAACACCACTCCTACCCAGGTCCATCCGAACCGCCTCAAGATCTGGAGCACAGCTCGCACCTGATTGAATAAAGAATGGATTCAGATTTCTTTTTTACTGAAGCTTACTGACATTTTTGTTTTACTGCTAAATGCCTAAATTGTAAATTGAAGTAAAAGTAGCTATAGGCTACAACAAAATAATAAATACTCTGTTACAAGTAAAGGGCCTCTCTTCAAAATGTACTTGTGTAAAAGTACAAAAGTATTAGCATCAATAGGCCTTTATACTTAAAGGTAGGGTAAGTGATTAACTTTGGTTCAAATAAGTGTTAAATAGCTCTATATTCTGATAGTTCTCATTGATATAGAGTGTTTTTGTTCAGTAAAAGGAGTCTCCCATGTGTCTCCAGCTCTTTATAAAACAGAAAATGCATTTTCAGTGCTCTCTCCTGATTAGCTTAAATGTTGTCACCTACCGGAAAATGTACTATATTCTGTTTACTAAAGAGCTGGAGAGACCCCTGTGACCGAACAAACGCTCTGTAGCAATGATACTATCAGAATATAGCACTTTAACCTTTTTAACAAAAAAATATATAATTACCTAAAAATATCAAGTACAAAAGTAAAACAAAATATATGTATTTTCTTTATTCCCAAAATAGCAGATCTAGGAGCTAGCGAGCTTAAAGAGGTGGGGCCATGGTTTTGCACTTTTTCTGTTTTTCATGTGTCTATGAGGTTGATAGAACTTCATTAAACCCCCTGGTGGTGTTTTTATGGTGTTTTATGTCTTCTCTGACTATTTTGAGTTTCTACCTGGAGGCTGAAACCTTGAGGGTCAAACGTGCCAATAGAAAAACAGCCCTTTAGTGACATAGTAAAAATATACCCTCCTCCTCATTATCACAACACAACAGGTGTGGGCATGAGGAGGAGGAGGGACTAGGACAGGTGGGTGGTGCTAAGGTGGTGGAGGAGGTGCTAAGGTGAGAACCAGGTATACTTAATGAACGTGAGGCGTGTCCACATAAAACATAATTTTAACCATTTCTGTACACTTTTTTGAAAAAAATCTTCTTCCTAGTATAACCATAATACCTGATGATTATGTTTTAGGGGGGGGGGATCACTGAAAATCACGGCACCCCGTCTTTAAGTGGTTCATGCATGTTTTGTGATAATAATAAAATAAATCTGCAAAGTAACTAGTAACTAAAGTTATCAAATAATTGCAGTGGATTGAAAAGTGCAATACTATCCTCTGAGGGGAGTAGAAGTGTAAAAAAAATAATATATATATATATATATTTTTTAAATACTCAAAGTGAAAGTACCTCCAAATTGTACTTAAGCATAGTACTTAAATGTTCTTATTGTTACTTTAAAATAATAATTATACAAGTAGAAGTCAAATGTGTCATCATCAAAATACTTTCTTGAGTACGAGTACTAAAGTAGCTACTCAAGTAAGTTACCTCAAATGATCTGATGTATCGTTTACAATAATCAGAACGTAATTGAAAATTCTAAACGCTTATGCAATAGAAATAAACTTGTAAATAGCTAAGTGCACATTCTAATATCTCACTATATCCTATAGCCACAATAGAATAAAACAATACGCAAATCTCTGAAGTCTCTCCGAGAATTAAAGCCGCACTATGTAACTATTTTTTTTAATGAATACATTTTAATTCTGTCCAATCTGTATGGTAGAGTATGTTAATACATTTTGTCTCCATGCTCTTCTATTGAGACATTTAGATCGTGTCAAAGGTCATGTCTCACCTATAGACACAGGATCTGACACAAACTTTCAATTCATCCCCTGAGCAAGCAGGCAGGCTCTATTAGCTCAATAGTAAAAGTTTCAGCACTTGCGCAGGGAACCGGGTTCAAATCTGGGGTAGAAGAGGAAAGTTACATAGTGCAGCTTTAAATAAGCAGAATGTGCATTTAATTAAAAAAGGTATCTAAAAGGTATGCAAATGGAACATGTAGCCAAATCATTGGGAACAAAAGAGTTACCTTTACGCCTTTACATTTGGCCCAAATGTAAAGGAGTAAAAGGGAAGAAAGATGTTAAAAAAGATATTTAAGTAAATGTAAAGGAATGTAAATATAACTCATTATTACCCACAATGGTGATACTGATTACACTCACTAGATGGAGGTGTTTGTCAAGTGTGTGGAACATGAACTACTTGATACCAACATATTTTGTCTGCATAGCAGTTCACCTGGAAGTCATCACTTGGGACTGTTCTAAAGAAGGACGGGAACTGGTCCCTCTCACTCAGACAGGGGCAGGTGTCAACATAACTGACCTGTCAAAGGTACACAATATCTGTTCATAATAATAACACATTGTTCTGAGAAATGTCCCCTCCAATTTACAATTTATCTGAACATTGAAATGACATGATACAAGTTAAACAGTGAACCTAGCATCGGATTCGGAAGCAATTAAATAATGCTCTGGGGGACGGGGCTGAGAACGACATATATATATATATATATATATATATATATATATATATATATATATATATATATATGTGTATATATATGTTTATTTTATTTTCTTAAACTGGTGATGGTAAAGCGGGGTTCAAGTAAGTAACTTACCATGGGCACTCTGTACAAACCTAATATTCTAGAGATGTGAATAGAATTAGTTGTACACACAATTCCCAGCACTGGAGGAGAGCCAGCACAGCTCTCATCCAGCTGAAACGGCTCCTCTCCGCCAGTGATCAATGACAACGCTGCAGGGACAGCTCCAAAGGGCATGCAGCTATCATAGAGACTGTAGCCCAGAGTCACGTTGGGCAGAAGGCTCGTGTTTCTGTTGATCTCAGTAATTGCAAAAGCCATGGTCTGGGACCATCTGAACACGTTAATGGAAAAACTAAACACACAAAATATTACTGCAACTTTGAATATTCATATTTGTGTGAACACACAACACCAGCTATTCTTACGGTACTATCTATTAAAAAACAAGTTCCCTGTTCTCATACTTGCTATTGCATTTGTGAGGGATACTCACAGTTTGCAAGTGGGATACTGTGGCTTGGAGGTGAAAGACAGCTCAGGGAAATCAGCGTGGATGTGGACGGGAAACGCGCCACCCAGAACAATGTCTCCAGCCTTATGCATTCTGCTGAGATTAAACGGTGCCTGTAACTCACAAGGAGAGGAAGGTGAGGAAGACAAAGGAGAGAATGAAGAGAACAATAATAGCAAGTACAAGTACACGTATGAAAACAGGCGTATATCTAGAGAAGCCCTCATGACTGTCCTCCTCTGTCTAACACCCTCCCCCCTCTCTAAATCCATTGTCCAGTTGTTAAGTTTTATACCCAGTGCTGTGCCATCCCCTGTGCCACCCTATGCCACTACGTAATCTTTCACAACCCCCATCTGGGCAGACATAGAAGTAGAGGCCGGGCTTAAAATACATTAGCAATGCTTTCATATCAAAATAATGTTGTATTTGTCCTGCACTATCTCACCAGGGCCATCAGCAACACTTTGTCCACTGTCGGTCATGTGAGTTATTATTTGAACAACAACAATAATGATAATACAAATAATAAATATAGCTGCAAGCAGCAATGCAGGGGGCCAAGCAATATGCACTATGGGCCATAGCAACAGAATGCGGTCAATCAGCTTAATATTCCTACAGTCGAGGTTGGACCATTCAGTGGCCCTTCTACCACTGTGAGAAGTTTAAGGGATTAAGCATGCAAAGTTTTGTGGTGTTATATGAAAACATTCACATAACACCACAAAAGAGGGTGTAGCATAAAAATATCATGGCAAACCATAAAAATAAGTGAATCAGAACATTTCTTGAATTAAAAACATCTTCTCAATTTCGAGTTCTCAATTTCACCCAGAGCCCGACAGGAACCGACAGAAACTTACATCCGGTTGATTATTTCTCCCCTTCAATAATACCGATGGTATTGTGTTTTGTATCGTTGTTATCGTTGATTAGTCACCTTTACAATCACTTACAGTATAATAATGTGTAAGGAGCGTGCAATCATTGAATGAACAAAACAGCTAAACATGTGGGTAGCGCCCCCAAAATATTGCTAAAATCCCCAAATAATTATGCTTCTGTTGGTATTTGCTCTCATTTTGAGCGACCTGCGAGTGCCAGTCACAGATGTGTACTGACACCTGAGTATGGGTCCTGTACTTTGGCAGAGATCTGTCTATGGTACCGTTGTCAAATAAGAAAGGGCTCAGTGCTGATCCTTGATGCAGGCCCACCCCCACCCTGAACACATCCGTCACTCCAACCGCATTCGTCACCACTGTCTCGTTGTCCTCATACATATCCTGCACCATTCTGACATACTTCTTTTCAACTCCTGACTTCCTTATGCAAAACTACACTTCCTCTCTAAAACCCCTGAAAAGTGTTAGTGCCAAGTTAGGTATGGATTGCAACAATAGTGTGCCTGTGGCCCCTGGTGTGACTATTGTCATTGCAGACCCCTGAACAGTGTTTGTGGCAAGCTTGGTGCAGATAGGAGCAACAGTGTGCCTGGGGGTTCAATCCATGTGTGGCCTGTGGCCACGCATGACCCCTGGTGTGGTTATTCTGATGGCAGAACCCTGACCATTTTTGGTGCCAAGTTTGGTGCAGATCGGACCAACGGTGCACCTTGTAAGTCTGCATGTTACTTTTGTGATGTCCACTGTCGATTCGCCCACGTTTTTATCTGAGAGCTCCACCAATCGAGCATCCTTTTGAATGCGTTGACTGCACTGATCATTTGACCAATGCATTTGTCCTTCCCTTGCAATTCTCGGTTAAGGTTGTTTAGTTTTGCTGTCAGGTCCGTAAGAAAACCTCCAATAACCAAGCATCGTCAGACATCAATGATCTGCTCATACTCCTCGTCCCTCGACTTCAGAAAAATGATGATCTCTGGCAGTAAATCCAGAAAACGCCACCTAATGTCTGCATGAAGTATCAAACCTCCATTATGCAGAGTCGGTGCCAGTGCTCATTGACATTTTCAGATTCTTCTTTAAGAAGATTAGTTAACATTCTTTGAAAAGTTATGATTTTTTTCCCATTCCAAGTGGCTATGACTGACATCCAAAGTTTGTGGGCCTTGGGTAGACAACCCGGCCTGGCGGAGATTGGCAGAGATCTGTGCTCTGAGGAGGACCATTCTAGTTAAGGCAGTCCATCAATTCTACATGGCTCAGCCCTTCAGTAACTCTTCCCTTAATTTCTCATACATCACAGGCAACACACTTGTGCTCAGTGGTGTAAAGTAACTAAGTACATTTACTCAAGTACTGTAGACTTTTGAGGTATTTTTACTTTACTGGAGTATATCCAATATTCAATATTTTTTACTCCACTACGATTATTTCAAAACTTTAGTTACTAGTTACTTTGTATACATTTAAATGTATTATATTATAAATCATACATTAACCACTTTAGCCCTATTTTATAACTATCTGAAAATAGCTGATCTACAAGCTCACAACATGCATCGCAACGCGTTGTGAGCTTGTATATCTGCTATTTTCGAACATATTTGTACTTTTACTTTTGGTACTTTAAGTATATTTTGATGCCAATACTTTTGTACTTTTACTCAAGTAACATTTTTGAACACAGGCCTAAAAAGTATATCTACTTGTGGTATTGCTACTTTTACTTAAGTAAAATATCTGAGTACCTTCCACCACTGCTTGTGCTCAAATGCGATCTGCTGCGATGGCACTTTGTAACGTTAATGTAGAACACTGTTTGAAGATTTAAATCCAGCGTTCTCCACCACTGAAAAGGCTTGCATGTCACAAGACTGTCCTCGTTATTTCTTGAGCGCGACCCGCGAGTTGAATTATGTGTGCGCGGAATGTACAGGAAAACAACGACGCATGGCTTCCCTTGGACAATCGTTGACAGATTCTGTGAGAGAAACAAGCAACCAGGTCTATGAAAAGAAGTCCAAAATAAGCGACTAGGGCAGTTCGGTCTACCAGTAGATCGTAATTCACTGGTTGGTTACCCCTGTGATATAGGATACATAACATAGGATAAAATGAATTAGTTCAATTCACAATCTCAACTTTCCACATCCCCCCGATCTTTTTACCTGTGCAAAAATACTGCAAAAATCTGCAAATGAGGTAAAAGAACATCCTCCTATGATGACCCAGTCATACACGGTGAGGAGGGGGAATGAGAAGGTTAAACATTTGTGTTGCTTTTGCCAGCCGTATGAATTAATAATTGATCACATCGCTGACCAATTGCCCTTCCAGCGTCACAAGGATTTCCTTTGTTACGTGTCCGTATGGAGTTTTTCCCTTTCTAGCGATAGGTTGTGTTTATGAATGGCCACGAGATACAGATTTCAGAGGTGTTTGTACCTCCTGGACGTTGGCTTGTGTCTCCTCCAAACTACCACTGCTTTTAATTTGCTAGTGCTGACAGAAGGAACTTGAAGCTGGGCTGAATGAATGCGGAAACCTACGTCTGACTAATCACAGTAGCTGAACTAGTTTGTTAGTTACAACATCTGATCTCAGAGGCACAAACACCCGACAAAGGTTCTGATCCCACCCATCCGAACCTCTGAATGATGTCATATTGTAATCAGGACTCAGCCGAATCAAACAAAAGTAAGTATTTTAATATAAGATTTTGTTAATATTTGCGATACGTTTTACTGGAAACCCAACTTGTAACACCTGCCTTGTATTGTACTTAATAAGAAATATAATAATAATAATAATAATAATAATAATAATAATAATAATAATTGTATGCTTTTACAACTGATTTTGAAACATTTCTTCATGGTCATCTCATTTCCATGTTGTGTGTGGTAGACAGCCAGTGTCATCCCTTGTGTCCCCTAAAGGAACAGGCTGTTTGTGAGCTCCAGCACCTGGAACATTACCAGTCTCTAAACACTTCACTCAACTAGAGAATGATGTAATCCCTCAGCCTTCGTTGCTAAAAGTGGGTGGAAACAATTAGAGACAAAAAAACAACAACTGCATTGCAGAACCAATCAAAATGTTTTAGGGTGGTCTATCATACTGGGGTGGTGATATGATTGGTTTGTAAAGCAGTGGGCGTAGCTTTGTGTTCTCTCGCCGGTGTTCTTTCAACTACCTTGCATTCAGAAGTGCCCAGACGTAACGGTAGGCAGACATCTCTGAACGTCTGGCAACAACAGACTATACCCATGTGGGCACAAATTAAATGTGAGCTGGGTTGGCAAAGGCAGGTGTGTCCGTCCCAGGGATGGCATCTGGCCCAGGGGTGATGAAACAGTAGCTCTCTGCACTAATGTTGGAAAATAATTAATTGCCAAGGCCGATGAGATGAGTCACCAGAGATTGTTTCAAAACACGCTAACAATAATTAAAAGAGACACAGGGGTGCTACTGTACTGTCTATTGTACAGTGTCCATAATAACGAGAGAGATGGACGACAATAACACATCTTGATACAAAACACCCCAAATATAGATATATCAAAATAAACTACAGTATTGTAATGACCAGTGGATTTAATGTCAGAAGGGTTCATCGTGGTGACTGTTTTCCAAGAACACTCTTTTATTTGTCAGAACAACCAGGTGCTCACAGGAGATATAAAAAGGTAACAATAGTTAAATGTGTCAATGGTGCTCACGGATCAAAGATGAGAAAAAACAACAGACGATCCGAGCACTTAGGAGGAAAAAGTGTTTTTCTCATGTTTGATTCCGTTTCATCCGCTTGATCTGAGTGCTGACAATAGTTCCTGACTATGGTGCTGACTATGGTGCTGACTATAGTTACTCGCTATGACCGCAGGGGATCGAACCCCGTTCCAGTGAACCAGGAGTGCCATACCAGTGTCTTAGCTTCTTGACTTAGGGACCTAGCGCCCCACACGAACCTGCGTACCCACCCTTAAACAATCCCTACCCGGATTAAGACTGAGCCTCGTCGCGCCCTTAGAACCGCAAGGACCTGGGTGTACAAACTGGCCGCGTCCCTGGGGGTTCCAAGGAGTAACACCGCCGGCCAGCACCGGCACGCCGGGTGGATACTTTGACAATGAAAATGACAATGAGGGACTTTGACAATGAGTTCAACCGTCCCTGGGGGTAAGGTTGACTCTGGAGTTGGACCCCACCGCCAAACCAATTATGTGTTTACAAAGAGCGCATACTAGGACAGTACCTCACGGTACTGTCGCCCACTGTCCAGTACCTCCACGGAGGACAGACATGGCGGTCATAGCGGCAGCCGCTTCTCGGCCACCTGCTACAGTATTTGACACACCACATCCGTGCACACGCTGGGAAAACCGGGTGCCCGGATCCCAGTGTCTGTATTTCAGCGGACGGAGGCCCCGGAGGTTCGAGGGCCTTCGACACCCTAACCGCGTTGGGGAACGCAGGGGAGCCCCTGGCAGAGGAACCTGGGCCGCAAACCGCCGTAGTTTACCGACCAATATAGATACAGAATTACCAATATGAAACTAAAAGCTAGAAATTGGCAACACATCAAAGGAGGAAAACATTTCTGGTAAGTGTGTCCATGGCAATCCTTTTAAAACTCATAGGAGGGATCACAAAAGCACAATTTGAGTCTGGTCTGCAGGTCGTTTCACGATATTAAAGTGTTGCTAATGTAGATAAAGCCCTCAGATGGGTGTTGTGAAGGATTGCGTAATGCCATAAGGTGGCACAGGGGATGGCACAGCACTGTGTATAAAACTTAACAACTGGACAATGGATTTAGAGAGGGGAGGTGTTAGACAGAGGATAACAGTCATGAGGGCTTCTCTACACATACACCTGCTTTCATACTTGATGTTGTATTCTTCCTTCTCTCCTTTGTCTTCCTCATCTTCCTCTTCTTGTGAGTTACAGGCACAGTTTCGTCTCAACAGATTGTACAAGTCTGGAGACTTGGTTCTGGGTGGTTTGATTCCTATCCACTACGCCTCTGTGTTCCCTGCGTTGTCTTTTACCTCCAAGGAACAGGATCCCACTTGCTTTGGGTGAGTATCACGGACAGCAAGCAAGAGAACAGGGACCTTGTTTTGATGTATAGTACCAGGATTAGTTGATGTTGTATTTTTATACAAAGATTACTTACTGTCGCTGTCATGTGGAAACCATGTATATGTCCAAAACTGTTACTTTTCAGGAAATGGAAAGAAGTATGTGTTTTGATGATGTTTCAATGTAGTTATTATTTAGTCACAAGCATGCCAATACTTTTGGTTTAAATGGTTCAAAATGTATAAAACACACTTAAGCACGTTCACTTCTTATTATCATTATTATTATTAATATTATTATACGTTTTTTTCACCGATCAAATAGCAGATCTCACAACGTGTCACCTCGCAATGCTTAGTGAGCTTGTAGATCGGCCATTTCTTGCTACTTTTGTGTGACACTGTAGTTAGTATGTAGGCATTAATTTACGAAACAAAAACATTAACAAGTTGAAATGAGATACAAGGTTTCTGCCCGATAGCAATGATATTCAAGGTTACAGAGCAATGCCTGTATGTGTGTTAGTTTTCATCTTGAAGGGTTCAGAATGGCCCAGACAATGGCTTTTACCATCAATGAGATCAACAGAAACCCCAGCCTGCTACCCAATGTGACTCTGGGGTACAGTATCCATGATACCTGTCACACCAGTGGAATTGCGGTCCGTGGAACGCTGTCACTGATCAGTGGGAGAGAGGAGAAGTTTACACTGGACGAGAGCTGTGTTGGGTCCTCTCCTGTGCTCGGAATGGTGGGTCCTGATACCTCAAAAAGTTCTGTTGCCATCTCTAGAATATTAGGTTTGTACACAGTGCCCGTGGTAAGTTTCATACACAAATCCTCTTTTACCACGACCTATTGCATGCTTTATTTTGCGTATTTGTCTATTTACAAATCTAAAATATCTCTATTGTCGGGCACTTTTCCGGAAATGAAATGAACATGTTCTTAGAACAACACAACACTGCCCCATCAAAGTTGGTATGACTTTATACATGGTCAGATACTTGAATGGGTCTTTATATATTATCATCACTTTACCCAAATACAGCTCATGAGGAGTTACTGTAGGAGGTTTTTGACCTTTAATGTGGAGGGTTTTTCCCCCTTCTGACTACGTCATTCTAATCAATGATGGAAAAAACGATAGGTAAAAACGATAACCTACTTTGGGTAGGGTAGAGTGTTTGTGTTAAAACAGCACATTGCAAACAATGGCCAAACTGTCTGCTGCTTGGACTGCATTGCTTTTTCTGAGGGAGGTATCAGCGATCAGACAGGTTGCTTTACATTACTAGTCCATTCAGACTGGTTGGCTTATTTTCCTCTTTCTTTCTTTTAATCCCCCCCCCCCCCCTAACTCCCGGCTCAGATCGCAAGCTTGCAGGGGATAATAATAATGATAATAACAATAACATTAACATTAACATTAACATTAACATTAACATTAATGCATATTAATGTATATTACAGAACAGATGTTTTGTGCCTTTTTCAGGTAAGTTACTATTCTGCCTGCTCCTGTCTCAGTGACCTGAATCAGTTCCCGTCCTTTTTTAGAACAATGCCAAGTTTTGCTTTCCAGGTGAACTTCTACACATTTCTTCTTTAATACCTTGAAAATATTGTGATACAGACAATTAAAAGTATGCCATGTAAGTTCCATTGATCCAAAACGGAACATAATTAATGGATTTATCATTAAAATAAACATGCTCTGAAAATGCATGCACCCATGACCACTTTACACAGACCGCGTTAAGTGGTCAGATGTGTGGGGCGAATGCTTTACGAGATTTTCAAGTGGGGTTGATTCCGGAAAAGGTTGGGAAGTGCTGGAGTGTGGAGGTCTCTGTTGACAGCATGAAAAGACAATGATTAGACCTTTTCCTTTGTGGAATCTGTGTAGGAGATTTACTGATTTGCCGCTATGTGAATAATCTAATCCAGGAGTCTTCAACGTTTTTCAGGCCAAGGACCCCTTAGCTGAGAGAGAGAGATGAAGCAGGGACCCCCACTACATATTGTATTAAATAATGTTGCAGATTAAACTTTTTCATAGATTTCATACAACTTCATAGACTTGTTTGACGACACTATCATGTTGGATTCATGTTAATGTGTATTTTCAGACATTTAACCACTTAAACCGTCAGTACTCTACTTGACCTTTCACTCTGTACTTGGTCTGCTACTTTTTCGATCTACACCAAACCTCTTGCCAAAAATAGTCAATCTACAAGCTACAAGCTTGTAGATTGGCTATTTTTGGCTAAAGTTCTCCTCAGAATAGAATAGAATGCTATTCTATCACACAAAGATTTGGCTGTAGTAACTCTTAGGACCCCATAGGGGTCCCGGACCCCCTGTTGAAGACCCCTGATCTAATCTAAGTACTTATCCCTCCATTCTTCATCCAATCAGGTGCGAGCTATGCTCCAGATTATTAGAAGGTTTGAGTGGACCTGGGTAGGTCTGTTGTTTGGTGACGACGAAGCTGGCCGCGATGCTGCCCGATTACTCCAGTCGGACCTGGACCAGTCTGGTCTGGGTTGTGTGGCTTATGCAGAGGCTCTGCCTTTTGACAATGACCTGGCTAGACTCCAGAGGATTGTCACTGTGATGAAGACATCCACAGCTCGTGTGGTCATTGCATTTGCATATGGAAGCTATTTGCACAATGCCATGGAGGAGGTTTGTGTTACGATACATGTTAATTTAGGGATTCGTAATTCGAAGGAATCTAAAATTAGTAATATTTATTTATTAATTTATTCAGTTCAACACACTCAACAGGTGGTGAAGCAGAATGTGACAGGTCTGCAATGGGTATTACCTGCCACTGCAGCTTGGTGGGGAGACCCTCATCTCCAGTCTCCTCACTACCTGCCGTACCTGAAAGGCACCCTGGGTTTTGCCGTTCGTCGTGGAGACATACCAGGTCTAAAGGACTTCATGTTAAAAATACATCCTGACAATGACCCAGACCACAGACAAGAAGATAACATAGTGAGCATTTGGTTTGGTTTTGTATTTAAAATGCAATTTCTAAATGACATCTGTTATTTTAAATATGCTTAAATCTCCATTTCTTGGGTTACTTCAGATAAGGCAGTTTTGGGAGCACACATTTCGGTGTAAATTTGCGCCCCTTCCGTCAGAATGGGTGGATGCTGGTGGAGGGGTGTGTACTGGACAAGAGGACATGGGAACAGCAGACACTACACTGTTGGATGTGTCTAACCTCAGGGGAGAGTATAATCTCTACAAGGCTGTGTATACTGTGGCCCATGCCCTCCATGACATTATGCAATGTGTGCCAGGAAGAGGGCCTTTCACTGGGCACAGCTGTGCCAGTTTGCAGACAATACAGCCATGGCAGGTGCGATATCAATAAACAGTTTTCCTGTTTTCCTGTTTCCACTAATATGACATTAGTGGAAAAAATAAGAAAAAAGGACATTTTCAGGATCTTTCGTGTATCATCAAATGGTCAGCTCAGTGTTGTGTAGTCTTGCCCTCATCTCTGGTCCTACGCAGAAGAGGCTGACTTCTAAAGGTGGTCTGTATGTTCTTTTGAAGGTTGCCTAGTAGTCTACTTGCCAGCCCATAGAGCCCCATTGTGAACCCGGACATGTTGAGTACACCAAGGTTTTGTGTTAGAAATGTTGAGTATGGGTCCCCAGCATGTGGAAACTGCCGGATGCTAACTTGCATATGTTGAGCAATTTTCAGAATTAGCTTAATTAGCTTTTATTAGCATAATCAACTATATGGACAATATTTCAGCAATTGTCCCGGGCCTTAGGGATATTTTCGTGCTAATCAGTCTTAAATGCACCAAAGTTTGCTTGAATGGCCCTCCTAAAGCCCTCACCGTGGGTTTGTTGGGCTTCTTCCTCACGGAAGACACAGGCTGGGGGCGCTAACCCATACTGCTCCCGGTCATATAACTTGGAATAAAAGATGTACCAAGGACTCTGACCTCTAATTACACTTAGATCGTTATTGTACTGATTGCACTGTGGACACTTTGTCACTTTTCTTGGCATTGCAGTGATTGTACTGGTTGCACGGTTTGACAGGACACTGTAACCTGGTGTTATTGTTATTTTTCTGCATAGTACAGGATAGTTTGTACAGGTGTATACTTTTGTTCTTTAGTGATGGTGCATCTTATTGTTATGTCTTACCTTTGTATTGCTGTATATGTTACAGGGAGATTGGAGAACCAGGGAGATTGAAGAAGGAGCGCTTGTTTTCAGGCAATTCTGAAAAACCAACGCTAGAGGGCAATGTAAGCCAGACTAGAGGGAGGGTGTGTGTGTGTGTGTGTGTGTGTGCGTGTGTGTGTGTGTGTGTGTGTGTGTGTGTGTGTGTGTGTGTGTGTGTGTGTGTATGTGTGTGTGTGTGTGTGTGTGTGTGTGTGTGTGTGCGTGTGCGTGTGCGCATTTGTGCGCACGCGCACACGCATGCACACACATGCGCGCGCGCATGCACGCGCCCGCGCACACACGCACGCGCTCATGCTTTCAATTCGGTTTATTGAAAGCAGGACTGTTAAGATACTTTTATTGTGTTCTGGCTTTTGTTTTAGTTTCTCCCTGACACACACACACACACACACACACACACAGTGATCCATGAAAAGAACTATTCTGTCCCTATCGGTTCACAACTCGGACGGCGCTGATTCGACTCAGCAGAGCATCGGCCGGTCAGCGTGGGCACTCGCGCCTGGAGGCGGGAGGGCGCGCCTCCTCAGCCTCAAGCTCTGCTGAGTCGGCGCGCCTCCGTCATGGACAATAACTATTATCACGTGTGCGTGTGAACGCGTGTTCAGCGTTCCCCTAGCGTAGCTTCCTGGTTGCTACGTGGGGGGGAACAACAAAAGACAGGTCCGCGTCGCATCAAAGCCCCGCCTCGCCCCGAAGCCCCGTGCCTAAAAACGAGTGCTATGTCTTCAATCTCCCTGGTTCTCCAATCTCCCTGTGACATATACATTCCTTACTCTGTATCTGTAACTTTGTAACTCTGACTGCTGTGCTGCCTCTGGGTGACTGAAATTCCCCTGTGTGATCAATAAAGGTATCTATCTATGCCCATATATGGGCATGCCCATTGTGCTTATATGTTGTCGTCCGGACCCCTCATTGTTGGTGAGGCATCCTCACATCCACATAATCAGGTGCTACTGTGAGATCCAGTGTTGCCTCCCAAGCTGCCCATGCACTCTTTTCCCATGGCCAAGGAAGGCTGATGCTAGCGCATGGAAGAGAGGAAAAGCCGGAGTTTGTTACACCTCATTATGTGGATTTGAGGAACATTGAGGTTCTACAAAACAAACCTTGTTGTGTGGTGCGTGGAGGCCCCCCCCCCCACTCCACGCACCGCATTAACATTTTTATTTGTATTGTTTAATATACTCTAGCCTACTGGCTATTATCTGTATCAATAGGGATGTGCTCCACTCCATTTTTCTATTGTTTCAATAAAATTGTATGTGTAACATACATAGGTTGCTTTTTTTAGGTTTTTGATAGTGGTCATATTGGTAATAAGCTAATTAGAGTGCTCTAGATAGATGTAATCATTAATCGGAGCATTCCAATGTGTTTCTAATGCTTAAAAAAACATAAAATCGACACCAAGTTTGCCAAAAGTGTCCAAGGTTAAGTTATAACTCGTTTTAACATAGCCACCATCTTGGGAATATGCATATTAGGGTTTCAGACACACCCAATCGTAATGATAAGCATTCCAATGTGTTTGCTATGGTCAAAAAACATGAAATAGACACCAAGTTTGTATTTGTAGCTCATCTGGTTCAAAAGTTACAGCCAAAACCGTTTTACATGGCGGCCATTTTGGATTTGGCCGCTATGGCGACCCCAAAGGTCGCCCGCTCGGGCGCCCTAGCTAAATCATTAGAGCATGCCCTGGGCTACATCTGGGCCAAATTTGGTGCATTTAAGACTGATTAGCGCGAAAATATCCCTAAGGCCCGGGACTATTGCTGAAATATTGTCCATATAGGTGATTATGTTAATAAAAGCTAATTACGCTAATTCTGAAAATTGCTCAACATATGCAAGTTAGCATCCGGCAGTTTTCACATGCTGGGGACCCATACTCAACATTTCTAACATAAAACCTTGGTGTACTCAACATGTCCGGGTTCACATTCTAAGCGGACTATAGGGGGCAGGTGGTAATTATATGTTCGTCATTCTGCTCAGACTCGCCGCACTCGCATGCTGCACTGTCTGCCAAGCCTCACTTCCTCATAGATGATTCAATCACAGCCGACCCCAGTATGTAGGCAGTTCAGCAGCCAGGATCCATTGCTGGCGTGGTAGGTCACCTTTGACGGGGTTCCAGAAATAGCAATGGATTCGTGTGGGCCCTGCCGTCTCCCACTTCTGCTTCCAAGATGCCATGCCATGCGTTAACGTAAGGTCCTCATGGATAGAATGGAGCATTTCTTGTGCCGCCTTATTGTAGGGATCCAATCAGGAGAGAGAACCCCACCAAGGTCCTTCATCAGCTTGTTTTCCAATTTAGTCTGCTAATTTATTTGTTTCTTCACTCCCAAGTTATTTTTTCTCCTTTTTTTCCCCCATTTTTCTCCCCAATTGATTCCTTCCCACACACATTTCTGTGCTGTCACTGCTGATGTATCCTACTTACTCGCCAACCAGTGAGGAGCCCCCACCGGGAGGACATAGAGCCTTCGTTCTACTCCTCCTGCCCAACACTCCCTGCTGACAGGTACCGACCCAGCCTGTAGGATTACATGCAGTGACAATTATCACCCTCCCCGCCCGGCTTCCCTCCCCTGAACACGGGCCAATTGTGTTCGTGCAGACACTCGAGAAAGCCGGATGCACCACGGTGGATTCAAACCAACAACCTCCGCGGTTCACTCCCAGTTTCACTTATTTATCCTGTATGAGTTCTCTCTACTGGTTGGATGACAATGTCTTTTTGAGTTCACATAGCTGGAGCTGAACTGGTGCTGAACTAATCGGAATATAGAGATATTTAATCTCTCTATATATATATTTAACTAAATCTAACAAAACAACAACAAAAAATCCTGTAAAAAATATAGACGAAGGGAACGGTGACGTCACCCATTGGTTTCTATAGACCCATTTTGAAGACACTTTTTCAGCGAATTCAAATCCGCCATCTTGGAACTTCCGATCCCGAAAAGCAACCGGAAACTAGCAAAGAATTTATGAAAATGTTTACTGATGTAATAAAATCACGTATAAATTCTGGCCAAAACCTCATTCACTTGAATGGAGAAAAGAATGCTTCTGCAACCAGCAGGATGGGAAATAACGACATCTGCTGGGCCATTAATTAGAACTGCATGCTGAAAGTGACTTCCTATATGGCTTCAAATCCAGAGGAACTTCCTTGCCGCCTGGTTAGAGCACATTTAATGCCCCCCTTTTTTCAAAATAGCGGATTTTTTCAATTTTCCCCTTTCAATGGCTAGAAAGTCAGTCCCCCTGCCACCCGTGCGCAAGCGCGTGAGAGCGCACGCACACGCACGCACGCGCACACACACACACACACACACACACACACACACACACACACACACACACACACACACACACACACACACACACACTTAATAAACAAGTAAGACGCAGGAAGCGAACGCAGCTCGAAAATAACAATAAGAAGAATAGAAAGGAATGAGCAATTGTAGAGAAGTGGGTGGTACAGTGAAATTAGTGAGAACAGGGCCGCCACAAGAAGGCTCCATACCGCTAGCCCCATTTTTTTTGGTATTTTTTAAATTGTTATGTTTGTTTGTTGTGTTGTTTTTTTTTGTAAATGTTTTTTGTCTTTGTAGTTTTTGAAATGTGTTTGGTTTAGGCATGTTGCAGGCTGTTGTGCATTTTAATCAGAGCATTGTCTACATTCCTGCGTTCTTCATGGCCCTTGTTATTTTTGACTGCAGGCGGATTTCAGCCACACTGTAGTGCACTCTGGCGCACTCTGGCGGCTGCACACAGGCAGTGCACACACACAGACACAGACACACTGCACACAGACACACAGACTGCACACAGACACACAACCCGAGCAGGGTTTCATAGTAAGCTCCACTTAGAGTTGTTGTTATTAGGAATGAAAACAAAGGAGCACCACCGGAAGAGGAGGTGGAGCTGAAGGAGAGTAAACGGACCGACATCCGGTCTCTACACAGGGTATTGGGCGGAGCCCCAGAGGCAAATTCACAGATTTTTTGGTAAATTGTATACAGTCTCATGTTCTTCATTATTCTGCTCATCACCTCTAGCTTGTGTATTACCTGGAAAAGGTCAACTTCACCACATCATCTGGTGATCATGTATCATTTGATGAGAATGGTGATCCTGGTGAACCAGCCTTCGATATCATGAACTGGGAAACTGATGGCAGCGCAAAGTTTCACTATGTAGGTGTGGCCAAGAAGTCAGCCTCCGGAGATGAGGAACTCCTCCTTGATGAAGACAGAATCTTCTGGAACTTTGAAACCACAAATGTAATTCCAGCGTTCTAAAACAACTAGTGTTGAGCTCAGGATGTGAATGGAGTTCGTGAATTAAGTTTAGTTTGGACTGAAATTGATCATTGTTACTTTCCTCTGCAGCCTCCTCGGTCAGTGTGCAGTGAGAGCTGTTCCCCTGGAACCCGTGTGGCCAGAAGGAAAGGAGAACCTGTCTGCTGCTTTGACTGCATTGCTTGTTCTGAGGGAGAGATCAGCAATCAGACAGGTTGGTTTATGACTAGTCCATTCAGACTGGTTGTTTTGCATGACTTGTCCATTCAGAATGGTTGCTTTACATTACTAGTCCATTCAGACTGGTTTATTTACATTACTAGTCCATTCAGACTGTTTGATTTATATTACTAGTCCATTCAGACTGGTAGACTTTGTGAAGTATCGGTTTCCTCACTCCCTACATATGCCAAAAGTCAATGTTCATGTGCAAGTTCAGATTGATTAAGGATGAGGCCGGACGGACGGACGGACGGACGGACGGACGGACGGACGGACGGACGGACGGACGGACGGACGGACGGACGGACGGACGGACGGACGGACGGACGGACGGACGGACGGACGGACGGACGGACGGACGGACGGACGGACAGACAGACAGACAGACAGACAGACAGACAGACAGACAGACAGACAGACAGACAGACAGACAGACAGACAGACAAGCCTCACTTCCTCATACTGTAGATGATTCAATCACAGCCGACCCCAGTATGTAGGCAGTTCAGCAGGGTCCATTGCTGCTGTGGTAGGTCACCTTTGACGGGGTTCCAGAAATAGCGATGGATTCGTGTGGGCCCTGCCGTCTCCCACTTCTGCTTCCAAGATGCCATAACATGCGTTAACATAAGGTCCTCATGGATAGAATGGAGCATTTCTTGTGCCCCCTTATTGTAGGGATCCAATCAGGAGAGAGAACCCCACCAAGGTCCTTCATCAGCTTGTTTTCCAATTCAGTCTGCTAATTTATTTGTTTCTTCACTCCCAAGTTATTTTTTCTCCTTCTTTTCCCCCGTTTTTCTCCCCAATTGATCCCCCCAGACAGACAGACAGACAGACAGACAGACAGACAGATGTTTCCACATTCATAGGATGTAGCAATGTAGGGTATCTTTAGGATGATACTTTACTTATCCGTCTCTTTAACCCTCTGTTTTTGTTAGATTCTACGGAGTGCACCAGTTGTCCAGAGGACTTCTGGTCCAGTCCCCAGCATGACCACTGTGTCCCTAAGAGCGTGGAGTTCCTCTCCTACCATGAGCCCCTGGGTATCTCCTTGACAACCATCTCATTGCTAGGCACATTTATCTCTGCCATTGTCCTGGGAATCTTCATCTATCATCGAGACACACCCATGGTACGCGCCAACAACTCAGAACTCAGCTTCCAACTTTTGCTGTCACTCAAACTATGTTTCTTGTGTTCACTTCTGTTCATTGGACGTCCCAGACTCTGGACTTGTCAGTTGAGGCATGCCGTATTTGGGATCAGCTTTGTGCTGTGTGTCTCGTGTATCCTAGTAAAGACTATGGTGGTGTTGGCTGTGTTCAAGGCCTCCAAGCCTGGGGGTGCAGACATTATGAAGTGGTTTGGTGCTATGCAACAGAGAGGAACCGTTCTAGCTCTTACTTCCATCCAGGCAATAATCTGCATAGTCTGGCTTGTGTCTGCCTCACCAACTCCTCATAAAAACACACAATATCAAAGTGATAAGATAGTCTATGAGTGTGCGGTAGGATCAACAGTTGGTTTTGCCGTGTTACTAGGTTATATTGGTTTATTGGCCCTCCTCAGCTTCCTCCTAGCATTCATGGCAAGGAATCTGCCAGACAACTTCAATGAAGCCAAGTTAATCACTTTCAGCATGTTGATCTTCTGTGCCGTGTGGATAGCCTTCATCCCAGCATATATCAGCTCTCCAGGCAAATATGCAGATGTAGTGGAGGTTTTTGCTATTTTAGCATCCAGTTTTGGCCTTTTGGTGGCATTGTTTGGACCAAAGTGCTATATAATGCTTTTGAAACCTGAGAGAAACACTAAGAAGTCCATCATGGGTCGTGGTGCCACCAAGACATAGAAGCAGAAATTCAATAATAACACAATATAACATAATAATATAATAATATAACATAATTGTCTGTGTATTTTATAACACTAAGTGTAAATGGATATATTTGATTGCTGATCAGCTTGCTGGTAATATATTCAGTTTTACACCAGATCAAACTAAATCTAGTCAGAGATACAAACTTCTATTGTCTATCCTGAAGAAATGTTAACTTAAAGACAGATTTTAGGATTATCTAGACAAGAAATGTGCACCTCTTCTTTCTCTTTTTTAAGGCCTCTAGTTTCAATGGATTAAAGTTGCTTTGAGTGATATTTTCATCAAAAGTCTGCTCACCCCTCCCACACCATTGCTTCCCACTATGATAGGTTATTCAGTGCAGGAAAAACACTTCCGCAAAGATCATTAATATTCCATACTTTAGCATGTTTTATATATATATATACTGTAGTCAAGAAGACCAGCTAATGTTTTGTTGTCTAGGTTTTCCCCCACAGAGCTTTGACATTTGTTGAGTAGTAGGATTACACCCTCTAGTGGTTTCAGACTATTATGACACACTACTATGTGGTATCTGCCATTTCACTGTGCTTCTACTTATACAGTCTGTTTTTAGTACATTTATTTATTATGATTATGATAATATAAATGCACTTGTAGATTTCTGTTCTTGCACACAGTCAGATTAAGCCCTTGTACAACGTCTACATTGTGAAATATAGCTTTTCACCCTTTGGTAAAGAAAAGAAAATCATAAAGATGAAGTGGCTATGATCATTTCTCAAACATGATGTCATTGTGAGACATTTTGGTCCAGACCTTTTATGCCAAAATGGGCGTCAACCTCACAATAATTGCAAAAAAAAACATCACATGACAGGTCTTTTGAGTAAGCTGGGTGAATTTGGAGGAGTTTGTTAAAAACTCACAACCCGTGAAAATGGCTTGAAATGCACAAAAACGCCACTATAAAATGGCCGACTTCCTGTTGGGTTTAGGTCATGGGCATGGCTCCAAGAGACTTTTTTGTAAGTCGGGACTTCATTATCGGGAATAATCATAATAATCTAAGCAATTTCAATAGGGTTTCGCACTGTGTAGTGCTCGGGCCCTAATAATTGTATGCTTTTACAACTGATTTTGAAACTGTTATAAAAGCAACATTTGGGGTAAGATTTTGAAACATTTCTTCTTAGTCATCTCATTTCCATGTTGTGTGTGGTAGAAAACATAACAGCCAGTGTCATCCCTTGTGTCCCCTAAAGGAACAGGTTGTTTGTGAGCTCCAGCACCTGGAACATGACCAGTCTCTAAACACTTCACTCAACTAGAGAATGATGTAATCCCCCAGCTTTCGTTGCTAAAAGTATAGGTGGAAACAATTAGAGAGTTTAAAAAAAACTGCATCGCAGAACCAATCAAAATGCTTTGGGGTGGTCTCTCATCGGGTTTGTAAAGCAGTGGGCGTAGCTTTGTGTTCTCTCGCCGGTGTTCTTTCAACTACCTTGCATTCAGAAGTGTCCAGACGTAACGGTAGGCAGACATCTCTGATCGTCTGGCAACAACAGACTATACCCAGGTGGGCATAAATGAAATGTGAGCTGGGTTGGCAAAGGCAGGTGTGTGTGTCCCAGGGATGGCATCTGGCCCAGGGGTGATGAAACAGTATTTCTCTGCACTAATGTTGGAAAAAAATAATTTCCAAGGCCAATGAGATGAGTCACCAGAGATTGTTTCAAAACACGCTAACATGAATTAGGGCATTTAATGTGCTGTGCGACAATAAAAAGATACAAAACACCCCAAATTTAGATATATCAAAATAAACTACAGTAATGACCAGTGGGTTTAATGTCTGGAGACTTCCGGTTGAGCATGTGAGGGGAGGAGACGTGTGTCGGTGGCTCTCTCAGAACTCTACTAAGTTTCTTTAATTTCTTGCTCACTGTGCTCAGTTTATGCTTGCTTTCCTATCGGCACCAAATGCAAGCTGATCTTTCCATGCCCAGCCCGGCCAGGCCGGCAACAACCAGGTCGGTCAAAAAAGACATAACGCCTAAAAACAATCCTCGGTCTGAGCGTGCCACGCCGACGCCAGACTCCGCAATGGCCGCCGCACCGCACCAAACAAAGCAAACGCCTGCTGAAGCAGCTTCAGGCACGCTACCTAAAGATCTAGAAAACCTTCGAGCGGCGATTCAAAATGATTTGTCCACAACTATTACAACCCTATTGGACACAGCATTAACTACTGCCCTTGCCCCGGTGAACGTTACTCTGGAATCCATCCAGTCAACTATTTGCGCACAGAACACGCGCATTTCTGAGATGGAGGTGGCTCTCTCAGACCAAAGCGACAGGGTTGTTAGTTTGGAGACGAGTTACAGTTTGCTACAATCGCAACATGAAACACTCCTGAATAAAGTGGATATATTGGAAAATCAGTCACGACGCTCAAATATGAAAGTAATAGGTATTCCTGAGAAAATGGAAGGATTAGACCCGGTGAAATTCATGACTGCTTTGTACAATGAACTCTTTGGGGCAGCCTTCTTCTCACCACCATTATCTTTGGACCGAGCACATCGACTTGGAAGGCTGAACGAGGACGAGGGGACAAACGGAAGACCCCGCGCGTTCATCGTTCGATTCCACTACTTCCAGCAGAAGGAGCTCGTAATGACCAAAAAAAAACAGGACCTGACCTTCTGCGGCAAGAAGCTTCGAATCTTCGACGACATCAGCGCCAGCCTCTCCAGAAGACGCTCAGCCTTCTCCGCCGTCATGGCCAACCTCTACAAAAAGAATGCTGCATTCAGGCTACTCCACCCTTGTCGATTAAGGATAAAGAAAGATGATCAGGTTTATTTCTTTAACACGGCTGACGAGGCACAAACATTTTACAACCTACACTGGGGTGAGTGACTTAAAAACACACAGAGGGCAGCAGGCGAAATGACAAACTATTTGTGATTATGCACGGCATACATATTATATGACTGAGACACTTGTTATGGAGATAATCTACCTAAGTTTATTAGCCATTCTTTCTTTTATTTTTTATAATTTTTTTTCTACTAATATAATGCACCGCAGAGACTACAATCGCATTCACTGTCTGCCTCCTGTGCTGCGCATGCATGCACGCGCTGCGTACACATGCACGCGCTGTGCTCACACGCAACGTGCACACGCATACACCGAACGTTCAATGGAACGAAGATCACACAGGGGAGAGAGGAAAAAAAAGTCACAGCGCAACGACACGATCAATAGACTGCCTGCTACTTTCTCAATGAAGATGCCTGTACATTTGCCCTATTTCTATGACGCGCTAAGATATACGGACAATATACGGACATTGTATGACAAACGAAGAAGATATCAGTCTTCGTGACACTGTCCGCAACATTAGCACAGAGCCTCGCACCGAGCGAGAGAGGCACACAAACCCCCACCCACACACACACTCTCATGGGCGCGCACATTGTTCATTGGGGTGATGCACACATGAAAGGAATAAGACTGAAACTTTGTGTATATATATTAGTGTCTGTTATCTCCCAATGAGGATGCTGTACTTACATGGTGTAAATGAATATGCAACTGTATGATTGCAAAACTGAAGAGATCAGCCATAGAGTGATAGTGTATCCTTGCATATAAGACTGCCTTAACTGTTCAGATACCATACGCCTGTACAGAGCTGCCGCGCGTGCGCACACACACACACACACACACACACACACACACACACACACACACACACACACACACACACACACACACACACACACTCTCTCTCCCTTGCATTGTAAATGATGATGTTGGTGGTCAAATTAGTAATTTTCTTTTGTCTTCTTTTCCTTCTTCTCTTTTGCATTATCTTTTTCTTTCTCTTATTTGACATTAAAGAAAACAAATGTTAAACCTAAGTTGTATTATGGTCGAAATGTTGACTGAGACATCTATATTATTTCAGGAGTTCTGAAACTCCTTTCCCAAACCCATAGAATCCGATGCTATATCTACTATAATTTAGGAGTTTGGATAAGAGTGTACAGGGCACCGGCCTATTAGATAAGTAAGATAGAAAATTATAGATCTTTTTTTTTTTTTTTTCTACTTTATTTTTATTTATTTTATTACACTGCGAAATGAAAGCAAATAGGCACACAGACAGTAGTTTGGTATTATAAGGTAAACTTTACCCATCCATGTGATATAGATATCACTCAATCATTTTCATTACATGGGTTAAAGTTAAGCAATGTAAATTTGACCTTGATTCTCTGTGGGCTCTTGCTCAGTTTACTTTTAAATACTTTACTTCTCATTTATTGTTTTCACTCCCCCCCCCCCTATTTGCCTGTGCCTCAGTGTGCCACAAATATTTGCATTTATTTTCATTACATGGGTTAAAGTTAAGCAATGTAAATTTGACCTAGAATCTCTGTGGGCTTTTGCTCAGCTTACTCTTAAATACTTTATCTCTCATGTATTGGTTTCACTCCCCCCTCCCCCCCCCCCTATTTGCCTGTGCCTCAATGTGCCCACAAATATTTGCATTTATTCTTATTCGCTCGTACTTGAACTGAGTGTATCCGAGCTTGAAACAGTAATTATAATTCATCTAATGAGAGATCCACCGTCCTAGTCAGAGATAGGATAATGCACCGGTGGTATAACAATTGTAAGCTGCAGTTCCCTATTTTTGTTTTTCAAGGGAACTTAGGATTTCAGTTTTTTTTTGTCTTTTTTGTTGTTAGGGGGTTTTGTTTTGTTTCTTTGTGCGTGGGTCACATCATGGGTCCAGTCTCTTCAATAACCAAGTCCATAGAACCTTATACAGTGTCAGGTACAGTGTCATGGCTACTACATTTTTTGATCTTATATCCTTTTTTCAACATATTCTATGGCTCAAAAGAAAAACAACCAGATGAACAGTCCTGATTGTTCTGTGAGGATGCTTAGCTGGAATGTAAGGGGCTTGAACAGTCCAGTAAAACGATGTAGAGTGTTTAATCATATCAGAACCCTTAAAGCAGATATTATATTCCTACAAGAAACCCATTTAAAAAATGAAGATCAAAAACGACTTAAAAACAAATGGAGTAACCAAATCTTCCATTCAAAATTCGACTCAAGAGCCAGAGGAGTGGCGATTTTAATAAATAATCAAATCCAATTCACAGTTTCAGAAATAAAAGCAGATGTAAATGGAAGGTATATAATTGTATCAGGAATACTTTTTCAAACTCCAGTCTTATTAGTTAATGTCTACGCCCCTAACTGGGATGTCTTAGACTTTATGAATAGACTTTTATCTAGCCTTCCAGATTTAAACACTCATAAACTCATCTTTGGAGGAGATCTGAACCTAACTATTAACCCTTTGCTGGACCGTTCAAACCCCAAAAGCCTCTCTGTTTTAAAAATGTCTAAATCTTTATCAACATTTATGGAAGACAGTGGATGTGTTGACCCTTGGAGGTCACTAAACCCTCAGACTAAAAGCTTCTCATTCTTTTCAAATGTTCATCAAGCCTTCTCTCGTATTGACTACTTTTTTATAGACGAGTATTTTCTGAATTATGTGGTATCAGTAGACTATCTGGCGATAACAATCTCCGACCATGCACCACTTCAGCTAGACATCTCATTTCCTTTAAACATTAAAACACGCCCTCCCTGGCGTCTGGACGCTTTGCTGCTAAGAAACGAGAATTTCTGTAAAATATCTAGTTCTATTGATAACTTCCTGATTGAAAATAAATCTGATTTGGTCTCTGAATCACTACTGTGGGAATCGTTAAAGGCGGTTTTACGCGGTGAAATAATTTCTTACTCATCCCATGAAAAGAAAAGAAAAAATAAACGTTTTAAAGAACTCACAGATGCAATATCTACAATTGACAGACAATGTGCCATAAACCCATCGCAGCAACTTTTTAATAAAAGGATTAGTCTTCAATCAGAGTTCAACATTCTCTCTACCACGAATGCAGAAAGAATGCTATTACAATCTCACGGCTTAACATATGAATATGGAGACAAAGCCAGCAGGCTACTCGCACATCAGCTTAAACGACAAGCAGCCTCACGGTTAATCCACCAAATCAAAGATGATTCTAATCAAAATATTTCGGACCCCCAAAAAATAAATGATGTGTTCAAATCTTATTACTCGACCTTATATACAGCACAAGTAGTTAATGAAACAAATATGAAGTCTTTTTTAGACCATCAAAATTTTCCAACTATTAATGTGGAGGGGAAAAACAATTTGGAGAAACCGATAGAACTTCAAGAGATTGTTACAGCAATTAAATCATTGTCTAGTTGCAAGGCTCCAGGCCCAGACGGCTTTACAACTGACTTTTCCAAAAAAGTTATTGACAAATTGGCCCCCATTCTGCTAAACGTTTTTAATGAATCACTCGAAAACAAGTCTTTACCGTTAACACTCACACAAGCTACTATAACTCTTCTGCTAAAGAAAGATAAAGAACCCACTGAATGCGGCTCATATCGCCCTATTTCACTTTTAAATCAGGAACAAAAAATCCTGGCGAAGGTTTTAGCCCAACGCTTAGAATCTGTTATCGCTCAGATAGTCACATCAGACCAAACAGGCTTTATTAAAGGCCGCCACCTGTTCTTTAACATTAGGAAACTGCTGAACATCATCTACACATCGAACGCGCTTCTCCCTCCAGAGGTCGTTATATCTCTGGACGCGGAGAAAGCGTTCGATCGTGTAGAATGGCCATACCTTTTCTCTGTTTTACGTAGATTTGGCTTTGGTGAAACATTTGTGTCATGGATTCAGCTGTTATACTCAAATCCACTCGCAAGTGTAAACACAAATGCATCGCACTCTTCCTTCTTCCGGTTAGCTAGAGGCACACGCCAAGGTTGCCCGCTATCAGGGTTACTCTTCGCTGTTGCAATCCAACCACTAGCCATTGCCCTAAAAGAATCTCAAATGATCCAAGGTATTACTCGATATGGGAAAGAATATAAGACGTCCTTGTACGCAGATGATCTTTTACTTTACATTAAAAACCCAATACAATCAATCCCGGCTGCCGAAGCCATATTAAAAGAATTTGGCTCGTTCTCCGGCTACAAATTAAATCTGAAGAAGAGTATATGCTTCCCTATTAACACCTCGGATCAACAAATTCAACAAAAAGATATTACCTTCCAACTATCACATGCGGGTTTCAATTACCTAGGAATTAATATCACACCAAAATTATCACTTCTTCATGAAGCCAATTTCGTACCATTGATAACAAATATAAAATCTGACTTTCAGCGTTGGAACAATCTGCCTCTATCATTGGCGGGAAGAGTGCAATGTGTAAAGATGACTACCTTTCCTAAGTTTCTGTACCTAGTCCAGTGTCTTCCAATCTTTCTGCCTAAATCCTTCTTTAAAACTATAGACCAACTTATAACTAGCTTTATCTGGAATAATAAAACTCCTAGAATTAGTAAAAAAATCTTACAAAGAAGGAAGATCGATGGAGGTTTAGCCCTTCCTAATTTTTTAAATTATTACTGGGGAGCTAATATTCAGAAATTAAATTACTGGCTACATGCACCTGACATAGACTGGTGTTCCCTGGAACTTCAGTCCTGTCAGGTAGCCTCATTACCAGCCCTAGTGTACTCATCTCTTCCTCTATCGCCCTCCCGTTACTCACTCAACCCTATAGTTCTGTCAACCTTAAACATTTGGATCCAATTTCGACGTCATTTTAAATATACCTTACCATCGATATATGCTCCCATTAAAACGAACCACTTATTTACTCCCTCTACTATAGACGCGTCATTTAATAGGTGGCATGATGTTGGACTTAGATGCTTTAAGGACCTGTACAAGGACAATATATTTCATAGCTTTGCGTCTCTATGTTTCCCGCGATAACTTCTTTAGATTTTTGCAGATTCGACAGTTTGTGAAGGATACATTTGGCTCATTTCCACACCTTCCCAATAATCAGAAGTGGGAAAAACTGCTCCTGATTTCACCAACGGAGAGTGGATTTATCTCAGAGAGTTACACATTTATTTCATCGTTAACTGAAGTTAATACACAACGATTAAAAAACAAATGGGAGAGAGAATTGAGGATGGAGTTAACAAATAAGTGGTGGGCAGATGCTTTATATAGAGTGAACTCAACTACTTCGTGCGCACGGCTTAGCCTTATCCAACTGAAAGTAGTACACAGATCTCATCTTAGCAAAGCCAGGGTGGCTGAAATGTACCCTGATGCTGACTCAAAGTGTGACCGCTGTGCTCAGACACAAGCTCACCTTACACATATGTATTGGTCCTGCCCACACTTACAACGGTTCTGGTCACTTGTGTTTGACACCCTTTCGGATGTCTTAGAAATTGCACTGCAACCCTGTCCACTGCTAGCTATATTTGGCACACCATCAAATTCTTTACAATTCTCGAATCGGAAGTTAGATATTATTGCTTTTGCAACTCTCTTGGCAAGAAGAAGAATATTACTAGCTTGGAAATCCCCAAAACCACCCTCTCACTCAATTTGGCTAAACGATGTGATGTACTTTTTAAGCCTAGAAAAAAATAAATTTTCTCTTAGAGGAACCACTGAAGGCTTCTATGAATCATGGAGACCTTTCATTGAATACTTTAATAAACAGACCGCTCCAGACTAGAACGCTCTGGGGCCAGCGAGTGTAGCGGACAGTGGATTTCAGTGTCTCTCCCTTGGATGTACATGACACAATGACAATGGCTGTGACCCATGATGTGACCCATGACCCTGCCTTTTTTTTTTGTACTTAATCTCAGTTACGTCGTTGTTTTGTCTTTTCTGTTTATTTGTTGTTTTTTGTTTGGGGGGGATTGCATGTCGTGTTTTTGTTTGTCCTGTGATGTGTAGAAAAAAAGGAAAAAATGGGGGTGACGTTATATGCAATGACTGTCTATGCATTGACTTGTGACATACTATTGAATTATCCCCAATAAAAAAGTATTTGAAAAAAAAAAAAAGAAGGGTTCATCATGGTGACTATTTTCTATCAAACGGGATCACACAGGATCAAATAATAGAAAAAACAACTACGATATGGGCACTCAGGAGTAAAAAGGAGGAAAAGCTTTCCGTGCCGCCCTGATGAAGGCCTTTGGAGGTAGAAACATGTTGGCAGTTGCCTTTTCATAAATAAAGGTCATACTTTATCTCCTTTTTACCCCTGAGTGCCTGGATCATCTATTGTTTTTACTCTTTTAATTGTGATGCAGTAAACCAAATACCAAACCCACTCACTTACAAGAGGAAATGGAGAGGAAATGTATATGTGACACATATACATTGATTATAACACATACGTTTGACACATTAAACACAATAAGCTCAAGGCATTGCACACACTAACTAAATAATAAGGACCATGTCAATAGCATGCCAGGGCAGTCCCCATCCACCACCAACAGCCCCGGGACACTATACAGCCCCTACCTGAGATCTTCTACTGTCCTCAGTAACCCACTCACCCAACACAATGTCCACCTGAGATGTTCTATTGTCCTCAGGAACGGGAACGGGTGCTGACCTTCGTTAATGACTATGGTGCTGACTATATCAATGACTACGGTGCTGACTTTAGTTAATGACTATGGTGCTGTTGACTATGGTGCTGACAATGTGTAAATATGATAGTCTAAAGATAATTTGTCTGTTTTCTTTGATCAATCTCTTTCCTGGCCCCCCTTCTTCGTGGAAATAACAATACGATGGAACAATGCACGAAAACAAATTTCACCCACTTTTTTACTTCTGTAAACCATGTGATGTGACAATAAAATAGATTCTGTTTTTGATTCTGATTCTATAGTTACTGACTATGGTGTGACAAATTTATATTGTTACACATTATATTGTTATATGTATCTGCTTGACCTATGCATGTTATCGTATCTGATTGATATGTAACTTGTTTGAAATTATGATGATTCATTGATGCCACCCGCTACTTTGAAAATAGAGGGTGTGGTACAGGGGGGAGGGGGGAACAAACAAACCTGTGTACAGTAGTGTGAAGGGGTGTGGAGAGAGGAGATCTAGGCCTATAGGCACCAGTGAAACGGTTTAAGTCATAAAAGTTTAAACTAAAGTAAGCTGCAGCCAAGAAGTAAGAACTGTCGAGCCCTGTAACAATGCCGTGGGGTTTCAGGTGCTGGATTTATGAATGAATTGCAGAGCAGCGGAAGGATTCTGACGGAGCCGCCGCGGTGAGATAAATCCATGCGTTCTGTTCTTTGGATTACAATTTAAGGGGTACCCCGAACTTTAAGTTACTTTTGGACCGTTCGTGCGGAAGACCGTTTACATATCGTTTGGATCTAAGGAACTAATAGACACTCTTGGGACTGCGGTAAGAAGAAGCCGTTCGGACCGTAACGTGGGACTGTTTATTGATGTAAACAAAGCGAGTAAGCGACTGTTCGTGGTAGCGTTCTGAACTTGTATCTTATGTTGTGACTTTGTTTATTGTTTGCGGTTGATCTGTGATTTGATGGGTTAAAGGACATTGGGACTTGTTTGGGTTGGAAGGGGCTTGTGAAAGAAATATTGAATGTTGTTTTGCTTGTTTATTTATTTTGTTTCTTAGGGAAAGAGATAGGGACAGTAGCCTATTGAATCCAGAAGTGTATTATTTATTTACTATTTGCTTTGTCAATTATATATTTTTTGGCTTAAATATAAACTAATTCAGTTAAACACCTGCCAATCCTGTTGTTTTTCCTTTTATTAGTTAATGGTTATCCTTTTAAAGTTAAAGGCAGATTGTTACAATAGTGCTGACTATATTAATGACTATGGTGCTGACTATAGTTACTGACTATGGTGCTGATTATATGAATGACTATGGTGCTGACTATTATGCTGACTATGGCGCTGACTATAGTGCTGACCGTAGTTACTGACTATGATGCAGACTATAGTTACTGACTATGGTGCTGACTATAGTTAATGACTAGCCTGGGATCCAGCCTGCTTCACTACGTTAGGCGGATACAACATGGTGCTGACTATAGTTACTGACTATGGTGCTGACTATAGTTACTGACTATGGTGCTGACTATAGTTACTGACTATGGTACTGACTATAGTTACTGACTATGGTGCTGACTATAGTTACTGACTATGGTGCTGACTATAGTTACTGACTATGGTCTGACTATAGTTACTAACTATGGTGCTGACTATGGACGGTGCTGACTAATGACTTATCTATTACTATGGTGCTGACTAATGACTATGGTGCTGACTATATTGCTGACTATAGTTAATGACTATGGTGCTGACTATAGTTACTGACTATGGTGCTGACTATGATGCTGACTATAGTTAATGACTATGATGCTGACTATAGTTACTGACTATGGTGCTCACTATGACTATGGTGCTGTCCTGACTATGATGCTGACTATAGTTACTGACTATGGTGCTGACTATGATGCTGACTATAGTTACTGACTATGGTGCTGACTACTGACTATGGTGCTGACTATGATGCTGACTATAGTTAATGACTATGATCAGCGGCGTAACAAGGAAACAGTGGGCCCCGACGTGGGGTGGTCACCGTGGGCCCTTTACCTTTATTTAACCAGTAAAAAACACATTGAAACTTCTGTCTCTTTTAGAAGTGTGAACTGGCCAAGAGGCATTAACCCCGGGAGCAGTATGGGTTGGCGCCCCAGCCTGTGTCTTCCGTGAGGAGGAAGACCCAAAACCCACGGTGAGGCCTTTAATTAGGGCTTTCAGGCAAGCTGCAAGTGGAGCCTGGACCTGGTGAGACGAAGGAGGGGCCCGGACAGGAGGCCATCCACAGATCCTAGTCCCTCCACGTGCCAGAGCCTCCTCGGTCCCGGCAAAGTTTTGTTTTGTTTTGTTTGTTTTGTTTTTGTTTTATTAGGATCCCCATTAGCTTTTGCCATGACAAAAGCTAGTCTTCCTGGGGTCCGACACAGACAAACATTTTAACAGAAACATTCCTTACATCAATTTTACAATCACTATAATCTAAATAAAAATAGAAAGAAATAAAAAATAAAAAGTACAATCAAGTAGTACAATTAAAGCTATAACTAAATCACTTATTACACATTAAACTTTGTGTGTCTGGGGATTAGTACAGGCATGTTTTCATCAGGTTTTCATCAGGTGTTCTTTTAACTTTTTCTTAAAGGTGAATTTTGTGTTTGTATTAATTATGTACTTAGGCAATGAGTTCCATCCTATTACAGCTCTATAGATAGTAGAAGCTTTGAGAAGATCTGTTCTTGGTTTAAGTGTTACCATATCACCTGAACTGGCTTGTCTAGTCATATGGGTATGTTCATCTCTTCTGTATCCTACCTGGTCAAAGAAATACTGGGGTTTTTGGTCAGTTAAAACATTTCTGAAAAATGTGAGAGTGCGTGAATGTAATCTATTCTCAACAGTAAGCCAGGATAGATTTCTGTGCATTTCTACTACATGTGTGCGCTTTGAGCACTGGAGAGCTAATCTGGCAGCTTTGTTTTGAGCTGTTTGCAATTTCTGTATGTCTTTCTTTGTAGCGGATGACCAAACAACTGGGCAGTACTCAAGGTGTGACAAGACTAAAGCTTGAGTTACTACTTTCAGAGTTTTTAATGTAATATACTTGGAACATTTCCTGGTTATAGCGATGCTCCTTCCCATTTTAGTTACTATATTATCAATTTGCTTTGTCCAATTTAGTTTAGGATCTAATACAATTCCAAGCAGTTTAGCCTCCTTCACCTGTTCCACTGGCTTCCCGGCAAGTGATAGGCACAATTGAGGATCACTTTTCAATATATGTCTAGATCCAAACACCATGCATTTGGTTTTAGCAATGTTCAGTGCTAATTTGTTCTCTTCGACCCAATCCGCTACTGATTTAATTTCAGCATTGAGTATATCATTTAACTCACCTACTGTAGATGCTGTACTGTACATGGTTGAGTCATCCGCGTACATAACCACACTAGATTTATTTAATGCCAAAGGTAGGTCATTAGTGAATATCGAAAATAAAAGAGGACCTAAGGAACTTCCTTGAGGAACCCCGCACTGCATCTCCTTACTGTCAGAAAAACTACCATTAAAATACACCCTCTGCTTTCTCTTTGACAGGTAACTCTCCATCCAGACCAGAGCAACAGAATTAAAACCATAGCATTTAAGTTTTCCCAACAGCAAAGCATGATCAATAACATCGAAAGCAGCACTGAAGTCTAACAGTACCGCCCCTACCAGCCTTCTGTCATCCATGCTCTTTAGCCAATCATCCGTTATTTGTGCCATTGCTGTACTTGTGGAGTGCCCTTGTCTATATGCATGTTGGCAGCTTGTTATTAGACCATTACTTGAGAGATAGTCTTGAATCTGAACATACACAATTTTTTCAAAAATCTTACTCAGCACTGGAAGAAGACTAATAGGGCGACTGTTTGGACCAGCGAAGGTGGATCTTTTGTCCTTGGGCAGTGGAATGACCTTAGCTTCCTTCCAAATCTCTGGGCAAACACCATACTCTAGGCATTTATTGAATATGTGACATAAGGGCTTGGAAATATATTTAGCAGCAATTCTGAGTAGTTTGCAGTCAAGATTGTCTGTACCTGGAGGTTTGTCATCAGATAAATGTAACAGCATTTTTTCTATGTTTTCTTCCACAACCTGGTGAAATCCAAACATGCACTCCTTTCCCTTCATGATACCGTCTTTAATGATGTCATGTGACCCGTTGTTATTCGTTGTACACATCATATTCCTCAACTTATCAACCTTATTTATAAAATAATTATTAAAATAGTTAGCAATTTCATATGGCTTTGTGATAAATGAACCTTCTGTCTCTATGAAGGAGGTATGCATGTTTGGATTCCTTCCCATTATGCTATTCAGCGTTCTCCACAGCTTCTTTCCATCATTCTTAGCATCATTTATTTTAAGCCTATAATATTCCCTTTTTTTGTAAAAGTAGTTCCGGAGAAGCGGACTGAGGGGGCCTGTCTTTCCCTAAAAGGACTGACCATGGGTATAGCTACTGGGACGTAAGTCGGGGCTTGATCAACCCCCGGCTGGGTCACCTGGGTAAGGGTGTATTTTGCGAGACCCGAAACACCCGATGACCATCCATGTGATGTTTATTTATAATATTACACAGCGTTGGCAGCAATAACAAATTCATGACAATAACAATGACAGACATATAACATCGCTAAACACAAATCAAAATCAGAGACAGACTGACCAATATAAAACTAAGAGCTAAAAATTGGCATCACATCAAAGCAAGGGAAATTTTCTGGTAAGTGTGTCCATGGCAATCCTTTTAAAACTCATTAGCACAATTTGAGTCTGGTCCACGATATGAAAGTGTCGTTAATGTAGGTAAAGCCTGAAGATGGGTGTTGTGAAAGATAACGTAATGCCTTGCGGTGGCACAGGGGAAGGCACAGCACTGGGTATAAAACTTAACAACTGGACAATGGATTTAGAGAAAGGAGGGGGGGCGAGTTAGACAGAGGATAACAGTCATGAGGGCTTCTCTAGTCGTACACCTGCTTTCATACTTGATGTTGTATTCTTCCTTCTCTCCTTTGTCTTCCTCATCTTCCTCTTCTTGTGAGTTACAGGCACAGATTCGTCTCAACAGATTGTACAAGTCTGGAGACTTGGTTCTGGGTGGTTTGATTCCCATCCACTACGCCTCTGTGTTCCCTGCGTTGTCTTTTACCTCCAAGGAACAGGATCCCACTTGCTTTGGGTGAGTATCACGAACAGCAAGCAAGAGAACAGGGACCTTGTTTTGATGTATAGTACCAGGATTAGTTGATGTTTATTAAGATACTTATTGTTGCTGTCATGTGGAAACCATGTATATGTCCAAAACTGTTACTTTTCAGGAAATGGAAAGAAGAATGTGTTTCGATGATGTTTCAATTATTTAGTCACAAGCTCATGCTAATACTTTTCATTGGTTCAATATTTATAAAACCCATAGACACACTAAGCACGTTCACTTATTATCATTATTATAATTTTTATTATAATAATTTATATTTCTTCAAAATAGCAGATCTCACAACGTGTCACATCGCAATGCTTAGTGAGCTTGTAGAGCCGCAATTCTTTGCTACTTTTGTGTGACACCCTAGCATCAATTTACGAAACAAAAACAATAACAAGTTGAAATGAGATACGAGGTTTCTGCCCGATAGCAATGATATTCAAGGTTACAGAGCAATGCCTGTATGTGTGTTAGTTTTCATCTTGAAGGGTTCAGAATGGCCCAGACAATGGCTTTTACCATCAATGAGATCAACAGAAACCCCAGCCTGCTACCCAATGTGACTCTGGGGTACAGCATCTATGATACCTGTCACACCAGTGGAATTGCGGTCCGTGGAACGCTGTCACTGATCAGTGGGAGAGAGGAGCAGTTTACACTGGATGAGAGCTGTGTTGGGTCCCCTCCTGTGCTCGGAATGGTGGGTCCTGATACCTCAAAAAGTTCTGTTGCCATCTCTAGAATATTAGGTTTGTACACAGTGCCCGTGGTAAGTTTCCTACACAAATCCTATTTTACCACGACCTATTGCATGCTTTATTTTGCTTATTTGTTTATTTACAAATCTAAAATATCTCTATAAGGGGGCGGCCATAGCTGAGTGGTTAGTGAGCCTGCCTAGGGAGCCAGAGGCCCTGGTTGCCCCAGTACGATTCCAGGCCAGGCCAGCATATGTGTCGATGAAATGAAATTTGTCCCTGAGCAAGACTCTTAACCCCTAATTGCTCACAAGCCCTCATTGGAAACAAGCCCGCAAGGACTTTCATGAACGTCCTGTTAAAAGGAATTATCCTTATCCTTATTTTCGGGCAAAAAACAGCTACTGTATGTCCAACATATAAACTTTTCCGGAAATGAAATGAACATGTTCTTAGAACAACACAACACTGCCCCATCAAAGTTGGTATGACTTTATACATTGTCAGATACTTGAATGGGTCTTTATTTTATCATCACGTTACCCAAATGGGGTAGCTCATGGGGAGTTACTGTAGGAAGTTTTTGACCATTAATGTGGAGTTTTCTTTTCCTTCTGACTACGTCATTCTAATCAATGATGGAAAAAACAATTATCTCCAAAGTTGGAGTTAGGTGGTTTGAACGTCAGTTTGAGGATCCATCCAATGGAGTTTGGAGGTTTAGTCAGAAGCGCTTTTTAATACTTTTCACTGGTTCAATTAACTTCAATATTTGTTGAACCAGTGGGGTTCAACGAGGTGATTGCCCAGGTGATTGCCCTGCAGGCTTTATTGTTATTGCCTATCGTATGAAAAAGCCAATGTCCATGTCTCTTAGTAAAATGTGTAGCCTAGTAAATCACTATAGTCAGGGGATATTAGCAGAAAGATTTCCAATCTTGGAATAAATTCCTTACCAAAATAAATCTTCACCAATGTGTTTGTAAAGGTGTCTAGTAACACATCTCACAAAGACTGAAATTCAGTTTCCCTAGGAGAATTTTTGACAGCTGCTGAAAGTTGGGGTACCCACCATTTCCCTGCATTTACATGCAGGGCAAAAAAAATCAAATTTTAATTCTGTTTTAAGTAGCATGTGAGGGGTCAAACTAGGGTGTTTTTATGATTCTGAATCCATTACAAGCATTTGTTTTGCACCAAAACCACTCCTTGGGCTAAAAACAGCCCAATCTCAATGGGCTTTTTACACAAAAAGTATACCTGGACAAGGATGGCTATGGCCGTTTTTAGCCCAAGGAGTGGTTTTGGTGCAAAACAAATGCTTGCAATGGATTCAGAATCATAAAAACACCCTAGTTTGACCCCTCACATGCTACTTAAAACAGAATTAAAATTTGATTTTTTTTGCCCTGCAGGGAAATAGTGGGTACCACAACTTTCAGCAGCTGTCAAAAATTCTCCTAGGGAAACTGAATTTCAGTCTTTGTGAGATGTGTTACTAGATACCTTTACAAACACATTGGTGAAGATTTATTTTGGTAAGGAATTTATTCCAAGATTGGAAATCTTTCTGCTAATATCCCCTGACTACTAGGGGTTCAAACTCAATATTTTGTGACAGTGTTGCTGTCCAAGGTGCTTAAGGATGCATAGCTGTATTCAGTCTACTTTGTGATTATAGGGTAGGGTAGAGTGTTTGTGTTAAAACAGCATATTGTATTCCAAATTGCTTTTTGAAATTGGATTCCAAATGGCAAACAATGACCAACATGTATGCTGGTTTGACTGCATTACTTTTCATTCAGTGATCAGACAGGTTGCTTTACATACTAGTTCCCCCCTAACTCCCGGCTCAGATCACAAGCTCTGCTTGCAGGGGATAATAACAATAATAATAAGGGTAATAATAATAATAATAATAATAATAATAATAATAATAATAATAATGCATATTAATGTATATTGCAGAACAGATGTTTTGTGCCCTTTTCAGATAAGTTACTATTCTGCCTGCACCTGTCTCAGTGACCTGAATCAGTTCCCGTCCTTTTTTAGAACAATGCCAAGTTTTGCCTTCCAGGTGAACCTCTACACATTTTTTTCTTTTTAATACCTTGAAAACATTGTGATATAGATCATTTAAAGTATGCCACGTAAGTTCCATTGATCCAAAACGGTACATAATTGATGGATTTATCATTAAAATAAACATGCTCTGAAAATGCGTGCACCCATCTGACCACTTAACACAGACCGGCGTGTTAAGTGGTCAGATGTGTGGGCCGCGAACACTTTTCGAGATTTCTAAAGGAGGTGTCAAATCTTTGCTTCAAAGAGGGCATGGTGGCGCAGTCGGTAGTGCTGTCGCCTCACAGCTAGAAGGGGTCCCCTGGATTCGATTCCCGCAGGGGACGCTGTGGGCACTGGGGGCGTGTTCTCTCCTCCGCGTCATCAGTGCCCATACCCTAGGTGGGGTTGGCAAAAGGGCCTTTCTGTGTGGAGTTTGCATGTTCTCCCCGTGTCTCCTAGGGTAGGTACCCTCACAAAAACATGCAGTAATCCTGGTCACTATACTGCCTCCCCCTGGCCAGCCGGGGCGCCTGATGGAGGGGAAGGGAACTGGTTGGAATAACGTGTTCATTCCACGCGCTACGTCCTACCAGGGAAACTCTCCCCTGTCAGGTGATAAGAAGGTCAGTTGGCTCTCATGCATTGAAGGAGGCATGAGCTCGGCCCTGGCCTCCCTAGGTTGGCAGAGGGAAGGTAGTGCCCAGGATTACATAGACAATTGGCACTGGGTGTAAAAAATAGGGTTACAAAATCGTGGGATAAAAATGTAGCAAAAAAACTTCTTTGCTTCACAATACATATAGTGTTGGGGGTCCTTGACATGAAAAGGTTTGAGAACCACTGATTATAGAAACATACGTTTAAAAAAAAAACTGTTAGGATTTAAAAGACGTTTGTAGAATCCCCAAAAGCAAAGTTTTGAGTTTAAAAAAATTGCTTTAAAAAATATAATATTAAAATATTTGCACAAAAAAATTGCAGATCTACAAGCTCATAGCGCGGCACTCGGTGCCACACTATGAGCTTGTATATCTGCTATTTTTGAATAGCCAAAGTAGGCTATATAAGATAATGGTTAAAGTGGTTAAAATCTAAAATGACAGATGCTTTCCCGGTCTCAATGAGTTAAGTCAAGCCCCACCATTGAGAATTTCAAATCCAATCTATAAAAGACCCACCTTTTTTCTCTTGCTTTTGACACAATTTGAGGTCATAGTTTGTTGTTGTTTTGTTTATATTTGTTTTTGTATTATGTTTTCGGATTATGTTATGTACTTTTATTATTTCTTTGTGAATGGACTACATCTACTGTATATGTTATATAAATAAACTTGACTTGACTTTGTGAAATCTGTGTAGGAGATGCACTGATTTGCCACTGTGTGAATAATCTAACCTATATACTGTACTTATCCCTCCATTCTTTATCCAATCAGGTGCGAGCTATGCTCCAGATTATTAGGAGGTTTGAGTGGACCTGGGTAGGCCTGTTGTTTGGCGACGACGAAGCTGGCCGCGATGCTGCCCGATTACTCCAGTCTGACCTGGACCAGTCTGGTCTGGGTTGTGTGGCTTATGCAGAGGCTCTGCCCTTTGACAATGACCTGGCTAGACTCCAGAGGATTGTCACTGTGATGAAGACGTCCACAGCTCGTGTGGTCATTGCATTTGCATATGGAAGCTATTTGCACAATGCCATGGAGGAGGTTTGTGTTATGATACATGTTAATTTAGGGATTCGTAATCAGAAGGAATCTAAAATGATTAATATTTATTCATTCATTTATTTAGTTCAACACACTCAACAGGTGGTGAAGCAGAATGTGACAGGTCTGCAATGGGTGTTACCTGCCACTGCAGCTTGGTGGGGAGACCCTCATCTCCAGTCTCCTCACTACCTGCCGTACCTGAAAGGCACCCTGGGTTTTGCCATTCGTCGTGGAGACATACCAGGTCTAAAGGACTTCATGTTAAAGATACATCCTGGCAATGACCCAGACCACAGCCAAGAAGATAACATAGTGAGCATTTGGTTTGGTTTTGTATTTAAAATGCAATTTCTAAATGCTTAAATCTAATTTTGGGGGGTTTCTTCAGATAAGGCAGTTTTGGGAGCACACATTTCGGTGTACATTTGCACCCCATCCATCAGAATGGCTGGATGCTGGTGGAGGGGCGTGTACTGGACAAGAGGACATGGGAACAGCAGACACTACACTGTTGGATGTGTCTAACCTCAGAGCAGAGTATAATCTCTACAAGGCTGTGTATGCCCTGGCCCATGCCCTCCATGAAATTACGCAATGTGTGCCAGGAAGAGGGCCTTTCACTGGGCACAGCTGTGCCAGTTTGCAGACAATACAGCCATGGCAGGTGTGATATCAATACACAGTTTTCCTGTTAACGTTTCTTCACCCCCAATAACTTTTTTTTCCCTCTTCTTTTTACCCCTTTTTTTCTCCTAATTCTCAACAAATCTCTGTGATTCTAATTTTCCCATAATCAGCAGAAGTGAGAGTGTCAATTTCTTGTGTCAATTGTGTTTATATAAGATGATACGTAAATCTATCAAATGTGGTTTTATTGAAAGGCAATCAAATGCTAGAGCCTATGAAGTAAACGACGGGCATATGTGTGGTGTCCAATTTTAAATCCCCTCAGTGCGGCTGCTGCGACCGGAGCAGTTGCCAGAATTGGCGAGAGGAATAAGCAACCAGGTCTATGAAAATAAGCCCAGAAGAAGCGACTATAATAGGCCACATGAGCACTTCAAACCTTTATATGTCGGCCATTAAACAATGTGCATATTTATATATGTTGGCGATTTGAAAATAGCCGATCTACAAGCTCACAACCGCAACTACCATTATTTACAAGGAACTCCCCTTTTTTTGTGAAAACGAGCCTTGATCAACGGGTGATAACAAAAAAATGGCCGATCGCGGTAAAAATGTTTTTCCTCCGGTGGATACAGGAGACCCCTCCCCCCCTCCCTCCAGTTGTTTACTTCCGTGTCTACAACGTGGCTTCTGCGGCTCTCCAAAGATCGTCAATTTAAGGTTAAAAACGCTGGCATGGGGATAAAAACAATATTTTAATCTCAGGCAGGCAATGTGTTATAGGCAATGGCATCTGGCACGGTGATTGTTTTAATTATTGTAGCGACCAAACCACACTTATTCATATAATATAATGAGTTGTGCAGGTGTTTTGCGGATAAGGCTGGTGTCCCAAAATAGCAAGTTTTGCACCCTTGCACACTCCTAAATCCTCAAATAGTGGGTTTAGCTAGTATGGCCAATTATAGGGCCCAGAAACATAGATAACGCACATCCTCCGTTCCTTGGCGCTGAGCTTTAAACTGTAAAGACAGTAATAATAAAACAAAGGTATGGCTCGCAACTCACTTTGATGCTCCAGGTTTTATTTCACAACAAACAGCTGATACGACGTTTCGACCATTTCGGTCTTTTTCAAGTATAAACAAGAACAGGAAATGACCTCTTTTTATACAGGAACAAATGATTTTGGTTACCAGCCCCACCTGGTGATCAGGGGCGGTACCAAAACTTGATCAACATTTTGTCAAGAGACAACTTATCAACAGACAACATTTCATCTTTTACATTTTACAGAGTATTAACATTTTCTTGATTTTTTTTTATAACAATTTTTTCGAAGAAAAAAGACTTTAGTAAAGATTAAAAACAGTAGAAAACTCAATTCATTTGATTCAACAGACAGGTAATAAGGACTAAGCTTACTATCTGCTGACAAATATTTTCCAAAAAAATATTCCTCCAAAAAAATACATTTCATGAAATGCATTTCTCAAGAAATACTCCTTAAAAACTATATATCTTTTGACCCGGTCCAGATCATAGCCACTGTGTACCACAAGTTACAAGCAAAAACAACAAAAAGAAAAGAAAAGTTAACGTTTTACAACCTACACATATACAACTCCCTTCTTTGGCTTGTTTATAAATATGGCCTAATATCAAAGTCCTCATTGAGTCCTGTTGGTGCCATGGTTTTAAGATAATGGATCCACCATACTTCCCTCCTCAGTAGGAGATTGTCTATATCTCCCCCTCGTCTCGGAAGATGCACTTTCTCTATTCCTAGGTATCTTAAAGATGAGACATTGTGGTGTGCCTTTTTAAAATGTAAAGCTACTGGGCTTTTTTCGTCCCCATTACGTATTGTACTCCTGTGTTCAGCAATGTGTGTTTTTAATGCACGTGTTGTCTTACCCACATACGCTTTCCCACATGGACATCTAAGTAGATAGATTACATTATTCGTTGTACATGTTATTTTGCCTCTTATTTTTATCTTTTGCCCCGTTGACGGGTGATAAAAAAATGTGCATTTTTCTGTAAAATGACATTGGGCACACAAACCACAACGTCGATTACCATTACCATCAATTATAGGGCCCCACATGTTAAAGCCATAGACTTTAGAAAATATAGACGAAGGGAACGGTGACGTCACCCATTGGTTTCTACAGAACCGTTTTTATGCCACTTTTTCAGCAAATTCAAACCCACCATCTTGGAACTTCCGATCCCGAAAAGCAACCGGGTCTTCACTCGGTAGAACCAGTTGAAACATTAGAAAAATATCTACTTTATCATTAATTTGAAACTTAATTGACCATAATTGACTAAACGCATATCATGATAATTGAAAAAATACTTTAAACTAGCAAAGTATTTATGCAAATGTTTACTAAGGTAATAAAATCACGTATAAAGTCTGGCCAAAACCTCATTCACTTCAATGGAGAAAAAAATGCTTTTACAGCCAGCAGGAGGGGAGATAGCGTTCATTAGAACTGCATGCTGAAAGTGAGTTCATATTTGGCTTCAAATCCAGAGGAACTTCCTTGCCGCCTGGTAACAGCACATTTAATGCCCCCCTTTTTTTTAAATAGCAGATTTTTCTGCTTGGCTAGAAAGTCAGTCCCCCTGCCACCCGCACACGCACACACACACACACACACACACACACACACACACACACACACACACACACACACACACACACTCTCGTAGTGCGTTTCCAATTATTTGGATACCCACTTGCAATATCCTGGGTCCTGGTCCACGGGCTGGGAATGGCTGCACTAGAGGAATGTTGTTGTAATGGGTCTAGTTAATACAACAGTTCCTGCAATGTAATCTTTCAATACAGATTAAGAGCTCCACAGCTGAATCTGTCGGCAACTCCCATTACAACGTGTAGAGTTGTTGTTATTAGGAATGAAACACACACACACACACACACACACACACACACACACACACACACACACACACACACACACACACACACACACACACACACACACACACACGTAACATGCGGACCTGCAAGGCGCACAGGCTGTAATTGCTTAAGCCCCGCCCCCTCTGTGTTCCTATTGGCTGGCCTTTAAACAGCCATAAAACCACTTTCCCAGCATGGTCAATTTCCGAAAATTGCTAAGTGCACTTAGACGGCCAATAGGGACAGGTTGTAATTGTTTAAGCCCCGTCCCCTCTGTGTTCTCCAGTTCCCAGCATGTCAAACATCCAAAACTTGCTAGGTGCTCTAAGACAGCCCATAGGGACAGGCTGTAATTGCTTAAGCCCCGCCTTCTATGTGTTCCTATTGGCTGGCCATTAAACAGCCATAACTCCAGTTCCCAACATGCTGAACTTCAGAAACTTGCTAGGTGCACTAAGACGGCCAATAGGGTCAGGCTATAATTGCTTAAGCACCGCCCCTTCAATGTTCCTATTGGCTGGGCTTTAAACAGCCATAACTCCAGTTCCCAGTATGCTAAACTTCCCAAACTTGCTAGGTGCTCTTAGACGGCCAATAGGGACAGGCTGTAATTGCTTGAGCCCCGCCCCCTCTGTGTTCCTGTTGAGCAGCCTTGAAATAAATGGACAGGGTCCCTGCCTCTAGTTCATATAGCTTAATGACATTATCTCATCGAAGGCATCACTCACTTCACACTGGGTGTGATTTTTTAAGTCTCATGTTCTTCATTATTCTGCTTATCACCATTTCTAGCTTATGTATTACCTGGAAAAGGTCAACTTCACCACATCATCTGGTGATCATGTATCATTTGATGAGAATGGTGATCCAAGTGAACCAGCCTTTGATATCATGAACTGGGAAACTGATGGCAGCGCAAAGTTTCACTATGTAGGTGTGGCCAAGAAGTCAGCCTCCGGAAATGAAGAACTCCTCCTTGATGAAGACAGAATCTTCTGGAACTTTGGAACCACAAATGTAATTTCAGCTTCCTAAACTATCTAATGTTGAGCTCAGGATGTGAATGAAGTTTAGTTTGGACTGAAATTGATCATTGTTACTTTCCTCTGTAGCCTCCTCGCTCAGTGTGCAGCGAGAGCTGTTCCCCTGGAACCCGTGTGGCCAGAAGGAAAGGAGAACCTGTCTGCTGCTTTGACTGCATTGCTTGTTCTGAGGGAGAGACCAGCAATCAGACAGGTTGGCTTACATGACTAGTCCATTCATACTGGTTGCTTAAAGCAACCAGTCTGAATGGACTAGTAATGTAAAGTGCTCCAGTCTGAAGGACTACTTATGTAAATCAACCAGTCTGAATAAGTGATGTAAAGCAACTTGCTCTGGCTGGGGCTGCAGCGATGCCATCCTGCGCACGCAGGAGCTTCTTCATTGCCCCCTCCTCCTCCTCCTCCTCCTTCTCCTCCTCCTCCTCCTCCTCCTCCTCCTCCTCAGCCTCTCCTGTCGCCACTCCAGTCTCTCTCTGCTGAAAAACAGCAATACACAGACACACACACACCATATTAAATTAGCTTTTTAACTGTGAATTAGTGAATCAGTAACACTTTTGAGCCCCAAAAATGCAATACTGCAACATTACATTATGTAACATGGATGTCAATGTTTTAATAACTATAAATATTTTTACTATCATTCTATTTTTAGGCTTTTTAAACTTTCACATTTAAATCTTTTACATTTATCTATGAATTTATTTATGCCTTTTAACCATTTTAAATCAAAATATTTGTATTGATGATTGTATTGGACTAACTTTCACCTTGTTTCTATGTCAAGTGAAAATGGTAGTTACTTTAAAAAAAATTGTATTGACTGACTACAAACTTTACAAAGCAGTCCGTTTAATAGCATACAGTAGCTAGCTAGCTTTGGTAGTTTTAACTTACCCAAAATGCGTCCTGGCTCCTTGCAGCTTCTGTGATGACTCTCTCATAGACGTTGTGGCGTTCATCATCAGAAAGGAAGGGCATAGCCTTAAACCTTGGATCGATAGCTGTGGCCATGTAGAGACTCCTTCTGCTGGTCCTGGTACCTCTTCTTAAGATCCGTGCATATGGCATTTTTGATATCCCTTGTCAAGGCAGAATCAGTGGGGTTCACTCGTACATCATGAATCAGCTGTGCATGGAGGGGCCAGAACTGATAGTGTTGGGCTGTCCTCTGCCGACATGACAAGTGTAGCTACCTTCATGGGCTTCATAGCGGCAACAATTTCTTCAGCATTTGTTACGTCTGACTCACTGAGGTCGCAGATGTCCTTCTCACTCTTCCTAACCTCTGCTGAGAGAAGGGCTGCTGTGATGGCCGGCTGCTGATACAGGAAACGCTCTAGCATGTCGTGGGCACTGTTCCATCTGGTAGCAACGCCAGTCAGCAACTTGTGGTCGTCCAGGTCGAGCTGATCTTGTTTTAGCTTCAGAACATGGGTGGCGTTGGTGCTGCGTCTGAAGAAGCTGGTTATACGTCTCACTCTCCCCAGCAAGCGTGCAACTGTTGGGAGCTTCAGTGCGCACTGTGCAGCTAGATTCAGGGTGTGCGCAAAACATTTAACGTGCAACATACCGGCCATCTGCGCTGCGTTGGTCATGTTGGATGCATTATCTGTGACGATGGCTGGGTCCTTTTCTTCAATGCCCCATTCCTTCATTGCTTCTTTAAGTAACTCAGAGATGTTAGGGCCGGTATGTCTCTCGACCATTACCCTCGTCTGCAAAACGTGTGAAATCAGCTTCCAGTCCTGGGAGATGTGGTGGGACGTAATCGTAACGTACGATTGGACGGCTCGTGATGTCCACCCGTCACACGTTAATGCCACTCTCTCTGCAGAGCTCAGAGATGTTTTCACTTTAATCTTCACCGCATCGTACATGTCAGGCACGGCTTCCTCCGTCATGTGTTTGCGAGTCGGGGTCACATAGCGGGGATCCAAAGTATTCACCATGAGCCTGAATCCGCGGTTTTCAACGACGCTGTAAGGCCGCATATCTTTACAAATGAAATGCACAATTGACTCTGTAATCTTCTGTGCACGAAAGGAGCCAGGTGGAAGCATGTTGGATCCATCCAGCTTAGTCTGCTTTGGGTCCACACGTTTCGCTGGCTGCAGTGGTTGTCTTAATACATCAGAGTGGTGTCGTTTTAAGTGCGATCTCAAGTTGGTCGTGTTTCCTGAATATTTCACTGCAGTTTCACAAAGCTTGCAGACTGCGTTACTTTTGTCCAAGTCCTTGCTTCCTCCTTTTTCTTTGAAACCAAAGTGCACCCAAACATCAGCTTTAAAAGCTGAAGGCACTGCTCTTATGTTGTTGTTGTTCTCGTTCGCCGCCATGTTGTCTTTGTCTCCTACTGATGACGATGATGATGATGAAGAGTCCTCACTGAATGGGAACGAGAACTAGCGAGTGCGACATCTAGAGGCAGCGGAGTGTCAGGAGTCAGGACTGCAGTCAGTCACTGCACTTCTACCATGGTTTCTATGCATGGAGACTATATAACAAACAAACAAACTGGCTGCTATAACAACATGGAACAGCCTTTCTTTCCCCCTGCGGTTGAAAAATCATGAACATTTGTGCAGTTCAGGCATAGTAGTGCAAAAAAGGGATGGATGGTTGGGCGGGTGGGCAGCTTAGCATTTCCCTTTGCCTTGGTTCGTTCTGGTTGTCAGATCATTCTTGTACCTGATTGTACATGGAAAGAAGCTTTTTTGCATTCTACTGCTAGTAGCTTTGAGACTGCATAGGCGTTTTCCATGCGGCAACATCTCGAACAGTCTGTGGTTGGGATGGCTTCGATCTTTGATGATTCCTCGTGCTTTGCTGACACAGCGTGTTTGAAAGTAGTGCATGCAATATATAAAGAAGGATGACAGACACAGTGTGGTCAGGTTCAGGCTCTGTATTAACTGAATAGTGAATGGATACAAGCCCCATACATCCGGGGTATATATGCTCTCAGTGATACATGCAGATAACCGATCACATCGATATGTTAAACCTGTAACATCTTCCCTTTCTTAAGTAAGTCCCCTCAGTGACTAACATACAACCCCAAGTGAGCCCCAAACATCACATTACTTAATTCCGTAATTCAGTAATTCACATCAATGTCTTTTTCCCCTTTTCCATTTTTTTTTTTTTCTTTTTCCCACTTTTCGCCAAACGTGCATACTATGCTAATAGCCCAGTCTCTCTGGTGGCTTTGACAGCCGTCCAATCCTGGTGCGTGTTATGGAGCTTTTAGGAGAGGCCCTTATTGCGGACCTAACAGGGCTTGGCTTGGCCATGGTCGACCTAACAGGGCTTGACTCTGCCACGATTGGGGAAGTCTCTGCCGTCTCTGCAGTCTCTAGAGCAACACTATGTGCTGGCTCCAACTCATTCTCCCCACAGGCCTGAGATGCAGATGGCTCCGCCACTCTCAGGTCGACCCGGTTGCGTCGATAGACAGAACCATCAACGTCCACCAGGTATGATCTAGGTGCAACTTTTCCGAGACATGTCCCAGCTCGCCACAACCGAGTATTGTCACCCGGCAGGGGCTTCATTCTGACAGTCTCGCCAACCTCCAGCTCCGGCAGGACCCGTGCAGACCGGTCATAGAAAGACTTGGCAAGCTGCCTCTTGTGACGCAGCTTTTCTGTAACCCCATGCACCACAGCAGGTTCAAGGAGTCGGTTGGTCACAGGAATGGACGTCTTCAGTCGACGAGACATGAGCCTTTGTGCCGGGCTGCTGTCCATATTCTCAGTCGGAGTATTTCTCCAGTGTAGTATTGCTTTCCACGGGTCGTTGTTATCCCGGGAGGCCTTGCGCAGTAGGTTTTTTGCAATTTTAACGGCCGACTCGGCCTTGCCGTTTGCCCTGGGGTACCTCGGGGAGGATGTCACATGCTCAAACTCCCATTCAGAGGCGAAACGAGCAAACTGGGCCCCAAACTGGGCCCCATTGTCCGTAATTGCCTTGTCTGGCTGGCCTTGACGTGCGAACTGCGCCTTGCAACGTCTGATAACAGTCTCTGCGGTCAGATCAGAGAGGAGTTCTATTTCCCAAAAGTCTGAGTAATGATCAACAATGAGCAAATAATCTTTTCGCCCGTAACTGAAAAGGTCCATGCTGACAATCTGCCATGGCCTGGTTGGCAATTCGTGCGAGAGCATGGTCTCTTTTTGCTGGTTCTGCGCATACTCATTGCAAGTAGTGCAGGAGCTCACAAAGTCCTTAATCTCTGCCTGCATGTTTGGCCAATATAAGGTTTCTCTAGCTTGCCGATAACACGCCTCTCCCCATATATGGCTGGTGTGTATGCGTGCAAGCATCTCCGGGCGCAGTGATTTTGGGATAATAACTCTTGGCCCTCGGAAAAGAATACCATTCTGAGCACTGATTTCATCCCGATACGGCCAATACCCTCTGATGATGAGAGGTGTCTTGTCTTTGACATCTGGCCAGCCCGCCAGAACTGTAGACTTCAGCGTCTGGAGACTTTCGTCCCAGTCAGTGTGCTTCCTGATTTGTTCCAGCCGTTGGTCACTTACATTAAGGAAGTCTGCCTGGTTTACGTGTTGCATGTCCTCTTGTGCTTGTTGTAACGAGCAGATAGTATGCCGCTGGTAGGCCGTCCCCCTGCCAGTACATTGTGTTGTAGCCCTGCTGAGCGTGTCGCTGATGAACATCTCCTGCCCTGGTTTGTAGACGACTTTCAGACAGTAGTTTTGTAGGGTCATAAGCATGCCTTGAAGCCTCTTCGGCGCACTGAGGAGAGGCTTGCTAAAGATCGATATTAGGGGTTTGTGGTCTGTTTCTGCTGTAATGAGGTCGCGGCCATACAAATAATGGTGGAACCTTTGGCAGGCAAAGACAATGCTGAGGCACTCTTTCTCGATTTGTGCATAATTTCTTTCTGTTTGAGTGAGAGCTCTAGAAGCAAACGCGGTGGGTTGACCCTCCTGCATAAGGCAGCAGCCAAGCCCACTTTGGCTGGCGTCACTCTGGATAGTGACAGGCTTAGTCACATCATAATAGCGCAATAATGGCATGGTTGTGGCCAGCGACTTGAGCTCTTGTATTGCCGCCTCATGTTTAGGCAACCAGTGCCAAGGAGTGTCTTTGTCCAAGAGGCGCCGCAACGGCTCACAGACACTTGACAGATGCGGCATGAATTTGGCTAAATAATTTGCAAAGCCGACGAGGCGTTGTACGCCTTTTGCATCAGTTGGATTGGGCATGTCAATAATGGCCCTGACCTTTTCTGGATCAGGCTTCAGCCCAGCAGCTGAAAGGATGTGACCGTGAAACTGGACTTCAGGCACTCTGAACTGCAGCTTTTTTACTCCTAAGCGCAGCTTGACCTCACGGCAGCGGTCCAGCAGCGCCAGGAGCTTGGTGTCATGGTCTGACTCCGCCTCTTTGTCCGTGTTACCGCAGCCCACGACCAGTATGTCGTCAGCGATGGGCTCTATGCCTCTGAGCCCAGCCAGCAGCTCATGCTGTTTCCTTTGATAAACTTCGGGTGCCACCGACACCCCGAATGGCAACTTGAGCCACCTTTTCCTCCCCCAAGGGGTCCAAAACGTGGTCATGAGACTGCTTTCAGTGTCCAGTTTGCATTGCAGAAAGGCATCTCTGGCATCTACTAAGGTGAATATTCTTGCTTTTGGTAATTTGTAAAGTACATCCTCCAGGGTGGGCATGATGTAGTGGGAGCGCCGCAGAGCTTTGTTTAGAAACTTAGGATCAATGCATATTCTCAGTTTTTCCGGCTTGCTCACTATTACCAAATTGCTGATCCAGTCAGTTGGCTCTGTGACAGGTGTAATATGGCCTTCAGCCTCATACTTGTCCAGCTGGGCTTTAACAGCTGCTTTCATGGCGATGGGAACATTGCGGGGAGCACACTGAACTGCCGGAATGTCAGGATCAAGGTCAAAGTGTACTTCCCCGGGCACCGATTCCACCGGTGCGGTGAACACATCATTGTATTTGCTGATAAGCTTTTCTTTGGTTAGAGGTCTGGGCAGTGCATGTTGGACTTTGTCGACTATCTTTTCCTTAGTTAGAGGTCTGGGCAGTGCATGTTCAACTTTCAGCACCTCCTCAGGAATGGTGAAGTGCATAAACCCAAGGCGTTCACTGGTGTCGCCCGATAAGAGAGGATGCTGTCCCTTTTTCACGACCTCAAATGAAAGCTTTTGTTTGCAACCCCGTACTGTACATTCAGTGTCGAAAATGCCTAAAGAGCTCACTAGCCTCCCAGAGTACAGCCTCAGACTGGTTTTACTTGGGCGCAGCTTTGCATGGGGTGCAAGTTTTTCCTTGTCTTTAAGAGTCATTACGTCACACGTGGCCCCCGAGTCCAACTGACATCTCTGTGCTTTGTTGTTAAAACGCAGTGTCACAAACCATTTCTTTCCTTTAGTTTGTCCTACTGCGCTTACTGACTCCACAGTGTATAACTGTGACTCCTCATCACTGCTCTGCTCTGAAAACTCCTCATCCATGCAGTGCACCTTTCCTGTAGTGCTTCCTCGTTTGCTTTTTTGACATACTTGTGCAAAATGATTGTTAGTTCCACATAATCTGCATTTTTCCCCAAAGGCTGGGCAGTGCTCTCTTCCCCGAGAATGAGTATTGCCACAGTACTTGCATGCATAGGTAGCGTCTGACTTTTTGGGTGAGTAGCTCTGCCTCGATTTGTTATGCCTGGTCTGTTGCTTAGCAACGGAGTGAAGCGTCTCGCTGTGTGGAGCGTGTGTACTAGCAGCCGTTTCCATCACTCGCATTCGGATTTCAGTTAGCTCTGCTGCGCGACACGCTTCAATAGCTGTGACCAACGTGAGATCCTTTTCTCTCAACAGCCTACGCCTTGTGCTCTCATTAGCAATACCCAGCACTATTTTGTCACGAATCATTTCATCCTTTAACTGTCCGTACTCACACGTTGCTGCCTTCTCCCTCAGTCTGGTCACAAAAGTGTCTATGGCTTCACTCTCCTCCTGTTTACAGCTCCCGAACAGATATCTTTCATAGATGATGTTTCTTGCGGGTTTAAAGTACTTTTCCAGTGCGTCCAGTATCACTTTCGGGTCCCCTTGTCCTTCCTCTGTGAGGTTCAGGTTATGACGGTAAATATGTCTGCATTCACTCCCCATAACGCTCCGTAGGGTTGCCGCTTGGATCCTTTTGTCCTTCTCCGATATTCCGGTGACAAGAATATAATCCTCAAACTCGGCACGGAAAATGTCCCAGTTTGTACTCCAATCGCCAGTGAAACTCATTGCAACCGGCGGGGGAATGTTAGCTGCCATGCTAGCTGGTTAGCACGTTGCCGTCCGACAACTAACGTAACTCGCGTCTATTAATTAAAAACGCGAGCCACCACTTCTGACGCCATGTTTGAAAGTAGTGCATGCAATATATAAAGAAGGATGACAGACACAGTGTGGTCAGGTTCAGGCTCTGTATTAACTGAATAGTGAATGGATACAAGCCCCATACATCCGGGGTATATATGCTCTCAGTGATACATGCAGATAACCGATCACATCGATATGTTAAACCTGTAACACGTTCGTCGTACAGGGCTTGGATGGGGGGAGATCACATCCGCTGATGCGTTCGGCTGTCCGCACAACCCTCTGCATTGCCTTGCGGTTGAGCTCAGTGCAGCTGCCGTACCAGGCAGTGAAGCAGCCAGTCAGGATGTTCTCTGTGGTGCCTCTGTAGAAAGCTCTTAGGACTTTTTGACCCATGCCAGCTTTCTTCAGTTTCCTGAGAAAGTAGAGGCCTTTGATTTTTTGCTTTCTTCACCACTCGCTTTGTCAGAACTGCCCAGGTGAGATATTCAGTGATGTGCACCCCCAGGAATTTGAAATCTCCGACCCTCTCCATGCAGCACCCCCGATCTGAATGGGAGAGTGATCTCTGGGAGGAATTCTGTAGTCGAAGATTATCTCTTTTGTTTTTGCAACATTGAGAGCCAGGTTGTTCTCCTGGCACCATTGTGCCAGGTTCTCCACTTGTAGTAGGGGGTACTAAGTGAAAAATCGTTACGCGGCGGATAAAAGCATGAAATTTGATACAGATGTCCCTTGGGTCATCCTAAAACATCCTAGAAGGGGTGCCCAAAAAAATCTTAAACAGGAAGTGAGTTATGGACAAAATCCAAAATGGCCACCTAAACTGTTGACCGTTGACTCAAAAGACACCAAAATAATCTCCAAAAAGCATAAAATGTGGCACACATGTCCTTTGGGTCATCCTAAGACATCCTAGAAGGGGAGCCCAAAAAAATCTGAAACAGGAAGTGAGTTATTGACCAAATTGAAAATGGCCGCCTAGTGTTGTCGATTGACTCAAAAGACAACTAAAGAATCTCCAAAAAGTATAAAATGTGTCACACATGTCCCTTGGGTCATCCTAAGACATCCTAGAAGGGGTGCCCAAAAAAGTCTTCAACAGGAAGTGAGTTATTGACTAAATTGAAAATGGCCGCCTACAGTGTTGGCGATTGACTCAAAAAGCCTATAGAATCTCCAAAAAGTATACAATTTGGCACATATGTCCCTTGGGTCATCCTAACACATCCTAGAAGGGGTGCCAAAAATAATCTGAAACAGGAAGTGAGTTATTGACTAAATTGAAAATGGCCGCCTACAGTGTTGAAAGATGATGCAAGATACCTACAGAATCTCATAAAAGCATGAAATGTGGTACAAATGTCCCTTGGGTGATCTGAACGCATCCTACAAGGGGTGCCCAAAAAGGTTTTAAACAGGAAGTGACCGCCTAAAAGCAGTTGACACAAAAGAAAACATAAGGGGACGTCATAAAAGTGTATAATTTGGTATGTACATTGAGTGCTTCTTAATATATCCTAGAAGGGGTTATTTATTTGTTTGCTTGTTTATTAAACTTTTTAGGAAGGGACCATGTTGAAGAAATTCTAAATGGCTGTTTAAACAGTTGACCATGGCAGTCTGCATATTATGCAGACTCAATACGACAGGTTATGCAGTGCATAACTTGCCGTATTTTGTAGTCTACCTTCTGTTTTCATTTCTACATCACTTATTTATTTTACTTTCTGCATAATTATTTTATTGTACTCTTTGAATCTTCTTTATTTATCTAACTCTCTGCATATTCTCATTTATTTTACTCTGCATCTTATCTTACTCTGCATATTCTTATTTTACTCTCTGCATCTTATTTATTTTGCACTCTACATCTTCTTGCTTGTTTTACACTCTATCTTCTCATGTATTTTCTTCTTGATCATTACTGTTTTTTTGTGATTAGTGTTTAGTAACTACATGTATTCATGTGTGCCATTTCGCAATTACCAGCACATTGGCATAATGCTCTGCAAGGTAACCCAGCATCCCGGCATCTACACTTTCTCGAACAGAAGGGCTCAGCTTTGCAGCCACACTTGAGTTCTCTACAAACTTAAGCAGCCTCTGGCAAGAGTGTCCATAAAGGTGTCCACGAATCAGTGACTTTAATTTATTTGTCAGGAGATGGTAGAGATTGCATAGCTTTCAGGCTTCTGGACCAAATGCTAGATTGGCTGCTCGATTTGAATATTGTAGCAGTGCAGCCCGTGTGGGAGGAGTGTTTTCCATTGAGAGACTATTCAAACTTTTTTTGGCACCCCTTAGGATGCATTCAGATCACCCAAGGGACATTTGTACCAAATGTCATGCTTTTATGAGATTATTTTTTATGAGTGTCTTTTGCATCATCTGTCAAGACTGTACACAGCCATTTTCAATTTAGTCAATAACTCACTTCCTGTTTCAGATAATTTCAGGCACCCCTTCTAGGATGTCTTAGGATGACCCAAGGGACATGTATGCCATTATGAGATTCTTTAGTTGTCTTCAATCGACAACACTGTAGGCGGTCATTTTCAATTTTGTCAATGACTCACTTCCTGTTTAAGATTTTTTTGGGCACCCCTTCTGGGATGTCTTGGGATGACCCAAGGGACATGTATGCCAAATTGTATGCTTTTATGAGATTCTTTAGTTGTCTTTTGAGTCAATAGATAACACTGTAGGCGGCCATTTTCAATTTTGTCAATAACTCAGTTCCTGCTTAAGATTTCTTTGGGCACCCCTTCTAGGATGTCTTAGGATGACCAAAAAGACATGTGTGCCAAATTGTATGCTTTTATGAGATTCTTTAGTTGTCTTTTGAGTCAATCGACAACACTAGGCGGCCATTTTCAATTTAGTCAATAACTCACTTCCTGTTTCAGATTCCTTTGGGCACCCCTTCTAGGATGTCTTAGGATGACCCAAGGGACATATGTGCCAAATGTTATGCTTTTTGGAGATTATTTTGGTGTCTTTTGAGTCAACGGTCAACAGTTTAGGTGGCCATTTTGAATTTTGTCCATAAGTCACTTCCTGTTTAAGATTTTTTTGGGCACCCCTTCTAGGATGTTTTAGGATGACCCAAGGGACATCTGTATCAAATGTCATGCTTTTATCCGCCGCGTAACGATTTGGCCATTTTTTGTGCTTAGTACCCCCTACTATTGACCACTTCTGTGTGTGTGTGTGTGTGTGTGTGTGTGTGTGTGTGTGTGTGTGTGTGTGTGTGTGTGTGTGTGTGTGTGTGTGTGTGTGTAGTACTGGCTCGCACGTGAGCAGTGCTGGCATGTGTGTGTGTGCACGGTGCGCCTGTAACTGGTTGCATGTTTGTGTTGCAATCAGCTGCAGCTGTTAAGGCCGTGCTCGGACGGACACACAAACACACACGGTCAAATGTAGGAGTGGTTGGCAACACTCAAAAATAATGTACGGTATTTATTGTTTTGGTATGTAAATACATTGCAAAGTTATACACTATACCTTTAATGGGTTCATTGTCCCAGGCCCATGCTACATCCATCCACAAAGTTGAATGAAAGGAGTGTTCCTACTACAATTGGTGACGAAAAAACGTCCTTGGTGGAGGAATCATAAAATGATCATATGGTCAATTCTTATTTGGAACACAATGAACTTCAGAAAACGCAATATGCCAAACATGCACAGGGTGACATTATTTTGAAGTTTCAAACCTGACTAATAGAGCTTCACAGCGAGTTTCCGGAAGTAAAAATCCCATCCCTTTGATACATAATTAAATTATCAGCTATAATGCTGTAACAATCCAATGTAGACTTAGCACTAGGCTCCTGGTTGCGAAGCAATGCTCTGCTCCTGTAGAATCCACACGTCTGTATGCAGTCAACCTATATTTTTTATATGTTTAATTTTCATTGTCACAGAGAAATACTTCACTACCCACAATCCTATAATGTGTACCGACGTCTCTGATTGGTGGAATTTGTGTTACGGAAAAGACCAACCCGTTGAGGAGAAAAGTGGAAGAGGGCATTTCCACACATAGCAGAGATTTGAGTGAAAGTTCACAAAAAATCTAATTAACATGTTCAAATTGGGAAAGTATCGGTTTCCTCACTCCCTATGTATGCCAAAAGTCAGTCTAGCATGGCCAGACTGTTGCCTCCCAGAATTTTCAAATGCTTCCGGTTATACAGTCTGGGACTCTCTGATCGTGATTAAAAGAGGTTTCCACATTCATAGTAAAATATAGTAGGATGTAGCAATGTAGGTTATCTTTAGGATGACACTTTACTTATCAGTCTCTTTAATCTTGCTGTTTTTGTTAGATTCTACGGAGTGCACCAGTTGTCCAGAGGACTTCTGGTCCAGTCCCCAGCGTGACCACTGTGTCCCAAAGAGTGTGGAGTTCCTCTCCTACCATGAGGCCCTGGGTATATCCTTGACAGCCGTCTCATTGCTAGGCACACTTATCTGTGCCATTGTCCTGGGAATCTTCATCTATCATCGAGACACACCCATGGTACGCGCCAACAACGCAGAACTCAGCTTCCAACTTTTATTGTCACTCAAACTATGTTTCTTGTGTTCACTTCTGTTCATTGGACGTCCCAGACTCGTCAGTTGAGGCATGCCGTATTTGGGATCAGCTTTGTGCTGTGTGTCTCGTGTATCCTAGTAAAGACTATGGTGGTGTTGGCTGTGTTCAAGGCCTCCAAGCCTGGGGGTGCAGACATTATGAAGTGGTTTGGTGCTATGCAACAGAGAGGAATCGTTCTAGCTCTTACTTCCATCCAGGCAATAATCTGTATAGTCTGGCTTGTGTCTGCCTCACCAACTCCTCATAAAAACACACAATATCAAAGTGATAAGATAGTCTTTGAGTGTGCGGTAGGATCAACAGTTGGTTTTGCCGTGTTACTAGGTTATATTGGTTTACTGGCCCTCCTCAGCTTCCTCCTAGCATTCATGGCAAGGAATCTGCCAGACAACTTCAATGAGGCCAAGTTAATCACTTTCAGCATGTTGATCTTCTGTGCCGTGTGGATAGCCTTCATCCCAGCATACATCAGCTCTCCAGGCAAATATGCAGATGTAGTGGAGATATTTGCTATTTTAGCATCTAGTTTTGGCCTTTTGGTGGCACTGTTTGGACCAAAGTGTTATATAATGCTTTTGAAACCTGAGAAAAACACTAAGAAGTCCATCATGGGTCGCGGTACCACCAATACATAGAAGCAGAAATTCAATGATGATACATTGTCACTAATAACACTAAGTGTAAATGGATATAATATATCCATTTACACTTAGTGTTATTAGTGACAATCAAATATTATTTGATTGCTGATCAGCTTGCTGGTAATATATTCAGTTTTACACCAGATCAAACTAAATCTAGTCAGAGATACAAACTTCTATTATCTATCCTGAAGAAATGTAAACTTTTAGGATTATCTAGACAAGAAATGTGCACCTCTTCATTCTCTGTGGGTCAAAATACTACAGGTACTGTATGTAAGAGACACAATATGTATAGGTTAAATTGGCACTCTTTAGCAATTATTGTCTAATGACATAATTTGGCTTCTAGTTTCAATGGATTAAAGTTGCTTTGAGTGATATTTTCATCAAAAGTCTTCCAATGTGCACGTGCCGGCCTTCCATGTGGATTTTTCCAACGCATGTTTTCACCTGCTGGCACAACTCTAAGCTCCCTTGCTGCTCACCCCTCCCACACCATTGCTTCCCACTATGGTAGGTTATTCAGTGCAGGACAAACATTGATCTGAACATCTGATCATTAATCATTAATATTAAAAAGATCATTAACATTCCGTAGCATGTTATATGTGTGTGTGTGTGTGTGTGTGTGTGTGTGTGTGTGTGTGTGTGTGTGTGTGTGTGTGTGTGTGTGTGTGTGTGTGTGTGTGCGCGTAATCCACGTATTGCAGACATTGAAATGTAATCAAGACCAACTAATTTAGTTGTCTAGGTTTTCCCCCACAGAGCTTTGACATTTGTTGAGTAGTAGGATTACACCCTCTAGTGGTTCCAGATTATTACGACACATTACTATGTGGTATCTGCCATTTCACTGTCTTTCTACTTATACAGTCATAATTTGTTTTTAGTAGATTCAATTATTATGATTATGATAATATAAATGTGCTTGTAGAATGCACTTCTCCAAGGGTAGATTTCTGTTCTTGCACACGGTCAGCTTAAGCCCTTGTACAACGTCTTGATTGTGAAATATAGCCTTTCACCCTTTGGTAAATAAAAAAGAAATCATAAAGATGAAGTTGCTATGATCATTTCTCAAACATGATGTCATTGTCGTACATTTGGTCCAGGCCTTTATGCAAAAATGGGCGTCAACCTCACAATAATTGCAACAAAAACAAATCCAACTGATTTTGTATCCTCAATATGTTTTGAAAAAAAAAAAAAAAACTTTTTAGCCCTTTCTGCTAGATTTGACCATGCTGTAGTTTTCCCTTGAAGCAACAAGAAAGCATACAGAATATCAGCGATGAGAATTTATTATGATCACATCATCACATAACTGATCAACTAGGCTACCGATCAAACAAATCAATTAAATTATGTGCACAGAATGTAACACTCCAAAATGTCATCTTCATTCTCGTCACAGTGCATCTGCATTAAGGCCGCATTTTAATCGTGATCACGATTTTGGCTTCCCACAATTAAATTAACGTCTGATTATTGACATTTAAAATGTGTGACACATTGTGAGCTTGTCGAGGCGCTATGTTTACCGTGCAACACTGTCATACACAAAAGTATATCAGTTAAAATGTATGTCAACTAGTGAGGTTCAAGAGTTTTATTCCCATCCATCATGCAGGTACAATGAAAGGAGCGAAAGACTTAATGTTTTGCTTATAGGAGATGCACTGAAGTGAATACTAAACAGTATAAGATTAGTGCTTTGGTAGCACTTGCTATGCGTCTCATGTCTATACATCCCACTGTTTCTCAACCAATGGTCCACGAGACTACTAGTGGTCCATGGCATAATTAGGCCTGCAGGTGGTCCATGGGAAAATGTTTTAAAATGTAAATACATAAATAAAATACCTTTTGTATGTATTAAAATAATAATATTTCATAAGTCTACCAAATGTAAGAAAACATTTGAATCAATAGGCGTGGTGTGGGGAAAAAAAGCTTGACATGAAATAATGACTTTTAAAATGGCTTGATTTAATTTGTTGAACAATATGGTCGAGAGCTCAAAAAAGGTTGAGAACCACTGATCTATTCCTATCCCACTGTTACCTTTATTCCATTCTCTTACTTTATCCAACATCCCATTAACCCTTTAAGACCGGGAAAGCACCTGTGATATTTTAGATTTCTCTGGCTATTCAAAAATAGCATATCTACAACCTCATATGAGCTTTGCTTTGCTTCAGTGGGTCCCTGGAATGAAATATTTATTATAGCAACATACGTTAAAATTGTTTTCGCTTTCAATATATAAATATATATTCAAATGATTTGCACACATTTTCATGATTTTTAACAAATAGATCTACAAGCTCATAGTGAGGCACTCAGTGCCGCACTAGGAGCTTGTGTATCTGCTATTTTTGAATAGCCAAAGAAATCAATTTGTATCTTATGTGAGCAGACACATTATATGGGCACATATTATGTCCTAATAGTGACTGAATCAGGACATCTGGTACTGTACACTTCCCCTTGGGATTCTAACTCCCTTTTCTGTTGAATGTATTGACTCCAACTTCGCAGTAACTGACATTGACATGTCATCACAGGTCACCAGGTCATTTTAGTGCACCGTTCTGTGGAATAAAAAAAAACTAAATAAAAAAAACATATTTCACTTTCCTTACTAAATGACTAAATGCATGGTCAGGGACCACATGCAATACCGTCACGGACAAACAGTGGTCCACGGACCACCTGTTGAAAACCCCTTATTTAACTGAAACATGCTCCAGAGGTCCAGAGCTCAGAAAAAGGTTGAGAACCACTGATCTATTCTCTTACTTACTACTTACTTACTATCATACAACATTCCATTAAACACATGTTAGCTGATATACTGACAGTGGTGGAAAAAGTACTCACATTCTTTACTTAAGTAAAAGTATCAATACTGCAATGTAGAAATACTCGGTTACAAGTAAAAGTCCAGAATTAAAAATGTACTTGAGTAAAAGTACAAAAGTATTACTATTGGTATCAAAATGTACTTAAAGTACCAAAGGCAGAAAGTACTCATTATGCAGAATGTCCGATTTCACAACTTTTCAAATGTGTAAAATGTTAAAAATCTTTTGAAAATAGCCGATCTACAAGCTCACAATGCGTCGCAACGCAACACATAGTGAGCTTGTAGATCGGCTATTTTCAAATGTAATGTATTTTCTTATATATGGCTGAAGTGGTTAATGTATGTTTTGTAATAGTAATCAAAATCTACAAAGTAACTAGTAACTAAAGTTTTCACATAATTGTAGTGGAGTATTTGCCTCTGAGATGTAGTGGATGTAGTACTGAGAATTGGAAATACTCCAGTAAAGTAAAAATCACACCCAGTGTGAAGTGGGCGGTGTCTTGCTAGCTAATCACAATACTGAATGGAGTCAACCAAAAAGGGCCAGTTCTAGGAAGACTTTCTATTTTCTTCTCAATATCGGTTTTCCCTTTTCTCATTTCAGCCATAGTGATCTTTGAGTTCTTTTTTACTGTTCTCACGAAATGGACAGCATCTAAGTTAAATATACTAGTGTCACATCAAAGTGGTTTTAGATTAATTTCATCATATGTCTCACAAGCCAATCACAGCATGTGGAATTGGAGCACTATGTCACTGTTGTTATTTAACAGTGGTCATCACGGTGATGGAAGCTCACTTAAAAGAATAATGTGTTTTTTTTAATACCCTTTCCACCCACAATGTGTGATTCACTTAAAAAAAAACATAAATGTGTTTTTTTTAAGTGCATAGTCCTATTTATAGGGCTATGCACATGTGTCATGTTTCCCTAGCCAATCACAGTCCTGAATAGACTGTGATTGGCCAATCACGGTGCAGGGTTAGGGGGGTACACTGGTGGCCAATCACAGCGCAGGATTTGGTGTGCAAATATCCAAACCTCACATACTGTATAGGGGCGGTTTCACCGCCCAAAAAATACCTCAAGATACTTGAGTAAATGTACTTAGTTACTTTACACCCCTGTATACTAATTTGTATCCTATGTATGAGTGAGCAGAGCAATACTACTATATGGGCACATATGTCCTAATAATGACTCAATCAGGAAATCTGGTACACTTCCCCTTCTTGAGATTTAAAGTCCCTTTTCTGTTGAATTTCTTGACCTCATCACAGGTCACCGGGTCATTTAGTGCAAGGGTTCCCAAACGTTTCAGATTGTGACCCCCCAAAATAATCATGTAATCATGTTTGAACTGGGGACCCCCCACCCTGACACACACTTGGAATTGTAGGAGTTTAGGCATTACATTTAGTTAGTAAACAGTCACTAGAAATAGTCTCAGTCAGACCACAAGCATTTCCATGGAAATGGAGATAACACTAGCAAAACATTATTTTTTGTGAATTGTCACACACACAAAAAAGAAAAAAATATGTACAGTATATTTACATACATTTAAACATGGTAACTGACTGTTATATAATCAGAATATTACACTCGAGGGTTGTGATTTACTGTCATTATTGACACATTATTGATGTTAGAGTTGTTATTTATCACATGATGATTTGTAATTTAAAGTAATGAATTATTTTGTATTTTTTTTTGTTGATTAGACATTTGCTCTAAGTTTAGGAACAAATGCCACCCTTTCAACATTGCCCTACTATAGTGCCACCAGGAGGCCGCATTTTGCTAAACTTCTTTTTATATTATTCCTACAAATTTTGTCCAAACATCATGCGAATCGGTACACATTATCTCTACAGTCAAGTTCCGAATTCCGAACATTTCTGGCCCACAATAACATACCTGACCTGAAGGAGACCTGTGCTCCGAGGAGCACTTTTTCAAGTGTCATTATTGACACTTGATTTACTGTCATTATTGCCATTTGATTTACCGTCATTACTGACATTTGATTTACCGTCATTATTGATACTTGATTTACTTTCATTATTGATACTTGATTTACTGTCATTATTGACATTTGATTTACCGTCATTATTGACATTTGATTTACCGTCATTATTGACACTTGATTTACTTTCATTATTGATACTTGATTTACTGTCATTATTGACATTTGATTTACCGTCATTATTGACATTTGATTTACCGTCATTATTGACATTTGATTTACCGTCATTATTGACACTTGATTTACTGTCATTGTTGACACTTGATTTACTGTCATTATTGATACTTGATTTACCGTCAGAGAGGGGGGGAGAGAGACAGAGGGAGAGACAGAGTAGTAGCAATAACAATAATAGTATAGTAGTGTAAGATGGTATATAATAATATAATATAGTACAACAATAATGTTAGATAGTATATTGTGGTATAGTATAAGAATGTGAAGATAATATACAATATAGTGGGGTAGTATAATATAGTAGCAATCCACAGTCTGCCCCTAGTAGTGACCCTTGATGTTTACAGAAGTTGCTTGAACAACTGTTCCTGACAGTGATGCAACTTCAAGAGCAAATAATGACCGTAAAATCATACCCTCTTGTTTAATATTCATGAAGTAACACAAATTCTAACTTCCTTTTCTGTTGAATTTCTTCACCTCCGACTTCCCAGTAACGGACAATGTTGACGCGTCATCACAGGTCACCAGGTCATTTTAGTGCACTGTTCCGTGAAAGAAAATAAAACAATTAATACAAAAATATCTGTCAACTTCTAGATTAAATAATGACTGTCTTGTTCCTGAAGTACCAAAGGTCTTGCAGTCCACATAAAAAGCTACAGAACACAAAAGTTAATATTTGGTGTTAATATCTGTCTGTATATCTGCCTTTATTTGCAAATACATTTTGAGTTAGTTTACAATTGGAAAAATACAGTTTTACAGTGTTTGCTAGCTTCCCAATATGCTTGATGTTTTGTTGCTTGCGTAGTTGCATTAGTTTCAGAATTTAATTTCAGTGTCCCACATCTTGATGGTCTGTGAAGTGAACACTCTCTGAGGGTGACAATACCTGGAATGGAGAGAGAGAGAGAGAGAGAGAGAGAGAGAGAGAGAGAGAGAGAGAGAGAGAGAGAGAGAGAGCGCAAAGCAGCAACAATAATATCACAACAATAATTGCAATAACAATCCTAACGCCCTTTTGTGTTGAATTTCTTGACCTCGACTTCCCAGTAAATTACAACATTGACGCGTCATCATCACAGGTCACCAGGTCATTTTAGTGCACTGTTCCGTAGAAGAAAATACAAATAATACAAAATATTCACTTCACTTTGACATTACTAAATGCTTGGTCAGGGACCACATGGAATACCTTTATGCTCATAATCCAACATGGTGGTAACCCTAGATTTCCATTGATTTATTTTACTGCCTTGCTGGGCTGGCGTTTGGATTTTTGCCCTCAAAACATTGGCAAGAGCAAAGGCCGGCCTCTCTCTCTCTCACACACACACACACACACACACACACACACACACACACACACTCACACTCACACGCATGTGTGCACACACGCACACAGCCAATCCAAACAGCTGATGTCATCATGTATCACAACCTGTGAGCCACCAGTATGTCATATAAGGCCACTGCGTGTGTGCCACTTCCACATCCAGTCCCTTGTGGGAGAATCCATAGAGACGTCGTTTCGCTTGTGAAGTCCGTTGTTCTCACAGTTGATTTGAAAGAGTTTCAAAGTTTGAATGCGCAGCCATGCATCTGATAACGCAAAGCTGTCTCCTCTTCACATGGCTGCATACTCTGAACTTAGTGACTGCCAACGCCAAAGGTGAGAACACAAGGGTGTTTTTTACTGTACATTTTTAAGCACATTTTGTTGTCTTGACTGTAGAAATATGTCAAATTGGCACACGATATGATTTATGTTTCTCTTTTTATTGTTCAGATTGTAAACTTGTTGTGAGCTTGTAGATCCACAATTTTCGAAATTCTTCTGTTATGGGGCACAAAAGCTTTTCAGATGGGGAACCTCAGTGCCTGTCGTTCTGTGTTCTGTGGTCCTGTGGTTCACACACACACCCCCCCCCCCCCCCCCCCCCCCCCACACACACACACACACACACACACACACACACACACACACACATGCAGACCTGCGAGGCGCACCGTTGCTCCGATCGGCACCAAACTTGCCACCAGCACTGGTCAGGGGTCTGCCATCACAATAGCCACAGCAGGGACCACCACGTGTGGCATCCAGGGGGCCCCACAGGCGCATCGTTGCTCCGCCCCCTCTGTGCTCCTATTGGCTGGGCTTTAAACAACTTGCTTGGTGCATTTAGACGGCCAAGAGGGACAGGCTGTAATTGCTTGAGCCCCGCCCCCTCTGTGTTCCTGTTGAGCAGCCTTGGAAATGACAGGATTTTAACATTGTTCCTCTATATAGCTTAATGAAATTAACTAATGAAAGGCACCACTCACTTCACACTGGGTGTGATTTTCTTTTTACCCTCTATCACTAAGACCTGCCTTTAGAAAAAAACAGGGATGGGGGCAGGGAAACAAACCTACCTTTTATGATGTCAGTGAGCATCCTGAAGGTGCCCAAGGACCCGCCCACCTCAGACATCAGCAACATTATGAAAATCACATAATTACAATTGTTTGGCTGAAATTCACCCAGGGTTAGTGTTCTAGGGTTAAGACGAAAAGCTGTCATCATATGACATGTCGCATGGCGAAAATAGCCGATCTAAGGTCGCAACGTGCCGCGAAGTGTTGTGAGCTTAGAGATTTTTGTATATTGTTCATGGACATGCTCAAAATAGGGATGCCAGGTTGAAAGTGATTAAGTGTTCATTGTTATTTTTTCTTTTTTACTTTTCCTTTAATTATCTCAGGCGGTGCAGTCCAAGTTCATTGCCCAGTGATAGAAGCAAGAAACAACGTTTACCTATTTGGAGCTGGCAAGGAGGCAACTTCTGGTGATGTACTCTGGTTTAGTTGCAAGTCTCGTGATGAGCTTCTGGATGGACCAGAAAGTATCCGCTGTGGTGATAATGGACGTTGGAGTGGCCGACCTCCATCATGCATAATTGGTACGTATAGGCTATAGTTATTTAGGCTACAGTAATTTATTCTTCTTCAAACCAGGCAAGGCTGACCAAAACACACTTCCTATTAAATAAGACTCAACTTTACTGTTATACAATTGCATACGTTGACGTGAAATATTTTTGCCTATCATTGATTTGAACTGTTTTGCCTGTACTGATGTGCAGGTGTTCTTCAAATGTAGGCCTACAGCACCAGTGCTTGACAATATCGCTGAGTATAATAAAGATCAAACCCTCAGGTCTACTGTAGGTGTAATAAAAAGATCACAACACGTCGCATCGCAACGTATTGTGAGCTTGTAGATCTGCTATTTTGAAATAGACAAAGTTTAAATAGGGCTGAAGTGGTTAATGTTTTACAATATTAAGTTTAAATAGGGCTGAAGTGGTTAATGTTTTACAATAATAATCCAAATCTATAAAGTAACTACTAAATAAGTTACTTTGAATAAATAATTGTAGTGGAGTAAAAAGTACAATATTTGTCTCTGAGATCTAGTGGAGTAGAAGTAAAAGTCAAAAGAATTGGAAATACTCAAGTAAAAGTACCTCAAAATTGTGCTTAAGTACAGTATGAGTGAATGTCAACTTTAGTCCAAGTGTATAATGTGAAACTCATATCTCTGCTATACAGAAGGAACCACAGAGATACAAACACCAGCTCCCACTACATCTGTTACTAAACCAGGTGAGTTCATGAAATTGATTATTGATTGATTGATTGATTGATTGAATGTTTATAGTGACATCTTTTTATGTACAATAACAGTACGACACAATGTGAACATTCAACAGCTATATCTATCATATAGCAGATCTACAAGTTGTGAGCATGTAGAGCTGCTATTTTGAAATAGCCAAAGTTTAAATTGGGCTGAAGTGGTTAATGTTTTGCAATAATAATCTAAATCTACAAAGTAAATACTAAATAAGTTACTTTGAAATTTGAATACATAATTGTAGTGGAGTAAAAAGTACAATATTTGTCTCTGAGATCTAATGGAGTAGCCTAGTCTAGAAGTAAAAGTATAGAAAACTGGAAACACTCGAGTAAAGTAAAAGTTCCTCAAAATTGTACTTAAGTACAGTACTTGAGTGAATGTCAACTTTAGTCCGAGTGTATACTGTGAAACTCATATCTCTGCTATACAGAAGGAACCACAGAGAGACAAATTGATTATTGATTTTATTTTAAGCCTGGAACCAAGCCATCATGACCATAAAACATTTGATTCTGTGTCAAAACATATTTGAAAACCTCCCCAAAAATACAGTATTTATTAGATATAGTATATTATAATAATATATACTATATTTAATAAATACCTTTTATAATAATAAATTGAATATTTTTATTTAATTGTGTTCGGCGTCCTGGACAGTGAAGTGACCATTCAAGACAGTTGATCTAAATCGAATCTATGGTGACAAATACTATTTTCTTGTCCCCGCTCTGCAGCATGTGAAACAGAGACCAGGGCCGACATCGTCTTCTTAGTGGATGAATCTGGGAGCATCGGCACCGACAACTTCCTGAAGATCCAGGAGTTCCTACAAAGCTTAATTGAAGGCCTGGGTATTGGTTCAGATAAAGTACGTGTTGGCCTGGCACAGTACAGTGACGAGCCCCATCAGGAGTTCCTACTGAAGGATCACACAGACAAACGCTCTCTACTCGAGCAAGTGGACAGACTCTCCTACAGAGGCGGAGGCACCTACACGGGCAAGGCCATCACGTTCCTCCAGAGTCGTTACTTCACGAAGGAGGCTGGAAGCCGTGCTGACGAGGGGGTACCTCAGGTGGCTGTGGTGATCACAGACGGGGCCTCACAAGATGACGTTGTGGTGCCGTCCATGGCCCTGAGGAAACAGGGAGTCATTATGTTTTCCATTGGAGTGGGGGACTATGATGAGGATCAACTCAAGTCCATCGTCAGCCAGCCTCATGAACAGTTTCTTATCGAACTTGATAGCTACCAGGCTCTGCAGGGAGTGAAGGACCGTCTGCTTCACACTGTGTGTTCCTCTGTTTCTGAATATCTGGTACCTACTCCTGTCCCGGGCCCACACCGACCTGGTAAGTTATTGTGTCCGCCTGGCCGAGACTATGTCTTCGCAAAATGTCGCAATATAATACGTTGTGAGCTAGTAGATTCGTAAATTGGCAATTTTTGAGAATGTTTGAGATTTTATTCATGTTCACGACCTTTCCAAATTAGGGATGCCAGGTTGAAAGTGATTCAGTGTTCATTGGTAATTTAAGTTGTTTTTCCTTTTCATTTAATTATCTCTATGCAGCCATTCGTTGCCCAGTGATAGAAGCAAGAAACAACGTTCAAATATTTGGAGACAGCCAGGAGGCAACTTCTGGTCATGTACTCCGGTTTAGTTGCAAGTCACCTGATGAGCTTCTGGATGGACCAGAAAGTATCCGCTGTGGTGAAAATGGACGTTGGAGTGGCCGAGCTCCATCATGTATTGGTACGTATAGGCTATAGTTGTTTAGGCTTTAGTAATTTATAAACTTCTTCTTTGCTTTCTTCTTCAACCCAGGCAAAGCCAAAGGCTTGTTGCCATTGTGGTCCATGAACATTCAACATCTACACCTCTAGTTGGTGCCTTCAGAGCGGCACCTTAGTGTTATTGCTCATATTTATTAACTTCTTCCATTCTGTGATATTTCATCTGTCAACTTCAGTCCAAGTGTATAATGTTGTGAATCTCATATCTCTGCTATACAGAAACAACCCCAGATACACAAACAACAGCTCCCACTACACCAGGTGAGTTCATAAAAGATGCAGGCTACAGTAGCTGCTAAAGCACTGGTGCACAAACTGTGGCTCTAGAATTATTATTATTTTAAGTTTTGTACTGAGTTTGCAGTAAATCACAGTCCAATTACATCCCTGAAGGCACCTTTTGACAAATACTATTTTCTTGTCCCTGCACTGCAGTATGTGCCTCAGACATCAGGGCTGACATTGTATTCTTAGTGGATGAATCTGGGAGCATCGGCCTAAGAAGCTTCAAAAAGGTCCGGCAGTTCCTCCACAGCTTCATGGAAGGCCTGGATGTTGGTTCAGATAAAGTACGTGTTGGCCTGGCACAATACGGTTATGTGCCACACCAGCAGTTCCTACTGAAGGATCACACAGACAAAGGGTCTCTACTAGAGCAAGTGGACAGACTCCCCTACCGAGGCGGGGGAACCTACACGGGCAAGGCCATCACGTTCCTCCAGACTCGTTACTTCACGAAGGAGAGTGGAAGCCGGGCTGACGAGGGGGTACCTCAGGTGGCTGTGGTAATCACAGACGGGGCCTCAGAAGATGACGTTGTGATGCCCTCCATGGCCTTGAGGAAACAGGGAGTCATTATGTTTTCCATCGGAGTGGGGGACTATGATGAGGATCAACTCAAGTCAATCGTCAACCAGCCCCATGAGCACTTTCTTTTCAAACTTAATAGCTTCCAGGCTCTGCAGGGAGTGAAGGACCGTCTGCTTCACACTGTGTGTTCCTCTGTTTCTGAATCGGTACCTACTCCTGTCCCAATCCCAGACCGACATGGTAAGTTATTGTGTCCGCCTGGCCGAGACTATGTTTTCGCAAAATGTCGCAATATAATACGTTGTGAGCTTGTAGATTGGCTATTTTTGAGAATGTTTGAGATTTTATTCATGTTCACGACCTGCCCAAAATAGGGATGCCAGGTTGAAAGTGATTCAGTGTTCATTGGTAATTTAAGTTGTTGTTTTTCCTTTTCATTTAATTATGTCTGTGCAGCCATTCATTGCCCAGTGATAGAAGCAAGAAACAACGTTCAAATATTTGGAGACAGCCAGGAGGCAACTTCTGGTCATGTACTCGGGTTTAGTTGCAAGTCACCTGATGAGCATCTGGATGGACCAGAAAGTATCCGCTGTGGTGAAAATGGACGTTGGAGTGGCCGAGCTCCATCATGTATTGGTACGTATAGGCTATAGTTATTTAGGCCTTAGTCATTTATAAACTTCTTCTTTCATTTCTTCTTCAACCCAGGCAAAAACTAAACTTTACTGTCATTGTATAATTTACTTGAGTACAGTGTTTTTACTAACGTTACAGTAACACAGCTACTTTTTTGCAGTAATCGGTAGTAGTGTAGTAGTGTAAGACCATAACAGTTACTGAAATATACAAAGGCATGTTACTCGTTACTATAAGTGAAAATAGCCGACAACCTCAGAGGATTGTAGATTAATTATTCTTTCTACTCTCACACTAGCCCTTTACAAAGAGCTATGTTTCTGATCAGGAACGCACCTCCATGCATTGATTGCTTGCTGCACAGATGAAACATTCTCTGCTTAACAGTCAAGTGACCATTCAAGAAAGTAGATCTAAATCAAACCTGTGGTGACAAATGCTATGTTCTTGTCCCTTCTCTGCAGCATGTGAGACAGACAGGGCTGACATCGTCTTCTTAGTGGATGGATCCGGGAGCATCGGCCTGAGAAACTTCAAAAAAGTCCGGCAGTTCCTCCACAGCTTCATCGAGTGCCTGGATGTTGGTTCAGATAAAGTACGTGTTGGCCTGGCACAATACGGTTATGTGACACATCAGGAGTTCCTACTGAAGGATCACACAGACAAAAGGTCTCTACAAGAGCAAGTGGACAGACTCCCCTACCGAGGCGGAGGCACCTACACGGGCAAGGCCATCACATTCCTCCAGACTCGTTACTTCACGAAGGAGGCTGGAAGCCGTGCTGACGAGGGGGTACCTCAGGTGGCTGTGGTGATCACAGACGGGGCCTCAGAAGATGCCGTAATGGTGCCGTCCATGGCCTTGAGGAGCCATGGAGTCATTGTGTTTGCCATCGGAGTAGCAAACTATAATGAGGATCAACTCAAGTCAATCGTCAACCAGCCCCATGAGCATTTTCTTTTCAAACTTAATAGCTACCAGGCTCTGCAGGGAGTGAAGGACCGTCTGCTGCACATTGTGTGTTCCCCGCCATCTACTCCTGTCCCACCTGGTAAGTTATTGTCTCCGCCTGGCCGAGACTATGTTTTCGCCCCTGTCCGTCCGTGTGTCAATCCGTCTGTGAGCTAATCTCCGGCACCGTTGGATCGGCGTGAAACTGAGCATGCACACTCCCTGAAGTATGATGGCGTTGTACGGTGAAATAGCCAATCTGCAAGCTCATAACATGTCACACAGTTATGCGTTGTGAGCTTGCAGATACGTAGACTGGCTATTTTTGAAAATGTTTGAGATTTTATTCATGTTCATGACATGCCCAAAATAAGGATGCCAGGTTGAAAGTGATTCAGTGTTCATTGGTAATGCAAGTTGTTGTTCCCTTTCATTTCATTATCTCTGTGCAGCCATTCATTGCCCAGTGATCGAAGCAAGATACAACGTTTACATAGTTGGAGACAGCAAGATGGCAACTTCTGGTCATGTACTCTGGTTTAGTTGCAAGTCACCTGATGAGCATCTGGATGGACCACAAAGTATCCGCTGTGGTGAAAATGGACGTTGGAGTGGCCGCGCTCCATCATGTATTGGTACGTATAGGCTATAGTTATTTAGGCCTTAGTAATTTATAAACTTCTTCTTCCCTTTCTTCTTCAACTCAGGCAAGGCTGACCAAAACACATTTCCTTTTAAATAAAACTCAACTTTACTGTCATACAATTGCATACATTGACGTGAAATATTTTTGCCTATCATTGATTTGAACTGTTTTGCCTGTACTGAAGTACATTTGCATGTGCAGGTGTTCTTCAGCAGAGATCAAATGTACAGCACCAGTGCTTGACAATATCGCCGAGTATAAAAGATCAAACCCTCAGGTCTAGGTGTAATAAAAAGGGCAAACCTTCTCAACCTTCAAAATGTGCAAGAGTACAGTACATTCAATTCATTCATGTGGTGTAAACATATCTGACAGAGTTTTGATAGTCCATACTGTCTGGCTGTAATTGGCTTCCAAAGTTAGAGGGAGGGGCCTATTTATCAAAGAAATCCCCTCCCCCCCAAACAAAAAGAGAAAGAAAAGAAAAGGAAAACACAATTGAAACATCTAATCGACAATTAGATGTTCTAACATTCTAACAACATCTAATCGACAACAACATATGTTACTACACAAGGTGAATTCTTCACAGATGCAGGCTACAGTGGCTGTTATCGTATTGATTGATTGATGGAATGTTTTGTTAACATTTTAAAAGTACAGCAGTACGATACAACAGCCAAGTGGATTAATCAAAAAGCAAAGCCAAAGGCTTGTTACCCATTGTGGTCCATGAACATTCAACAGTGCCTTCAGAGCGCGGCACCTTAGTGTTATCGCTCATGTTTATTAACTTCTTACATTCTGTGATATTGCATCTGTCAACTTCAGTCCAAGTGTATAATGTTGTGAAACTCATATCTTTGCTATGCAGAAACAACCCCAGTTACAACTCCCACTGCACCTGTTACTACACCAGGTACTACACCAGGTGAGTTCATAAAAGATGCTGGCTACAGTGGCAGCTAAAGCATTGGTGCACAACTGTGGCTCTAGAAAAAAAGACACAAGTTAAGTTTGATGATTAAATTTTTTTCTTTTCGACTGAGTTTCCTTTTAATTACAGTCCGGCATCCAAGAAGGCCTCTTTTGTAGCTGTATAAAAAAAATAAAGGAATGCATATCTTTGCGAGGCCGGGTAGAACAACCTAAAAGTTATGAGAATACATTTTAAATTAAGGCAATTCATTCACTGTGCTGAATTGCAGTTAATTAACCTTGAAATGGTTAAATCACATGTTTTCTTTTTTTAATAAAGGCCATTTGCGAATATATATTCCATTCAAATAGAGAGAATAAAGGACAGTGAGAGAACAAAAGGAATTTTAACGACTCCATTCATGGGCAAACTACCCAATTGTGTATTTCTCAGTGTGTTTTTAAATTGAATTCATTGTTTTGTTCCAAAAGTATTGAGTCAATAATAATAATTATGTGTTGTAGCTATGATGTTCAACTTTCATTTAAACAAATACAATAAATGGACAGTCTTTGTTATGTTTGGCCACAAATATTAACTTCTTCCGTGATGTGATATATTATCTGTCAACTTCACCAAAAGAGGTCAAAGTTAACGTTTTTGCAATTTCTGTTTTAAAATTGAGTTTGCTTTTAATCATAGTCCCAAAAGGCACATTTTGCCGACATAAAGAAGAGACAGACAAAACTTTCAATGAACATGCCCACATGGAAAGAATCTATATGTTCCATATATGCAACTATATGTAACCTATATGCTACATATAAGGATCATATATGCGCATATATGTGCATATATACCACATATATGCCTGGTATAAGCTCCATATAGGCTGCATATATCTCACATATAGGTCCAAATCTGGTGCATATATGTGCATATACAGGGTATATAGGTCTCCTATATAGCTTGTTTATACCCTCATATAGGTCATATATGTTAATACAAGCCATATAGGTCTCCTATATAGCTTCTTTACTTCCAGTGGTGGGAAATATAATTATATACTTCATTAAGATAAAGCATATTAAACTTATGAACTCAAAATGATTTCACTTGTGGGTCAGCAGTGAATTCTAATTTGTAGGTGATTATCAGTTATTACTTTTTTATTATTACAACTGCAGGTCACAGTTTATGAAAACCTGCAGATCCTGTCAGTCAGTTCGGTCCATTCCGTAACAAATCTAACATTACATTGCGGACCGTACTCTATATCTGACCAAGAAAGCATATTCTGACTATATCATATGATGTCATCAATATTAAGCCGATATTTGGCAATGTCCATATATGGCCAAGATAGAATTAATTTACAAATCAAGATCATCACCTGGAAATCCATTCATGAATATAACAACACTGTCCTCATCAAACCCTGCATATCCACACGTGGAGGCCACTGAATCATCACCTCCCAGATAGCAAAAGATATTAATTCAATGTTGGATTTTGGTCAGATTGGTTATTTTTGGTTGAGGTTGAAAAAGCTATGTTGATTCAATGTTTAAATTCAGATACGATTTCAACATTTAAAAAAATGTCATTGAATCAATTTAGTATAGATGATGGTTTTTCAATGTTGAAATGCCCAACAATGAATTGACATTGTTTCAACGTGTAGTGCTGATATTGCACACCCCCCCTCCCCTCCCCTCCCCTCCCCTCCCCTCCCCTCCCCTCCCCTCCCCTCCTCCCCCTCCCCTCGCACCCCCTCCCCTGCGAGAGGGTAGTCGTCACAACTCGCGAGACCAGCTAAATCTCAGGAAACATTGGCGCGAATTGAGGCTTGTTGACAATTCACAATACTACTATAGTAAGACTAACTGGTAAGTCCTTTACAATATAATGTATTATGCAATTCATATACCATCATCTGGCTGTCATCGTTTGACTAAATGTTAACTTGTGAATTATTACCGTGGCAACTACAGTGCAGACCTGAGCTTGTTAGCTAGCATGCTAGCTAATAATAGTTGACTGGTAGTGAGTTCTTATGGGAATAGAATGTACTATCCCGTTCAGATACCGTCACCCGACTCTCATCGTTTGACTAAATGTTATCTTTATGCTGTCCGGGGTTTGTAGCTTGTGTTAGTAAATAGCAATGCATGTTATTAAAGCAGCTAGCATGCTAGCTAACGTTAGCCCGCCGTTTTGTTAGCATGTTTCGTGATTAAAATGTACTTTAATTTGTTTATCTGTGTGTATACAATAACAGATTATTAGCGTTTTTAACAGTTGTATAATCATTGTTGTAACCAGCACTACTGTGAAGCAGTTCGTTCATTTAATAGTGGTGAACTAACAAGGCAGAATGTATGGTGCTAACTCACTAGCTACTAGTGTTAAACCAACGGGTACCAATTCACTTTGCCGGAAGCACTTCCGGTCTAGACCGGATACGGAAACTACATCCGTGGTTGCATGTGTGTATGTGAAAATTTACCGGATATAGGAGGCGGGATCTAGAGCATAATAGAAACCAGGTTAGCTCATGGAAAAGGCTTAATACTTCGGGTAATATTTTTGCCTTTTTAATGAAGGCACAGTTAAGCTTTTACTACACTAAAGCAATTTAGCCTGGGGATAAATGTGGAGAAACAGCTGTGGTGGAAGAAGTAATCAGATATTTTACTTAAGTAAAAGTAGCAATACCATAATATAAAAATACTCTGTTAAAAGTAAAAGGCATTGTGTTCAAAATGTTACTCGAGTTAAAGTACAAAAGTATTGGCATCAAAATATACTTAAAGTACCAAAAGTAAAATGTTTGAAAATAGCAGATCTACAAGCTCACAACGCGTCACGATGCAACATGTGGTGAGCTTGTAGATCTGCTATTTTCAAATGTCCTATGTATAAAATAGGGCTAAAGTGGTTAATGTAAGTTTTATAATAATTTATATATATATATATATATATATATATATACATACATGTGTGTGTGTAAAATATTTTGGAAGGACCTGATAAATTAACAATTTGGCTGATATATATATATTGTTTTGTGCATATATTTATTGAATTATTTGTTTCCCTCTAAATTTTCAGGGTTGTGCTACAAGAGGACTGGAGAGGATTCACTGCAATACACAAGGCCTGGCCAAGTATAATAATTATAGCAGCACGGGCACCACCTCTTTTCTATTTAGACCTGTTGTAACCTATACGTTGTTATGCCATTCAATCCGGGAGCCACCTCTGTGTCTCATTAGTTGTTGCTATATGTATGGCAACATAATGTTTTATTAATTTTTTTAGTAAAAATGTGAACGTTTTCAGAAAACTTAGGTTAGGTTTTAGGAGGTGTTTTTAGAATTGGCCTAAGTCAGATGAGCCAGAAAACAGCAGTGTGAAGCGATTTTTTTTTCAAGCCACCTAATTTTCCAGGTACAGTGGTGACACTGTCAGTTATGACACTAAAAAACACTGGCAAAACCAAATGTAATTGCATGAAAGCTTTACAAGCATTTAGTTCAGGTTATGTGTTCAAAGGTTACAGCGTCCACTATTCATGTCTTGTGTTCCCTTCTTTTAGCCTCTGGAGGAAGCTGCTCGGAGGATAACCAGCCTAATAATGGTAAGTGAACCACTTCACACTACTACCTCAGGGTGGACAGATTGTAAATGTGCTTTAGATAGAATTCATAGTTCATGTTTTGTGTTCTCTCATTTTAGGCTTTGGTGGAAGCTTCTTGGCAGAGTTGGAGTCAATGGACCCCTGGTAAGTAGACTAATAGGCTAGATGATTCTCTCAGCCACTCTTGGAGACCATACACTGACTGGAAATGTTAGTTAAATGGGTGGTAATGTAAAGTTGAGTGCATATATGAATTCAGTGTCTCACTATTTTGCAAGGATCTGTTAATGTTGGCACGATATTATATGAGAACTTGTATTTTACAGTGACTAATTAGGGCTATTTTAATCCATTTCAGGAGGGAACCACACTGGACAAGTAAGGAATGGTATGTCTGTTGTTCCTGTGTCAACAAGAGCCTTTTTATACATTTGTGATTATTTTATTAGCCATTACTAAACAGTTGCTGTGCCTTGGCTATTGTGCCATGACATACTGTAACTTATTAAAGACTGACATATTTGAACTTATAGCTCCTGCTACTCTAAACATTAAAACATACAGTCTTGATAAATTGCATACAAGCTTTTTTTTATATTTTAATTGTCCTCTTTTTAGACTTCGCTGGCAATCATCACCCCCAAGGCTATAAAGGTGAGTTAACTAACACATTCTCAAATCACTTTTTTTTTTTTACCACCAGACATGCACTAGGTACACTTGCTAGTGTATATGGTGCTCATTGATAACTACTTTGATGGTGCTTATTTGCCTTATTTTGTTCTGTCTGTCTTTCTCTAGGAATGCCAATGTATAACTCCAGCCCCTACCACACTGTGCCATCAGAGAAAACAAGGAATAAGAAGAGGGCCTTCAAGGACACGCTGATGCAGGACTGCATGTTTGGTGAGTCAATCTGCACCTCAAAATACTAGGTTTACTACAGTGGATTTGGCAATTTTTATGATGGATATTTAATTTAATTAAGTATTTTAACTTTTATAAGTAAATAAGAACAGATGCATTTTCCTCACCATGGAATGAGCCTGATGGAAAATGCATCAACTCTTAAAGAAGCACTTCACCCATTTCCAACCTTAACTTCATATAAGTGGTCCTCTGTAATGCTCACAATAAGATGGCACCATTTCTGTCTCAGAGGTGGTCTTTGCCTGTGGACAGTTCAGAAACCTGCCTACCAGTGACATCATTTCAAGCTAATGGACATTGAAAATGATGACCTGTCATGTCACTGGTAGGCAGGTTTCTGAGCTGTCCACTGCCCTCCTCTGAACAGAGTAGACATGAATGGTGGCATGTTTTACGAGCATTTGTGTGGATCAATTATATGACTATGGGGTTGAAAATGGGTGAAGTGCTCCTAAGGCCACCTGCCAGCTTTCTTATTTATCTTTATAACGTTTTTTTTTTACTTTTTTCCCCAGCGGCTGCGAAAGGGCCTTTCTGTGTGGAGTTTGCATGTTCTCCCCGTGTCTCCTAGGGTAGGTACCCTCACAAAAACATGCCGTAATCCTGGTCACTATACTGCCTCCCCCTGGCCAGCCGATTTTGTAACCCTATTTTTTACACCCAGTGCCAATTGTCTATGTAATCCTGGGCACTACCTTCCCTCTGCCAACCTAGGGAGGCTAGGGCCGAGCTCATGCCTCCTTCAATGCATGAGAGCCAACTGACCTTCTTGTCACCTGACAGGGGGGAGTTTCACTGGTTGGACGTAGCGCGTGGAAGGAACACGTTATTCCTACCAGTTCCCTTCCCCTCCATCAGGCGCCCCGGCTGGCCAGGGGGAGGCAGTATAGTGACCAGGATTACTGCATGTTTTTGTGAGGGTATTAACTACCCTAGGAGACACGGGGAGAACATGCAAACTCCACACAGAAAGGCCCTTTCGCCAACCCCACCTAGGGTATGGGCACTGATGACGCGGAGGAGAGAACACACCCCCAGCGTCCCCTGCGGGAATCGAACCCAGGACCTTCTAGCTGTGAGGCGACAGCACTACCGACTGTGCCACCGTGCCCCCCCTACTAATATTTCCTATAACTAATTAATTAAAGTCTAACACATCAATCTTCTTCTTCTTCTTGCGTATGTCATCAGATCCTCAGCTCCGTTGCAGCAAGCCAGTCCAGCGTCTCGTCATCCAGGTTCATCAGGCCTAGGTCGCCATGTGGTGGGCGGTGTTTCGGGCAGCTGGTCATGATGTGTTCCACAGTCTGTAGGGGGTCTCCAGGTTCACAGTGGGCACTGTCCGAGAGGCCCCACTGTTGCATTGCTGCCTCGACGGTCATGGCACGATGACCTGTGCCACGGCCTGCTGTTCTGATGGCTCCCACCATTCATCTGAACGGAGCTGGCGATCACGTATCCGCGTGCACCCCATCCCCTGCACTCCTCCACAGTCACCCAACACAAACACCAAGCATGACGAATGTCCACTACCATGGAGAGGGTCGTTCGATGGCGACAGACATCCTAGCGGTCAGCGAGCCCCGACCTGACCTGAAGGCAAGATGGGAGGAGGCCCAGAGCACCTCCCCATCGTTCGACGAACTGATGGACCAAGCGGACGTGCTGATGCACTACGGTATATTAATCACAACATGAACATTAGTATTCACTCTCAACAATATTCGGTGTCCGGAGCGCTCTGCTTGCTGCTGAAACATTGGTAATTCATATTGGTCTTATAACTTCTGTTATTGGTTAGGGATTCACATTTAATTGTAACTAAGATTAGGGATTCATTAATAAAACATCAATGATGAATAACTTCTGTCTGTCTATTCTCTTGGGTCTGTGTCCTTCCTGAGCAATCCAAACGATCACGTTCAGAGGTTTTGCTACCAGATAACCAGCAGGTAACTTAGGATGTGGCCTCCAACAACTCCCACCTGTGGGGGAATGATGCTCTATTCATATACTGTAGGTGGCCCAGCCATAACAGAAGTCATGTTGAAATTGTACAGGTATAATTACAAACTGGAGTAATTTAATTTAACCTGGTGGTCAAACTGGATGTCCATGTACTTCCCAAAGCGACTTGAGTTGTCATTCTTCAGGGTTTTGGCATTTCCAAAAGCCTGGCAGGGGAAAAGGAGTGTCCCGGAGCTTAATTTAATTTAATTTAATTTTATATCTTTTTTTTTTATCCAGCTGTTTGACACTTTAAAAGCCATAATGTTTCATGTTTTCATATTATAACTTGTTTAAATAAAGTGTTAAAGTTCTACATTGGGGTTTCTATTGGATTTGATTAATGTGTACAAACTTATCACCTATTTCACCTATTTTATAGGTGATATAGGTATCATATAATTATGTTTCATTGCATATATGTAGATATAGGTACATACAGGTCATATATGTACCTATATGTTACATACAGGTCATATGTACCTATATGTTACATACATAAAATTGGCACCTTTCCTATATGTATATGCACATATATGTACATATATGTACATATATGTATATGCACATATATGTACATATATGCATATATGTGCACATATATGTACATATACATATAGGAAAGGTGCCAATTTTATGTATGCGAACATATATGCGGTCCTATATTACAAACATATATGACGCATATAGGTTCTTTCCATGTGGGTGACTTCAACAATGGTGTGCACTGTGCATTATGATGTGACAATCCTCCTGATTTATGTGTGTGCATTGCTTATTTTTTACAGACATTCACCAAATAAGCCATCGTCGTATGACGGTGTTGTTGTATGTTGAAAATAGCCGATCTGCAAGCTCACAACATGTCGCAATATGTAATGTGTTGTGAGCTTGTAGATTGGCTATTTTTGAGAATGTTTGAGATTTTATTCATGTTCATGACATGCCCAAAATGGGGATGCCAGGTTGAGTGATTGGTAATGCAAGTTGTTGTTTTTCCTTTTCATTTAATTATCTCTGTGCAGCCATTCATTGCCCAGTGATAGTAGCAAGAAACAACGTTCAAATATTTGGAGACAGCCAGGAGGCAACTTCTGGTCATGTACTCGGGTTTAGTTGCAAGTCACCTGATGAGCATCTGGATGGACCAGAAAGTATCCGCTGTGGTGAAAATGGACGTTGGAGTGGCCGAGCTCCATCATGTATTGGTACGTATAGGCTATAGTTATTTAGGCCTTAGTAATTTATAAACTTCTTCTTTCATTTCTTCTTCAACCCAGGCAAAAACTTAACTTTACTGTCATTGTATAATTTACTTAAGTACAGTGTTTTTACTAACGTTACTGTAACACAGCTACTTTTTTGCAGTAATCAGTAGTAGTGTAGTAGTGTAAGACCATAACAGTTACTGAAATATACAAAGGCATGTTACTCGTTACTATAAGTGAAAATAGCCGACAACCTCAGAGGATTGTAGATTAATTATTCTTTCTACTCTCACACTAGCCCTTTACAAAGAGCTATGTTTCTGATCAGGAACGCACCTCCATGCATTGATTGCTTGCTGCACAGATGAAACATTCTCTGCTTAACAGTCAAGTGACCATTCAAGAAAGTAGATCTAAATCAAACCTGTGGTGACAAATGCTATGTTCTTGTCCCTTCTCTGCAGCATGTGAGACAGACAGGGCTGACATCGTCTTCTTAGTGGATGGATCCGGGAGCATCGGCCTGAGAAACTTCAAAAAAGTCCGGCAGTTCCTCCACAGCTTCATCGAAGGCCTGGATGTTGGTTCAGATAAAGTACGTGTTGGCCTGGCACAATACGGTTATGTGACACATCAGGAGTTCCTACTGAAGAATCACACAGACAAAAGGTCTCTACAAGAGCAAGTGGACAGACTCCCCTACCGAGGCGGAGGCACCTACACGGGCAAGGCCATCACATTCCTCCAGACTCGTTACTTCACGAAGGAGGCTGGAAGCCGTGCTGATGAGGGGGTACCTCAGGTGGCTGTGGTGATCACAGACGGGGCCTCAGAAGATGCCGTAGTGGTGCCGTCCATGGCCTTGAGGAGCCATGGAGTCATTGTGTTTGCCATCGGAGTAGCAAACTATAATGAGGATCAACTCAAGTCAATCGTCAACCAGCCCCATGAGCATTTTCTTTTCAAACTTAATAGCTACCAGGCTCTGCAGGGAGTGAAGGACCGTCTGCTGCACATTGTGTGTTCCCCGCCATCTACTCCTGTCCCACCTGGTAAGTTATTGTCTCCGCCTGGCCGAGACTATGTTTTCGCCCCTGTCCGTCCGTGTGTCAATCCGTCTGTGAGCTAATCTCCGGCACTGTTGGATCGGCGTGAAACTGAGCATGCACACTCCCTGAAGTATGATGGTGTTGTACGGTGAAATAGCCAATCTGCAAGCTCATAACATGTCACACAGTTATGCGTTGTGAGCTTGCAGATACGTAGACTGGCTATTTTTGAAAATGTTTGAGATTTTATTCATGTTCATGACATGCCCAAAATAAGGATGCCAGGTTGAAAGTGATTCAGTGTTCATTGGTAATGCAAGTTGTTGTTCCCTTTCATTTCATTATCTCTGTGCAGCCATTCATTGCCCAGTGATCGAAGCAAGATACAACGTTTACATAGTTGGAGACAGCAAGATGGCAACTTCTGGTCATGTACTCTGGTTTAGTTGCAAGTCACCTGATGAGCATCTGGATGGACCACAAAGTATCCGCTGTGGTGAAAATGGACGTTGGAGTGGCCGAGCTCCATCATGTATTGGTACGTGTAGGCTATAGTTATTTAGGCCTTAGTACTTTATAAACTTCTTCTTCCCCTTCTCCTTCAACTCAGGCAAGGCTGACCAAAACACATTTCCTTTTAAATAAAACTCAACTTTACTGTCATACAATTGCATACATTGACGTGAAATATTTTTGCCTATCATTGATTTGAACTGTTTTGCCTGTACTGAAGTACATTTGCATGTGCAGGTGTTCTTCAGCAGAGATCAAATGTACAGGACCAGTGCTTGACAATATCGCCGAGTATAATAAAGATCAATCCCTCAGGTCTAGGTGTAATAAAAAGGGCAAACCTTCTCAACCTTCAAAATGTGCAAGAGTACAGTACATTCAATTCATTCATGTGGTGTAAACATATCTGACAGAGTTTTGATAGTCCATACTGTCTGGCTGTAATTGGCTTCCAAAGTTAGAGGGAGGGGCCTATTTATCAAAGAAATCCCCTCCCCCCCAAACAAAAAGAGAAAGAAAAGAAAAGGAAAACACAATTGAAACATCTAATCGACAATTAGATGTTCTAACATTCTAACAACATCTAATCGACAACAACATATGTTACTACACAAGGTGAATTCTTCACAGATGCAGGCTACAGTGGCTGTTATCGTATTGATTGATTGATGGAATGTTTTGTTAACATTTTAAAAGTACAGCAGTACGATACAACAGCCAAGTGGATTAATCAAAAAGCAAAGCCAAAGGCTTGTTACCCATTGTGGTCCATGAACATTCAACAGTGCCTTCAGAGCGCGGCACCTTAGTGTTATCGCTCATGTTTATTAACTTCTTACATTCTGTGATATTGCATCTGTCAACTTCAGTCCAAGTGTATAATGTTGTGAAACTCATATCTTTGCTATGCAGAAACAACCCCAGATACAACTCCCACTGCACCTGTTATTACACCAGGTACTACACCAGGTGAGTTCATAAAAGATGCTGGCTACAGTGGCTGCTAAAGCATTGGTGCACAACTGTGGCTCTAGAAAAAAAGACACAAGTTAAGTTTGATGATTACATTTTTTTCTTTTCGACTGAGTTTCCTTTTAATTACAGTCCGGCATCCAAGAAGGCCTCTTTTGTAGCTGTATAAAAAAAAATAAAGGAATGCATATCTTTGCGAGGCCGGGTAGAACAACCTAAAAGTTATGAGAATACATTTTAAATTAAGGCAATTCATTCACTGTGCTGAATTGCAGTTAATTAACCTTGAAATGGTTAAATCACATGTTTTCTTTTTTTAATAAAGGCCATTTGCGAATATATATTCCATTCAAATAGAGAGAATAAAGGACAGTGAGAGAACAAAAGGAATTTTAACGACTCCATTCATGGGCAAACTACCCAATTGTGTATTTCTCAGTGTGTTTTTAAATTGAATTCATTGTTTTGTTCCAAAAGTATTGAGTCAATAATAATAATTATGTGTTGTAGCTATGATGTTCAACTTTCATTTAAACAAATACAATAAATGGACAGTCTTTGTTATGTTTGGCCACAAATATTAACTTCTTCCGTGATGTGATATATTATCTGTCAACTTCACCAAAAGAGGTCAAAGTTAACGTTTTTGCAATTTCTGTTTTAAAATTGAGTTTGCTTTTAATCATAGTCCCAAAAGGCACATTTTGCCGACATAAAGAAGAGACAGACAAAACTTTCAATGAACATGACTTCAACAATGGTGTGCACTGTGCATTATGATGTGACAATCCTCCTGATTTATGTGTGTGCATTGCTTATTTTTTACAGACATTCACCAAATAAGCCATCGTCGTATGACGGTGTTGTTGTATGTTGAAAATAGCCGATCTGCAAGCTCACAACATGTCGCAATATGTAATGCGTTGTGAGCTTGTAGATTGGCTATTTTTGAGAATGTTTGAGATTTTATTCATGTTCATGACATGCCCAAAATGGGGATGCCAGGTTGAGTGATTGGTAATGCAAGTTGTTGTTTTTCCTTTTCATTTAATTATCTCTGTGCAGCCATTCATTGCCCAGTGATAGTAGCAAGAAACAACGTTCAAATATTTGGAGACAGCCAGGAGGCAACTTCTGGTCATGTACTCGGGTTTAGTTGCAAGTCACCTGATGAGCATCTGGATGGACCAGAAAGTATCCGCTGTGGTGAAAATGGACGTTGGAGTGGCCGAGCTCCATCATGTATTGGTACGTATAGGCTATAGTTATTTAGGCCTTAGTCATTTATAAACTTCTTCTTTCATTTCTTCTTCAACCCAGGCAAAAACTTAACTTTACTGTCATTGTATAATTTACTTAAGTACAGTGTTTTTACTAACGTTACTGTAACACAGCTACTTTTTTGCAGTAATCAGTAGTAGTGTAGTAGTGTAAGACCATAACAGTTACTGAAATATACAAAGGCATGTTACTCGTTACTATAAGTGAAAATAGCCGACAACCTCAGAGGATTGTAGATTCATTATTCTTTCTACTCTCACACTAGCCCTTTACAAAGAGCTATGTTTCTGATCAGGAACGCACCTCCATGCATTGATTGCTTGCTGCACAGATGAAACATTCTCTGCTTAACAGTCAAGTGACCATTCAAGAAAGTAGATCTAAATCAAACCTGTGGTGACAAATGCTATGTTCTTGTCCCTTCTCTGCAGCATGTGAGACAGACAGGGCTGACATCGTCTTCTTAGTGGATGGATCCGGGAGCATCGGCCTGAGAAACTTCAAAAAAGTCCGGCAGTTCCTCCACAGCTTCATCGAAGGCCTGGATGTTGGTTCAGATAAAGTACGTGTTGGCCTGGCACAATACGGTTATGTGACACATCAGGAGTTCCTACTGAAGAATCACACAGACAAAAGGTCTCTACAAGAGCAAGTGGACAGACTCCCCTACCGAGGCGGAGGCACCTACACGGGCAAGGCCATCACATTCCTCCAGACTCGTTACTTCACGAAGGAGGCTGGAAGCCGTGCTGATGAGGGGGTACCTCAGGTGGCTGTGGTGATCACAGACGGGGCCTCAGAAGATGCCGTAGTGGTGCCGTCCATGGCCTTGAGGAGCCATGGAGTCATTGTGTTTGCCATCGGAGTAGCAAACTATAATGAGGATCAACTCAAGTCAATCGTCAACCAGCCCCATGAGCATTTTCTTTTCAAACTTAATAGCTACCAGGCTCTGCAGGGAGTGAAGGACCGTCTGCTGCACATTGTGTGTTCCCCGCCATCTACTCCTGTCCCACCTGGTAAGTTATTGTCTCCGCCTGGCCGAGACTATGTTTTCGCCCCTGTCCGTCCGTGTGTCAATCCGTCTGTGAGCTAATCTCCGGCACCGTTGGATCGGCGTGAAACTGAGCATGCACACTCCCTGAAGTATGATGGTGTTGTACGGTGAAATAGCCAATCTGCAAGCTCATAACATGTCACACAGTTATGCGTTGTGAGCTTGCAGATACGTAGACTGGCTATTTTTGAAAATGTTTGAGATTTTATTCATGTTCATGACATGCCCAAAATAAGGATGCCAGGTTGAAAGTGATTCAGTGTTCATTGGTAATGCAAGTTGTTGTTCCCTTTCATTTCATTATCTCTGTGCAGCCATTCATTGCCCAGTGATCGAAGCAAGATACAACGTTTACATAGTTGGAGACAGCAAGATGGCAACTTCTGGTCATGTACTCTGGTTTAGTTGCAAGTCACCTGATGAGCATCTGGATGGACCACAAAGTATCCGCTGTGGTGAAAATGGACGTTGGAGTGGCCGAGCTCCATCATGTATTGGTACGTGTAGGCTATAGTTATTTAGGCCTTAGTACTTTATAAACTTCTTCTTCCCCTTCTCCTTCAACTCAGGCAAGGCTGACCAAAACACATTTCCTTTTAAATAAAACTCAACTTTACTGTCATACAATTGCATACATTGACGTGAAATATTTTTGCCTATCATTGATTTGAACTGTTTTGCCTGTACTGAAGTACATTTGCATGTGCAGGTGTTCTTCAGCAGAGATCAAATGTACAGGACCAGTGCTTGACAATATCGCCGAGTATAATAAAGATCAATCCCTCAGGTCTAGGTGTAATAAAAAGGGCAAACCTTCTCAACCTTCAAAATGTGCAAGAGTACAGTACATTCAATTCATTCATGTGGTGTAAACATATCTGACAGAGTTTTGATAGTCCATACTGTCTGGCTGTAATTGGCTTCCAAAGTTAGAGGGAGGGGCCTATTTATCAAAGAAATCCCCTCCCCCCCAAACAAAAAGAGAAAGAAAAGAAAAGGAAAACACAATTGAAACATCTAATCGACAATTAAATGTTCTAACATTCTAACAACATCTAATCGACAACAACATATGTTACTACACAAGGTGAATTCTTCACAGATGCAGGCTACAGTGGCTGTTATCGTATTGATTGATTGATGGAATGTTTTGTTAACATTTTAAAAGTACAGCAGTACGATACAACAGCCAAGTGGATTAATCAAAAAGCAAAGCCAAAGGCTTGTTACCCATTGTGGTCCATGAACATTCAACAGTGCCTTCAGAGCGCGGCACCTTAGTGTTATCGCTCATGTTTATTAACTTCTTACATTCTGTGATATTGCATCTGTCAACTTCAGTCCAAGTGTATAATGTTGTGAAACTCATATCTTTGCTATGCAGAAACAACCCCAGATACAACTCCCACTGCACCTGTTACTACACCAGGTACTACACCAGGTGAGTTCATAAAAGATGCTGGCTACAGTGGCTGCTAAAGCATTGGTGCACAACTGTGGCTCTAGAAAAAAAGACACAAGTTAAGTTTGATGATTACATTTTTTTCTTTTCGACTGAGTTTCCTTTTAATTACAGTCCGGCATCCAAGAAGGCCTCTTTTGTAGCTGTATAAAAAAAATAAAGGAATGCATATCTTTGCGAGGCCGGGTAGAACAACCTAAAAGTTATGAGAATACATTTTAAATTAAGGCAATTCATTCACTGTGCTGAATTGCAGTTAATTAACCTTGAAATGGTTAAATCACATGTTTTCTTTTTTTAATAAAGGCCATTTAAGAATATATATTCCATTCAAATAGAGAGAATAAAGGACAGTGAGAGAACAAAAGGAATTTTAACGACTCCATTCATGGGAAAACTACCCAATTGTGTATTTCTCAGTGTGTTTTTAAATTGAATTCATTGTTTTGTTCCAAAAGTATTGAGTCAATAATAATAATTATGTGTTGTAGCTATGATGTTCAACTTTCATTTAAACAAATACAATAAATGGACAGTCTTTGTTATGTTTGGCCACAAATATTAACTTCTTCCGTGATGTGATATATTATGTCAACTTCACCAAAAGAGGTCAAAGTTAACGTTTTTGCAATTTCTGTTTTAAAATTGAGTTTGCTTTTAATCATAGTCCCAAAAGGCACATTTTGCCGACATAAAGAAGAGACGACCAAATTGTACAGACAAAACTTTCAATGAACATGACTTCAGCAATGGTGTGCACTGTGCATTATGATGTGACAATCCTCCTGATTTATGTGTGTGCATTGCTTATTTTTTACAGACATTCACCAAATAAGCCATCGTCGTATGACGGTGTTGTTGTATGTTGAAAATAGCCGATCTGCAAGCTCACAACATGTCGCAATATGTAATGCGTTGTGAGCTTGTAGATTGGCTATTTTTGAGAATGTTTGAGATTTTATTCATGTTCATGACATGCCCAAAATGGGGATGCCAGGTTGAGTGATTGGTAATGCAAGTTGTTGTTTTTCCTTTTCATTTAATTATCTCTGTGCAGCCATTCATTGCCCAGTGATAGAAGCAAGAAACAACGTTCAAATATTTGGAGACAGCCGGGAGGCAACTTCTGGTCATGTACTCGGGTTTAGTTGCAAGTCACCTGATGAGCATCTGGATGGACCAGAAAGTATCCGCTGTGGTGAAAATGGACGTTGGAGTGGCCGAGCTCCATCATGTATTGGTACGTATAGGCTATAGTTATTTAGGCCTTAGTAATTTATAAACTTCTTCTTTCATTTCTTCTTCAACCCAGGCAAAAACTTAACTTTACTGTCATTGTATAATTTACTTAAGTACAGTGTTTTTACTAACGTTACTGTAACACAGCTACTTTTTTGCAGTAATCAGTAGTAGTGTAGTAGTGTAAGACCATAACAGTTACTGAAATATACAAAGGCATGTTACTCGTTACTATAAGTGAAAATAGCCGACAACCTCAGAGGATTGTAGATTAATTATTCTTTCTACTCTCACACTAGCCCTTTACAAAGAGCTATGTTTCTGATCAGGAACGCACCTCCATGCATTGATTGCTTGCTGCACAGATGAAACATTCTCTGCTTAACAGTCAAGTGACCATTCAAGAAAGTAGATCTAAATCAAACCTGTGGTGACAAATGCTATGTTCTTGTCCCTTCTCTGCAGCATGTGAGACAGACAGGGCTGACATCGTCTTCTTAGTGGATGGATCCGGGAGCATCGGCCTGAGAAACTTCAAAAAAGTCCGGCAGTTCCTCCACAGCTTCATCGAGTGCCTGGATGTTGGTTCAGATAAAGTACGTGTTGGCCTGGCACAATACGGTTATGTGACACATCAGGAGTTCCTACTGAAGGATCACACAGACAAAAGGTCTCTACAAGAGCAAGTGGACAGACTCCCCTACCGAGGCGGAGGCACCTACACGGGCAAGGCCATCACATTCCTCCAGACTCGTTACTTCACGAAGGAGGCTGGAAGCCGTGCTGACGAGGGGGTACCTCAGGTGGCTGTGGTGATCACAGACGGGGCCTCAGAAGATGACGTAGTGGTGCCGTCCATGGCCTTGAGGAGCCATGGAGTCATTGTATTTGCCATCGGAGTAGCAAACTATAATGAGGATCAACTCAAGTCAATCGTCAACCAGCCCCATGAGCATTTTCTTTTCAAACTTAATAGCTACCAGGCTCTGCAGGGAGTGAAGGACCGTCTGCTGCACATTGTGTGTTCCCCGCCATCTACTCCTGTCCCACCTGGTAAGTTATTGTCTCCGCCTGGCCGAGACTATGTTTTCGCCCCTGTCCGTCCGTGTGTCAATCCGTCTGTGAGCTAATCTCCGGCACCGTTGGATCGGCGTGAAACTGAGCATGCACACTCCCTGAAGTATGATGGCGTTGTACGGTGAAATAGCCAATCTGCAAGCTCATAACATGTCACACAGTTATGCGTTGTGAGCTTGCAGATACGTAGACTGGCTATTTTTGAAAATGTTTGAGATTTTATTCATGTTCATGACATGCCCAAAATAAGGATGCCAGGTTGAAAGTGATTCAGTGTTCATTGGTAATGCAAGTTGTTGTTCCCTTTCATTTCATTATCTCTGTGCAGCCATTCATTGCCCAGTGATCGAAGCAAGATACAACGTTTACATAGTTGGAGACAGCAAGATGGCAACTTCTGGTCATGTACTCTGGTTTAGTTGCAAGTCACCTGATGAGCATCTGGATGGACCACAAAGTATCCGCTGTGGTGAAAATGGACGTTGGAGTGGCCGAGCTCCATCATGTATTGGTACGTGTAGGCTATAGTTATTTAGGCCTTAGTAATTTATAAACTTCTTCTTCCCCTTCTTCTTCAACTCAGGCAAGGCTGACCAAAACACATTTCCTTTTAAATAAAACTCAACTTTACTGTCATACAATTGCATACATTGACGTGAAATATTTTTGCCTATCATTGATTTTAACTGTTTTGCCTGTACTGAAGTACATTTGCATGTGCAGGTGTTCTTCAGCAGAGATCAAATGTACAGGACCAGTGCTTGACAATATCGCCGAGTATAATAAAGATCAAACCCTCAGGTCTAGGTGTAATAAAAAGGGCAAACCTTCTCAACCTTCAAAATGTGCAAGAGTACATTCAATTCATTCATGTGGTGTAAACATATCTGACAGAGTTTTGATAGTCCATACTGTCTGGCTGTAATTGGCTTCCAAAGTTAGAGGGAGCGGCCTATTTATCAAAGAAATCCCCTCCCCCCCAAACAAAAAGAGAAAGAAAAGAAAAGGAAAACACAACTGAAACATCTAATCGACAATTAGATGTTCTAACATTCTAACAACATCTAATCGACAACAACATATGTTACTACACAAGGTGAATTCTTCACAGATGCAGGCTACAGTGGCTGTTATCGTATTGATTGATTGATGGAATGTTTTGTTAACATTTTAAAAGTACAGCAGTACGATACAACAGCCAAGTGGATTAATCAAAAAGCAAAGCCAAAGGCTTTTTACCCATTGTGGTCCATGAACATTCAACAGTGCCTTCAGAGCGCGGCACCTTAGTGTTATCGCTCATGTTTATTAACTTCTTACATTCTGTGATATTGCATCTGTCAACTTCAGTCCAAGTGTATAATGTTGTGAAACTCATATCTTTGCTATGCAGAAACAACCCCAGTTACAACTCCCACTGCACCTGTTACTACACCAGGTACTACACCAGGTGAGTTCATAAAAGATGCTGGCTACAGTGGCAGCTAAAGCATTGGTGCACAACTGTGGCTCTAGAAAAAAAGACACAAGTTAAGTTTGATGATTACATTTTTTTCTTTTCGACTGAGTTTCCTTTTAATTACAGTCCGGCATCCAAGAAGGCCTCTTTTGTAGCTGTATAAAAAAAATAAAGGAATGCATATCTTTGCGAGGCCGGGTAGAACAACCTAAAAGTTATGAGAATACATTTTAAATTAAGGCAATTCATTCACTGTGCTGAATTGCAGTTAATTAACCTTGAAATGGTTAAATCACATGTTTTCTTTTTTTAATAAAGGCCATTTGCGAATATATATTCCATTCAAATAGAGAGAATAAAGGACAGTGAGAGAACAAAAGGAATTTTAACGACTGTTCCAAAAGTATTGAGTCAATAATAATAATTATGTGTTGTAGCTATGATGTTCAACTTTCATTTAAACAAATACAATAAATGGACAGTCTTTGTTATGTTTGGCCACAAATATTAACTTCTTCCGTGATGTGATATATTATCTGTCAACTTCACCAAAAGAGGTCAAAGTTAACGTTTTTGCTATTTCTGTTTTAAAATTGAGTTTGCTTTTAATCATAGTCCCAAAAGGCACATTTTGCCGACATAAAGAAGAGACGACCAAATTGTACAGACAAAACTTTCAATGAACATGACTTCAACAATGGTGTGCACTGTGCATTATGATGTGACAATCCTCCTGATTTATGTGTGTGCATTGCTTATTTTTTACAGACATTCACCAAATAAGCCATCGTCGTATGACGGTGTTGTTGTATGTTGAAAATAGCCGATCTGCAAGCTCACAACATGTCGCAATATGTAATGTGTTGTGAGCTTGTAGATTGGCTATTTTTGAGAATGTTTGAGATTTTATTCATGTTCATGACATGCCCAAAATGGGGATGCCAGGTTGAGTGATTGGTAATGCAAGTTGTTGTTTTTCCTTTTCATTTAATTATCTCTGTGCAGCCATTCATTGCCCAGTGATAGAAGCAAGAAACAACGTTCAAATATTTGGAGACAGCCAGGAGGCAACTTCTGGTCATGTACTCGGGTTTAGTTGCAAGTCACCTGATGAGCATCTGGATGGACCAGAAAGTATCCGCTGTGGTGAAAATGGACGTTGGAGTGGCCGAGCTCCATCATGTATTGGTACGTATAGGCTATAGTTATTTAGGCCTTAGTAATTTATAAACTTCTTCTTTCATTTCTTCTTCAACCCAGGCAAAAACTTAACTTTACTGTCATTGTAATTTACTTAAGTACAGTGTTTTTACTAACGTTACTGTAACACAGCTACTTTTTTGCAGTAATCAGTAGTAGTGTAGTAGTGTAAGACCATAACAGTTACTGAAATATACAAAGGCATGTTACTCGTTACTAAGTGAAAATAGCCGACAACCTCAGAGGATTGTAGATTATTTTTTCTTTCTACTCTCACAGTAGCCCTTAACAAAGAGCTATGTTTCTGATCAGGAACGCACCTCCATGCATTGATTGCTTGCTGCACAGATGAAACATTCTCTGCTTAACAGTCAAGTGACCATTCAAGAAAGTAGATCTAAATCAAACCTGTGGTGACAAATGCTATGTTCTTGTCCCTTCTCTGCAGCATGTGAGACAGACAGGGCTGACATCGTCTTCTTAGTGGATGGATCCGGGAGCATCGGCCTGAGAAACTTCAAAAAAGTCCGGCAGTTCCTCCACAGCTTCATCGAGTGCCTGGATGTTGGTTCAGATAAAGTACGTGTTGGCCTGGCACAATACGGTTATGTGACACATCAGGAGTTCCTACTGAAGGATCACACAGACAAAAGGTCTCTACAAGAGCAAGTGGACAGACTCCCCTACCGAGGCGGAGGCACCTACACGGGCAAGGCCATCACATTCCTCCAGACTCGTTACTTCACGAAGGAGGCTGGAAGCCGTGCTGACGAGGGGGTACCTCAGGTGGCTGTGGTGATCACAGACGGGGCCTCAGAAGATGACGTAGTGGTGCCGTCCATGGCCTTGAGGAGCCATGGAGTCATTGTATTTGCCATCGGAGTAGCAAACTATAATGAGGATCAACTCAAGTCAATCGTCAACCAGCCCCATGAGCATTTTCTTTTCAAACTTAATAGCTACCAGGCTCTGCAGGGAGTGAAGGACCGTCTGCTGCACATTGTGTGTTCCCCGCCATCTACTCCTGTCCCACCTGGTAAGTTATTGTCTCCGCCTGGCCGAGACTATGTTTTCGCCCCTGTCCGTCCGTGTGTCAATCCGTCTGTGAGCTAATCTCCGGCACCGTTGGATCGGCGTGAAACTGAGCATGCACACTCCCTGAAGTATGATGGCGTTGTACGGTGAAATAGCCAATCTGCAAGCTCATAACATGTCACACAGTTATGCGTTGTGAGCTTGCAGATACGTAGACTGGCTATTTTTGAAAATGTTTGAGATTTTATTCATGTTCATGACATGCCCAAAATAAGGATGCCAGGTTGAAAGTGATTCAGTGTTCATTGGTAATGCAAGTTGTTGTTCCCTTTCATTTCATTATCTCTGTGCAGCCATTCATTGCCCAGTGATCGAAGCAAGATACAACGTTTACATAGTTGGAGACAGCAAGATGGCAACTTCTGGTCATGTACTCTGGTTTAGTTGCAAGTCACCTGATGAGCATCTGGATGGACCACAAAGTATCCGCTGTGGTGAAAATGGACGTTGGAGTGGCCGAGCTCCATCATGTATTGGTACGTGTAGGCTATAGTTATTTAGGCCTTAGTAATTTATAAACTTCTTCTTCCCCTTCTTCTTCAACTCAGGCAAGGCTGACCAAAACACATTTCCTTTTAAATAAAACTCAACTTTACTGTCATACAATTGCATACATTGACGTGAAATATTTTTGCCTATCATTGATTTTAACTGTTTTGCCTGTACTGAAGTACATTTGCATGTGCAGGTGTTCTTCAGCAGAGATCAAATGTACAGGACCAGTGCTTGACAATATCGCCGAGTATAATAAAGATCAAACCCTCAGGTCTAGGTGTAATAAAAAGGGCAAACCTTCTCAACCTTCAAAATGTGCAAGAGTACATTCAATTCATTCATGTGGTGTAAACATATCTGACAGAGTTTTGATAGTCCATACTGTCTGGCTGTAATTGGCTTCCAAAGTTAGAGGGAGCGGCCTATTTATCAAAGAAATCCCCTCCCCCCCAAACAAAAAGAGAAAGAAAAGAAAAGGAAAACACAACTGAAACATCTAATCGACAATTAGATGTTCTAACATTCTAACAACATCTAATCGACAACAACATATGTTACTACACAAGGTGAATTCTTCACAGATGCAGGCTACAGTGGCTGTTATCGTATTGATTGATTGATGGAATGTTTTGTTAACATTTTAAAAGTACAGCAGTACGATACAACAGCCAAGTGGATTAATCAAAAAGCAAAGCCAAAGGCTTTTTACCCATTGTGGTCCATGAACATTCAACAGTGCCTTCAGAGCGCGGCACCTTAGTGTTATCGCTCATGTTTATTAACTTCTTACATTCTGTGATATTGCATCTGTCAACTTCAGTCCAAGTGTATAATGTTGTGAAACTCATATCTTTGCTATGCAGAAACAACCCCAGTTACAACTCCCACTGCACCTGTTACTACACCAGGTACTACACCAGGTGAGTTCATAAAAGATGCTGGCTACAGTGGCAGCTAAAGCATTGGTGCACAACTGTGGCTCTAGAAAAAAAGACACAAGTTAAGTTTGATGATTACATTTTTTTCTTTTCGACTGAGTTTCCTTTTAATTACAGTCCGGCATCCAAGAAGGCCTCTTTTGTAGCTGTATAAAAAAAATAAAGGAATGCATATCTTTGCGAGGCCGGGTAGAACAACCTAAAAGTTATGAGAATACATTTTAAATTAAGGCAATTCATTCACTGTGCTGAATTGCAGTTAATTAACCTTGAAATGGTTAAATCACATGTTTTCTTTTTTTAATAAAGGCCATTTGCGAATATATATTCCATTCAAATAGAGAGAATAAAGGACAGTGAGAGAACAAAAGGAATTTTAACGACTGTTCCAAAAGTATTGAGTCAATAATAATAATTATGTGTTGTAGCTATGATGTTCAACTTTCATTTAAACAAATACAATAAATGGACAGTCTTTGTTATGTTTGGCCACAAATATTAACTTCTTCCGTGATGTGATATATTATCTGTCAACTTCACCAAAAGAGGTCAAAGTTAACGTTTTTGCTATTTCTGTTTTAAAATTGAGTTTGCTTTTAATCATAGTCCCAAAAGGCACATTTTGCCGACATAAAGAAGAGACGACCAAATTGTACAGACAAAACTTTCAATGAACATGACTTCAACAATGGTGTGCACTGTGCATTATGATGTGACAATCCTCCTGATTTATGTGTGTGCATTGCTTATTTTTTACAGACATTCACCAAATAAGCCATCGTCGTATGACGGTGTTGTTGTATGTTGAAAATAGCCGATCTGCAAGCTCACAACATGTCGCAATATGTAATGTGTTGTGAGCTTGTAGATTGGCTATTTTTGAGAATGTTTGAGATTTTATTCATGTTCATGACATGCCCAAAATGGGGATGCCAGGTTGAGTGATTGGTAATGCAAGTTGTTGTTTTTCCTTTTCATTTAATTATCTCTGTGCAGCCATTCATTGCCCAGTGATAGAAGCAAGAAACAACGTTCAAATATTTGGAGACAGCCAGGAGGCAACTTCTGGTCATGTACTCGGGTTTAGTTGCAAGTCACCTGATGAGCATCTGGATGGACCAGAAAGTATCCGCTGTGGTGAAAATGGACGTTGGAGTGGCCGAGCTCCATCATGTATTGGTACGTATAGGCTATAGTTATTTAGGCCTTAGTAATTTATAAACTTCTTCTTTCATTTCTTCTTCAACCCAGGCAAAAACTTAACTTTACTGTCATTGTAATTTACTTAAGTACAGTGTTTTTACTAACGTTACTGTAACACAGCTACTTTTTTGCAGTAATCAGTAGTAGTGTAGTAGTGTAAGACCATAACAGTTACTGAAATATACAAAGGCATGTTACTCGTTACTAAGTGAAAATAGCCGACAACCTCAGAGGATTGTAGATTATTTTTTCTTTCTACTCTCACAGTAGCCCTTAACAAAGAGCTATGTTTCTGATCAGGAACGCACCTCCATGCATTGATTGCTTGCTGCACAGATGAAACATTCTCTGCTTAACAGTCAAGTGACCATTCAAGAAAGTAGATCTAAATCAAACCTGTGGTGACAAATGCTATGTTCTTGTCCCTTCTCTGCAGCATGTGAGACAGACAGGGCTGACATCGTCTTCTTAGTGGATGGATCCGGGAGCATCGGCCTGAGAAACTTCAAAAAAGTCCGGCAGTTCCTCCACAGCTTCATCGAAGGCCTGGATGTTGGTTCAGATAAAGTACGTGTTGGCCTGGCACAATACGGTTATGTGACACATCAGGAGTTCCTACTGAAGAATCACACAGACAAAAGGTCTCTACAAGAGCAAGTGGACAGACTCCCCTACCGAGGCGGAGGCACCTACACGGGCAAGGCCATCACATTCCTCCAGACTCGTTACTTCACGAAGGAGGCTGGAAGCCGTGCTGACGAGGGGGTACCTCAGGTGGCTGTGGTGATCACAGACGGGGCCTCAGAAGATGCCGTAGTGGTGCCGTCCATGGCCTTGAGGAGCCATGGAGTCATTGTGTTTGCCATCGGAGTAGCAAACTATAATGAGGATCAACTCAAGTCAATCGTCAACCAGCCCCATGAGCATTTTCTTTTCAAACTTAATAGCTACCAGGCTCTGCAGGGAGTGAAGGACCGTCTGCTGCACATTGTGTGTTCCCCGCCATCTACTCCTGTCCCACCTGGTAAGTTATTGTCTCCGCCTGGCCGAGACTATGTTTTCGCCCCTGTCCGTCCGTGTGTCAATCCGTCTGTGAGCTAATCTCCGGCACCGTTGGATCGGCGTGAAACTGAGCATGCACACTCCCTGAAGTATGATGGCGTTGTACGGTGAAATAGCCAATCTGCAAGCTCATAACATGTCACACAGTTATGCGTTGTGAGCTTGCAGATACGTAGACTGGCTATTTTTTAAAATGTTTGAGATTTTATTCATGTTCATGACATGCCCAAAATAAGGATGCCAGGTTGAAAGTGATTCAGTGTTCATTGGTAATGCAAGTTGTTGTTCCCTTTCATTTCATTATCTCTGTGCAGCCATTCATTGCCCAGTGATCGAAGCAAGATACAACGTTTACATAGTTGGAGACAGCAAGATGGCAACTTCTGGTCATGTACTCTGGTTTAGTTGCAAGTCACCTGATGAGCATCTGGATGGACCACAAAGTATCCGCTGTGGTGAAAATGGACGTTGGAGTGGCCGAGCTCCATCATGTATTGGTACGTGTAGGCTATAGTTATTTAGGCCTTAGTAATTTATAAACTTCTTCTTCCCCTTCTTCTTCAACTCAGGCAAGGCTGACCAAAACACATTTCCTTTTAAATAAAACTCAACTTTACTGTCATACAATTGCATACATTGACGTGAAATATTTTTGCCTATCATTGATTTGAACTGTTTTGCCTGTACTGAAGTACATTTGCATGTGCAGGTGTTCTTCAGCAGAGATCAAATGTACAGGACCAGTGCTTGACAATATCGCCGAGTATAATAAAGATCAAACCCTCAGGTCTAGGTGTAATAAAAAGGGCAAACCTTCTCAACCTTCAAAATGTGCAAGAGTACATTCAATTCATTCATGTGGTGTAAACATATCTGACAGAGTTTTGATAGTCCATACTGTCTGGCTGTAATTGGCTTCCAAAGTTAGAGGGAGGGGCCTATTTATCAAAGAAATCCCCTCCCCCCCAAACAAAAAGAGAAAGAAAAGAAAAGGAAAACACAACTGAAACATCTAATCGACAATTAGATGTTCTAACATTCTAACAACATTTAATCGACAACAACATATGTTACTACACAAGGTGAATTCTTCACAGATGCAGGCTACAGTGGCTGTTATCGTATTGATTGATCGATGGAATGTTTTGTTAACATTTTAAAAGTACAGCAGTACGATACAACAGCCAAGTGGATTAATCAAAAAGCAAAGCTAAAGGCTTTTTACCCATTGTGGTCCATGAACATTCAACATCTAGTTAGTGCCTTCAGAGCGCGGCACCTTAGTGTTATCGCTCATGTTTATTAACTTCTTACATTCTGTGATATTGCATCTGTCAACTTCAGTCCAAGTGTATAATGTTGTGAAACTCATATCTTTGCTATGCAGAAACAACCCCAGATACAACTCCCACTGCACCTGTTACTACACCAGGTACTACACCAGGTGAGTTCATAAAAGATGCTGGCTACAGTGGCTGCTAAAGCATTGGTGCACAACTGTGGCTCTAGAAAAAAAGACACAAGTTAAGTTTGATGATTACATTTTTTTCTTTTCGACTGAGTTTCCTTTTAATTACAGTCCGGCATCCAAGAAGGCCTCTTTTGTAGCTGTATAAAAAAAATAAAGGAATGCATATCTTTGCGAGGCCGGGTAGAACAACCTAAAAGTTATGAGAATACATTTTAAATTAAGGCAATTCATTCACTGTGCTGAATTGCAGTTAATTAACCTTGAAATGGTTAAATCACATGTTTTCTTTTTTTAATAAAGGCCATTTGCGAATATATATTCCATTCAAATAGAGAGAATAAAGGACAGTGAGAGAACAAAAGGAATTTTAACGACTGTTCCAAAAGTATTGAGTCAATAATAATAATTATGTGTTGTAGCTATGATGTTCAACTTTCATTTAAACAAATACAATAAATGGACAGTCTTTGTTATGTTTGGCACAAATATTAACTTCTTCCGTGATGTGATATATTATCTGTCAACTTCACCAAAAGAGGTCAAAGTTAACGTTTTTGCTATTTCTGTTTTAAAATTGAGTTTGCTTTTAATCATAGTCCCAAAAGGCACATTTTGCCGACATAAAGAAGAGACGACCAAATTGTACAGACAAAACTTTCAATGAACATGACTTCAACAATGGTGTGCACTGTGCATTATGTGACAATCCTCCTGATTTATGTGTGTGCATTGCTTATTTTTTACAGACATTCACCAAATAAGCCATCGTCGTATGACGGTGTTGTTGTATGTTGAAAATAGCCGATCTGCAAGCTCACAACATGTCGCAATATGTAATGTGTTGTGAGCTTGTAGATTGGCTATTTTTGAGAATGTTTGAGATTTTATTCATGTTCATGACATGCCCAAAATGGGGATGCCAGGTTGAGTGATTGGTAATGCAAGTTGTTGTTTTTCCTTTTCATTTAATTATCTCTGTGCAGCCATTCATTGCCCAGTGATAGAAGCAAGAAACAACGTTCAAATATTTGGAGACAGCCAGGAGGCAACTTCTGGTCATGTACTCGGGTTTAGTTGCAAGTCACCTGATGAGCATCTGGATGGACCAGAAAGTATCCGCTGTGGTGAAAATGGACGTTGGAGTGGCCGAGCTCCATCATGTATTGGTACGTATAGGCTATAGTTATTTAGGCCTTAGTAATTTATAAACTTCTTCTTTCATTTCTTCTTCAACCCAGGCAAAAACTTAACTTTACTGTCATTGTAATTTACTTAAGTACAGTGTTTTTACTAACGTTACTGTAACACAGCTACTTTTTTGCAGTAATCAGTAGTAGTGTAGTAGTGTAAGACCATAACAGTTACTGAAATATACAAAGGCATGTTACTCGTTACTAAGTGAAAATAGCCGACAACCTCAGAGGATTGTAGATTATTTTTTCTTTCTACTCTCACAGTAGCCCTTAACAAAGAGCTATGTTTCTGATCAGGAACGCACCTCCATGCATTGATTGCTTGCTGCACAGATGAAACATTCTCTGCTTAACAGTCAAGTGACCATTCAAGAAAGTAGATCTAAATCAAACCTGTGGTGACAAATGCTATGTTCTTGTCCCTTCTCTGCAGCATGTGAGACAGACAGGGCTGACATCGTCTTCTTAGTGGATGGATCCGGGAGCATCGGCCTGAGAAACTTCAAAAAAGTCCGGCAGTTCCTCCACAGCTTCATCGAAGGCCTGGATGTTGGTTCAGATAAAGTACGTGTTGGCCTGGCACAATACGGTTATGTGACACATCAGGAGTTCCTACTGAAGAATCACACAGACAAAAGGTCTCTACAAGAGCAAGTGGACAGACTCCCCTACCGAGGCGGAGGCACCTACACGGGCAAGGCCATCACATTCCTCCAGACTCGTTACTTCACGAAGGAGGCTGGAAGCCGTGCTGACGAGGGGGTACCTCAGGTGGCTGTGGTGATCACAGACGGGGCCTCAGAAGATGCCGTAGTGGTGCCGTCCATGGCCTTGAGGAGCCATGGAGTCATTGTGTTTGCCATCGGAGTAGCAAACTATAATGAGGATCAACTCAAGTCAATCGTCAACCAGCCCCATGAGCATTTTCTTTTCAAACTTAATAGCTACCAGGCTCTGCAGGGAGTGAAGGACCGTCTGCTGCACATTGTGTGTTCCCCGCCATCTACTCCTGTCCCACCTGGTAAGTTATTGTCTCCGCCTGGCCGAGACTATGTTTTCGCCCCTGTCCGTCCGTGTGTCAATCCGTCTGTGAGCTAATCTCCGGCACCGTTGGATCGGCGTGAAACTGAGCATGCACACTCCCTGAAGTATGATGGCGTTGTACGGTGAAATAGCCAATCTGCAAGCTCATAACATGTCACACAGTTATGCGTTGTGAGCTTGCAGATACGTAGACTGGCTATTTTTGAAAATGTTTGAGATTTTATTCATGTTCATGACATGCCCAAAATAAGGATGCCAGGTTGAAAGTGATTCAGTGTTCATTGGTAATGCAAGTTGTTGTTCCCTTTCATTTCATTATCTCTGTGCAGCCATTCATTGCCCAGTGATCGAAGCAAGATACAACGTTTACATAGTTGGAGACAGCAAGATGGCAACTTCTGGTCATGTACTCTGGTTTAGTTGCAAGTCACCTGATGAGCATCTGGATGGACCACAAAGTATCCGCTGTGGTGAAAATGGACGTTGGAGTGGCCGAGCTCCATCATGTATTGGTACGTGTAGGCTATAGTTATTTAGGCCTTAGTAATTTATAAACTTCTTCTTCCCCTTCTTCTTCAACTCAGGCAAGGCTGACCAAAACACATTTCCTTTTAAATAAAACTCAACTTTACTGTCATACAATTGCATACATTGACGTGAAATATTTTTGCCTATCATTGATTTGAACTGTTTTGCCTGTACTGAAGTACATTTGCATGTGCAGGTGTTCTTCAGCAGAGATCAAATGTACAGGACCAGTGCTTGACAATATCGCCGAGTATAATAAAGATCAAACCCTCAGGTCTAGGTGTAATAAAAAGGGCAAACCTTCTCAACCTTCAAAATGTGCAAGAGTACATTCAATTCATTCATGTGGTGTAAACATATCTGACAGAGTTTTGATAGTCCATACTGTCTGGCTGTAATTGGCTTCCAAAGTTAGAGGGAGGGGCCTATTTATCAAAGAAATCCCCTCCCCCCCAAACAAAAAGAGAAAGAAAAGAAAAGGAAAACACAACTGAAACATCTAATCGACAATTAGATGTTCTAACATTCTAACAACATCTAATCGACAACAACATAATGTTACTACACAAGGTGAATTCTTCACAGATGCAGGCTACAGTGGCTGTTATCGTATTGATTGATCGATGGAATGTTTTGTTAACATTTTAAAAGTACAGCAGTACGATACAACAGCGAAGTGGATTAATCAAAAAGCAAAGCTAAAGGCTTTTTACCCATTGTGGTCCATGAACATTCAACATCTAGTTAGTGCCTTCAGAGCGCGCCAGCGCGGCACCTTAGTGTTATCGCTCATGTTTATTAACTTCTTACATTCTGTGATATTGCATCTGTCAACTTCAGTCCAAGTGTATAATGTTGTGAAACTCATATCTTTGCTATGCAGAAACAACCCCAGATACAACTCCCACTGCACCTGTTACTACACCAGGTACTACACCAGGTGAGTTCATAAAAGATGCTGGCTACAGTGGCTGCTAAAGCATTGGTGCACAACTGTGGCTCTAGAATAAAAGACACAAGTTAAGTTTGATGATAATTTTTTTTTCTTTTCGACTGAGTTTCCTTTTAATTACAGTCCGGCATCCAAGAAGGCCGCTTTTTATAGCGTCACCAGAAGGCCGACTTATGTAAAACACATTTTCTTATGATACTCCTTCCCATTTTATCCAAATTTCACGCAAATCGGTACACATGATCTCTATAGTCATGTGATCAAGACGGATCTGTTTGATTTTTCATATTCCATCCTTATTGGCTAAGATTCACATCTAAAGTTTGCAGTAGAGGCTTGTTTTGAACAAATGCCGCAAATCATATATGCAGGGCCCTATTCTGGAGCACTCCCACCCCCCCTAAACCACGTTAAATACTGATAATGGAGCTGCGCCGCCCCAATAGGTTATTCTAGCACCTGCTCTACCCGTCACCCATTATGCCGACGCCGGTATTTGCGCATGGAGGTGTGCCCGTGGGCGTGTTGTTGCTATATCCCCCACATTGCCATTCTGCAGACACACATGGGTACGGCTTTGGGGGGGGATTGTGGATTCTAAAACCACCCGCCGGTTTCTAAAACCACCCGCCAAGTGCACACAGACACTGCAATGGCTTTGTGCGTTGGACCATGAGCCGTGTTGCCAGCCTTGGCGAGAAATAAGCAACCGCGCGGCCTTTGAAAACAAAAAGAAGCAACTATAAGGCCACATGAGCACTTCAAACTACTAACTAGAGCTTTCATATCCCCTAAATATTTCAGCCCGGCTCGACTAATAATTGACAAATTAGGCCCAGCCCAGCCCGTCAGTCATTTTTCTAAAGAAGCTTAATTGCTGCATGCAGCCTTTTTTCTCATAAAATCTTGGTAATTCGTTAAGAACAGGAGTCATTCCACCCTATTCCAACAGTCTATATTTTATTTAAAAAACAGCTTGGAGCAAATAGGGCTATATAAATACATACACTGCCCCATCAACCATTTTAAGAATGATATTCGGTTATTATACGAAATATATTTTTAATTGAGATATATATATTTTTTCCATATTGCTGTCATGTCTTAATAAAATCATGCTTTTAGCAAGCAAAATAAGCAGTACAAAACAGTTTGGATTACTTTCTTTGATGGGAAAGAGTTGCGATGGAGAAATCACATCCAATGTTACCTTCTACTGCCCGCTGCCTGTGCTCTCATTTGAAGAAATAATCCAACATTTACTTTGAGGTGAAAAAGACATGAAGAAAGCTTTTCAATCTCAATAGTCTGGAGATCCATTCTATACGTCATGTTATGGTTTAAACTTTAAAGGGGGCTCTCTGCTGCTGCCGTTGTGACAACTGTCAAGACAGCTAATTGATTTGACTTTGCGCTGCGCTGCCCTGATGATTAATTATTTGGCATCAGCTGTGTAAGAGTGTAGATCATTTCTATTGAATCAGAAAGGCTTCCCAACAACGCTGCTTTTAAGAGGTTATAGAACGTGTTAACTTATTACTCAAAGTTACGACAGACAACGACGAATATAATCACATATTAGTTTATTCACATAGTCAGCCATCCATAAGCCAATAACACAAGCTGAAGCAGACCGCTGCAGGTCTGCCTAGGATTTCACAGGATTCAGGGTGTCTTTATACATGAGATGAATGTCGTCACAGTGTAATCCAAGTACATTCATTAATGTTATTCGTAAACAATTTACCCATCTGAGAGCTTTGACCTTTCCAAGTCCATGTCACATTGACTGGTCAAACCGGGAACCCCTGTCTTACATTTGCCAGTTCTTGTCTATAAGTAACCTGTTGACTTTAGGATGGGATATCCTAATGTCCGAATCTATGTTGTGCTGTGTCACAAGTCATGCATCTTAACTCGTGTGTCTAGGTTCTTATTACTGTGGTGGTCCGTGTATTTTGCAATGAGTCTTTCACAACTCCAGGTATGACATTTCGTTACTGAGCGGACTGGGTGAGAATTTAGAGTGTCAGTTTGCAGCAGGCTGCAAACTTTCCCGCCTCTGCCTCTGTCCTTCTGTCACCCTGTATCTGACAAGGCCTCTTACCCAGCTCTCTACTAATACATTCAAAAAGTGGTAAACTTCATATATAACACTAAAAGAGTACAACATTCCCTCCTTCCAACGGTTAAAACCGTTGGATCTATAGTTATATATGTGCTTTAAGCCGATATGAGATCAATATTTCTTATTGGCACGTTTGCACCATGTTTCCCTGTTTTTTAGCATTAGAAACGTTTCCCTACTTTTAATAACACCTATTCTTACTTTGGACTCCTTGCAGATGAAAAAACTCCTTTTTACAATCATTTTAAACAGTGCTGCGTTTTTACAGAGTTGGTTTACATATTTTTCAATACATATACAGTACATTCACATTTTTATTTTCTTGCTTAGTTACATTACATTTGTGTGAGGCTTACACATTAATATCTTTTTATTAATATATCTTAGCTCTTTACACTCTTTGGGTAATTAATGTACATCAATACAAACTTTAACTTGTTTGGGCCTTTTTACTGTGACCCCAAATGTTGGTATGTGTGTGGTGTCCCTCCTTGGTTTACATTTTTACTTCAAATATTTTATTTAACATATGTCATTTTTCTTAATCTGAAATTACTATCTTCCCTCCTTGGCTAAATTCTTTTTCTCCACGTTTGTCAACAATGACTGTTGATAATGAGAAACTAATCTCTCATTATCTGTCAGCTTTAATCACATTCTTTGGAGTCGATGGTCTGAAATTACTGATTACTTGCGTATTTCCTCCCCTCGTTATTCCCGCATTCGAACATCCCGGAAGTCGATGGTTGAGACTCTTACGACTCTCTTCCTTCGTTGTTCCCGCTTTGGTGCTCCTGTGATTGAAGTGCCATAGTCCTGTTGACTACGGTCATCCCGACTGTTGTTTCATTTCTTCCTTTGTCATGCCACTCAGCCTCTGAGGAGACAGTATGTTGTGAGATGGGGGTCCTATTGTCTTTATCCTAGTCTCCACTCTCGGGTGAGGAGCCTGTGTGTGTGACAGAATTTCTGTCCACTCTGTGATCTGGCCATCTTGCTGTTGCCAACAGGCCGAACTCCTCTTTGTAGTCATTCGTCTGGGGTGTCATCAAACTTTAAGGCGGATGGGTTCACCCCACCTTCTTGGCTTTCTTCGTGCTCAGGGGTTCCTAAAGAACTGTTAACATATGCTACAGACATATTTTATTCCTCATAGCCTAATTATTTCTGTAGATTCTGATCCTATTAGCATTTTACTTAGACCTTGTATTACTTTATCCAAGTTTTCTTATGCTACCGCATCGTGTATTTGACTGAAAACAAAAGAAAAACAAAAAAAAACATTATTTACGTTACAATCTGATGTCCTATATATATATTTTAATTTAAATAAGGCCCTCCTTTTTCCCTGTCTCTCTTCCAGCTGTCTCTTCCAGTGTTTTACCTTAAATATTTGGGCTCTTTGTTATTATTCTTTTAGCATAAACCAATGTTTTAATCAGATCGTGCACCGTACCACAAATATTTACCTTATTTATTATTTTTTCAGTATAGTTCATACTTTAAAAACAATAATGTGGTACTCCATGTCTCCAATGTTACACATGATATTGTAATAACAATAATAATCTTTACATAACTTTCATCAGTGAAAATAATATTTCATGACACTTTACCAGTATTGGTACCCTCCTGGTGCATGTCATGCACATTACACCTATATTGTTATTAGTGGAAAAACACACAATTTAATGCTATTTCCTATCACATATGTAATTTCAAATGCCAGTTCCCTGTCACCCATTTATTGACTATGGGCTGTATGCTGCCTGTAAATCCAATCTATGCCTGTCCTGTTTTTGCTTGCAAGCCTGCCTCAATCAGCTGGGGGGAATCCCTTGTGGCTGTGTGGGGTTGGTTATCTGGCCAGTAGAGGCGGGAAAATCTCTAGGAGCACGATCACATGAGACAAACATAGTTCTCACGTTACAGGGAAACCTGCATTCTGTGTGCAGTCGTTCCCCACCTTCCTCTTTCCCCAGCCCCCCCCTTATCATTTGGGCGTTTTTTCTTCCCACCCATGTTGTCAGTCACTCTGTGAGTGACGGCTTGATACGTTACAGCCACACCCCTCAGACGGATCCTTGGCTAAAGACGAACCTATCCCGTCTGATGGACGTAACAGCATTTTATTGGCTGCTTAATGTTATTGAGACATGGCCTTGCACTTTCTGGTGGACACAAATTCACTGCTTTCAGGCTGTCCGGTTTCATAGTTTGAACCACAGGCAGTTTGGGAAAAAACGGCTTTTGACTTTCAACATATCTAAATTACTTAGTTTTGATGTTATTATTATTACAATTCTGTTTATTTTATCATTTCATATCCTAATACTTTTGATATTACAATATCTGGTGCACACTGTGTACTCACGATCTCACATTGGATGTAAATATTTTATTTTAAAATTGACCTACTCTGACAGCATCCTTTACATCTGAGGGCTGTTTGAAGACTCTTGGCACCTTTGTTCTATTGGGATGCAGTCTAGGAGAGAGAGAAACAGAGAAAACGTTACCTATGTCCCCAATACACCTCATATGTATCATAAGTTTGTCTACTTGGATATATACTTAAATTTGTCTGGGAGTCTTAAACTTCTTTCTTCATTGGTTGGTGGCTTTCTAAACAAACCAAAAACAAACATCAGACAGTTATTCTTTAGCTTCTTTCAAATATGTCTAAAAATGTTGTATTGGACATCAATTATTTCAACTTAGTCTTTTACTCCATCCCTCTGACCCAGATTCTAGAGAACAGAGAGAGAGAGTTACTACCATTATGTTGTAACATGTTTAGTTAATATTAACAGTTTTCAGTCAAATATATCAATGCATCTAGCCATTATTTCAGCAAAACCCTGCAGGAGTCTCTCTATCCATCTATTAATATGTATCTATATATATATAACTCCTCAAGTGTCTTAATTTCTTTTGGCTTTTCTCCCGGAAATGCCAATGGTGTCTTCATTTCGCTGGGCCTGGTCAAATTGTTATGTGGCAAAGTTCCCGGAAATACCTCAACTATTTTGAGTTCTTACAGACATTACCTAGGTTAATTATAAGTTTTAAGTTGGTTGCCGACAACATCATTCCTATGTCTGCCTTAGTGCAAATCCTTATTTATTTATTTTTTATCTGCGAATTTCATAGTCATGCACCACATTCCTATGGCCGCTTAAATCTGGGTTTGAGATGAGCGTATAAAGTTACACTCCCCTTTGTAGCCCCAGCCAATGTGTCTGACCATGAAATCCATAGATTGATTGTTTTCAGTATTTGCACAATCTATTTGCACAAGCTGTTAATCAGACCTTATTCCCTCCTTTATAACTTAATTTCCAAATTATGTTTTAACTGGCATTTTCCACTTCAATTCAAAATTAAACTTATTGTCTATATCTGAGACTGTTAGTCAGTAGAGCATCATACAGTTATTTTCTGCTCTTAACATTTAAACACACATTCTCACATCTTTTACACACATATTCTCACACATGTTTGTGGTCATATGCAAATAGCCGAATATGCTTTATCTTAAGTGTTTGAAGAAAAACATGTTTTTGATTGATCAGGTCACAACCATGTTTTTCACACAATCATCATACTTGTGCTGACATTGTTTTTTATGCTGTTAGTAAGGTAAAGCTGTGACGTCACATTTATAGCACTTTGAATAGCAATTAGCAATTGACATTTAAGCACATATATTTTCTCAAATGGAATGTAGGCAAAAGGCTTAACACAAAGGTCCTTATAAAAAATATATCCACACGTAGTTGAGAGATTTACTTTTTTTCAAATAAAACAAGTCTCAAGTTTTTAGACCCAGCTATGATTATCACGTCCACGAATCGTAAAATGCTCCGAAAATAAATCCCAACATCTTTCAGAAGAATTATGATGCCACAGGTTACCATCAACTACATTCCGGACTGCTTCTTCTGATTACGAAACTGTAAATACCTTCACCAGGTATAAGTGTGATCAATCTCAGAAACAATGAAACCACCCTTTGAATAAGAGTGAAAACGTTGTAGCTACTACATCATTGTTTGATTACGTCTCCCGTCACCCGGGAGTCATTGTTTGAGTACGTATCCCGTCACCCGGGAGTCAGCTGTGTCTAAGGATAGACTCAGTGTGTTAAACCCGAGCCAATGCACATACATTCCATACATTCCTGTGACCTCTCCAGTTTCAGCAGTCCGTTGGGCCTCTTGTCTGCTCCCCTTAATAAGTTTGGTTTAAAGCAAAACTGAGACCATTTGTGGTAGCCAACGGAATCTTTTCTTCACATTTCATACATTCCTACCCTCATATTGTTATGTATATATATTTATATATATAAAAAAATACATCTTTCTATCAAAAAAAGGTAATCTACCTGCTTTATATGTTCAGAAGGCCTTCTTTCTCAGGGAATGTGCGTCTGAGATTCCGTTTTTTGGCATCCAGTCTGGTCTCGCACTTTATCCTGTTCGATTGACGCCATTAATGTAGATCATTTCTATTGAATCAGAAAGGCTTCCCAACAACGCTGCTTTTAAGAGGTTATAGAACGTGTTAACTTATTACTCAAAGTTACGACAGACAACGACGAATATAATCACATATTAGTTTATTCACATAGTCAGCCATCCATAAGCCAATAACACAAGCTGAAGCAGACCGCTGCAGGTCTGCCTAGGATTTCACAGGATTCAGGGTGTCTTTATACATGAGATGAATGTCGTCACAGTGTAATCCAAGTACATTCATTAATGTTATTCGTAAACAATTTACCCATCTGAGAGCTTTGACCTTTCCAAGTCCATGTCACATTGACTGGTCAAACCGGGAACCCCTGTCTTACATTTGCCAGTTCTTGTCTATAAGTAACCTGTTGACTTTAGGATGGGATATCCTAATGTCCGAATCTATGTTGTGCTGTGTCACAAGTCATGCATCTTAACTCGTGTGTCTAGGTTCTTATTACTGTGGTGGTCCGTGTATTTTGCAATGAGTCTTTCACAACTCCAGGTATGACATTTCGTTACTGAGCGGACTGGGTGAGAATTTAGAGTGTCAGTTTGCAGCAGGCTGCAAACTTTCCCGCCTCTGCCTCTGTCCTTCTGTCACCCTGTATCTGACAAGGCCTCTTACCCAGCTCTCTACTAATACATTCAAAAAGTGGTAAACTTCATATATAACACTAAAAGAGTACAACAAGAGTATAACTATTTTAAATGGCTTTCATATACTCTTGGGGATCTGACTAATGACAAGTTGCTTATTGTGAACACAATACGCTACAAATTAATTAATATATGAATTTATTTGGATTAAAAAAAAAGTCGACCCGGCCCAGCCGGTGCCGACGGGCCGGGTCGGGTCCCGTTGGGTTTGGGCTAAAATCTTAAGCACTTACATTTTTTATAAGATGATCGGATCATCTAGTGTGATTTTCATTTTGGCTGCTGTCTCGTTAAACCCATGCTGCGGGTGAATATTATATTATATATCGATGGCCAAAATGCAAAACCTCCTATCTGAAAAATTAACATTGTTGGGAAAATGAAAAAGAAAACTACAAAATGTTGTATCTTTTTTGCACAATGCAATTTTTTTATGATACCCATCACATAATTCACCGTTTCTGGATTTCTGGATTATATTACAATATTATATGTTAATTACACTGATCTCATATTGCAAATGTAGATAGGAGGTTTTTCCCCACTTTTCCTGGATAATTCTGCAGATAGGAGCTTTTGCACTGTGATGTTAAGTGATTGCATAACTAAATAATGATAAATAGTACAGGCTGTAAATACATACATTTACAGCTGCAAACAGTTGCATCAGTTGTGTGGTCTAGGTTTGTTTTCTGAGGTATACAATAATCATTCCCTGCACGAGATGTGCGTGGTCGTGGGTATACGCTAGCGCATTTTCAATGGATGAAATGGTTAGTAGACTGTATATGCTTTTTTTTCCAAAAACAACAACAATTAGGTGGACTACAAAACAACTGGCCCAGGCACCCCTCGACATAATCCCCCCTATACCCTCAACTCCACCACCTGAAATACCCCCCCACTCCCACAACCCCCATTCCCCCCAACCAGCACAACACACCCCCCAAACCCTCATGCCCTCCAACTCCCCTAACTCATACAACTGGATCACCAACCTTGTGTCCGGAGTGGATAGTGGAATAGTATGTAAGATCATTGAATGTCTTAAAGAGCCTATAAGCAAGGAGGAAAGACGGATGCCTTGACCCTAGAATCACCACAGCCAGGGAGGAGATAAGAGCAGCACACAGGGACTTTGTCGCTGACCAAAAAGGAGAGGGTCTGAGGGAGGAATATAAGCGGAGGAAGGAGGAGCTATATCAAGTGTATGCAACTGGAACAACAGGAGCTGACCCAAAAGATCAGGGACATTAAAGAGGTGCATGTTAACCAGAAACATGGCAAGAGCTGGAAGCTCATCAATGACATTTCTGGCAGAAGCTCTTCTCAGACTTCCAAGATCTGGGGAGAAAGCGCAGAGGAACGAGTTGAAACATGGTACCAGCACTTCAAAACACTCCTAGGAAATCCTCCTTCAACCGAAGAAGAGGATGATCCGATGCTCCTGTCTTCCATGACCTTCCCAAACCAGACGGTTCACCATGGATGAGTACCAGAGGGCCAAGGCTACTATCAAGTGAGGCAAGAGCTGCGCGGAAGATGGAGTGACAGCAGAGGTTCTGATGTATGTGCCCATAGACGAGGTGGTGTTGGATTTTATCAAGCACACACGTCTAGCAAGCTGCCGAAGCTGTGGAGCAAAATGATCATCAATCCAGTACAAAAGTCAGGCGAACTCACCAAGGCATTAGCCTGAGCTCACAAGTTGCCAAGACGGCTAACAGGAAGATCCTCAACCGTCTTAGACCCATCTTAGACCCTGTAATGAGAAACTCGGGCAGATACTGGTGCTGAGGAGGATACTGGAAGGAGTAAGGAGCGGAATCTTTCAGTGGTGATCACCTTCATGACTTCCAAAAGGCTTTTGGTACCATCCACCGGGGGAATCTGATGAACATTCCCCGGGCCTATGGAGTTCCTGAGAAGATGGTTCAGATGATGGAGACAAGCTACTCGAGGCAGTCCAGGACTTCTAATAACCTGGGCCTGGACTGCTTCAATGGAACAGGACCTGAAGGTCCGGCGGGCACTTGACTGGAATGCCTTGCATGGGATGAGGAGAGTGTGGAAATCAGAAATGGGAGAAGACCTCAAGAGGCGGCTGTTCGTATAGCTACAGTGGAGTCAGTACTGCTGCATGGGGCTGAGACATGGACCGTCACAGCACAACAGGAAAGGGCCTTGGATGGAGTCTACACAAGAATGCTATGAATGGCACTAGGAGTCACATGGACGGACCACATCAGAAATGTGGTCCTCTACAGGAACCTACCATGGGTCACAGACAAAGTCAGAGAGAGAAGGATGAGGCAGGGCACTGCGTCAGGGACCCATAACTAGTGGCAAGCAAACTAACACTATGAGAGCCAACCCAGGGCAAAGCCAGGAGAGACAAGAAGTGCACCACCTACATAGATGCAATTTGGCGTAACAGCTTAGCCAACAATACTGTAGAGCTCAAGACCCTGATGCTAGATAGGAGAGTGTGGAGGGCAGCGATTCAGGAGTCCCAAGTTGGTGTTGGCTAGACCACACTCACACATCGCATCGCAAAGACCCTATTCTATATGATCCGGCTTAATTGACCCATGCCCCCCTCAACATAATCCCCCCCATACCCTCTACCCCCAACTCCACCACCTGCAATACTCCCCCACTCCCACAACCCCCCCCCCCAACTGCCAGCCCACACCTCTCCACCTCCCTAACTCAAAACCCCATCCCACTTCAGGAGTCCTGAGTTGGTGTTGGCTAGACCACACTTTCGCATCACAAAGACCCTATCCTGTATGATCGGCCTAACTGGCCTATGCCCCCCTCAACATAATCCCCCCCATACCCTCTACCCCCCCAACTCCACCACCTGCAATACTCCCCCACTCCCACACCACCCCCCCCCCCCCCAACTGCCAGCCCACACCTCTCCACCTCCCTAACTCAAAACCCCATCCCACTTCAGGAGTCCTGAGTTGGTGTTGGCTAGACCACACTTTCGCATCACAAAGACCCTATCCTGTATGATCGGCCTAACTGGCCTATGCCCCCCTCAACATAATCCCCCCCATACCCTCTACCCCCCAACTCCACCTACTGCAATACTCCCCCACTCCCACAGCCCCCCCCCCAACTGCCAGCCCACACCTCTCCACCTCCCTAACTCAAAACCCCATCCCACTTCAGGAGTCCTGAGTTGGTGTTGGCTAGACCACACTTTCGCATCACAAAGACCCTATCCTGTATGATCGGCCTAACTGGCCTATGCCCCCCTCAACATAATCCCCCCCATACCCTCTACCCCCCCAACTCCACCACCTGCAATACTCCCCCACTCCCACACCACCCCCCCCCCCCAACTGCCAGCCCACACCTCTCCACCTCCCTAACTCAAAACCCCATCCCACTTCAGGAGTCCTGAGTTGGTGTTGGCTAGACCACACTTTCGCATCACAAAGACCCTATCCTGTATGATCCGGCCTAACTGGCCTATGCCCCCCTCAACATAATCCCCCCCATACCCTCTACCCCCCAACTCCACCACCTGCAATACTCCCCCCCTCCCACAAACCCCATACCCCCCAAATGCCAGCCCACACCTCACAACCCCCATAACTCAAAACCCCATCCCACCCCATACCCTCATACCCCCAAATCCCACCCAACCCATTACCCCCACTCCCAGAACCCCCGGTCCCCATGCCCCCAACCAGCACACCACAACCCCAAAACTCCACCCATCCAAACCCTCATGCACCCCCCACCCCATACCCCCCCAACCACCACTCACACCTCCCACACCCTATAACTCCAAACCCCATCCCACCCCCATACCCCCCAACCGACACCTATTTTCACAGGGTTGTTGGCTGCCACGGTGTTCACATGTGATTTTGATCTGCAATTAATAAAAAATCACGACAATGACGTTCACATTTAAGCAGCAATGTTAACCTCTAACCACAAGTTCAAAATGTTCAAAGCCAAAACCTCCTATCTATACCTAAAAATTACCTCCTATCTACATAGATGCACATAGGAGGTTTTTACCTAGAAATAGTTAGGCTTACAAACAAACAGTATTTTTGTTAAATAATGCTTTTTTATGCTCATTTTGAGATCAAGACATTCTACAGTACTGTATCAAGTATTACCATTACATTTTTGTATCAACTCACACTCTTGGTGTGATAAAAGTGTCACCACCTGACACTAATCATTAGCAATCAACAAGGCAATGCAATTAACTTGACAGAGTTACTAACAAATACTTAACTAGTAAGGGGGGAAGACACTTTTTTATGTTGAAAATAATAGATGACTACAAACTGAAAGACATTTAGACGGTCTACATAACATAGAATTCCCAAGTTTCAGCTCTGTCTGTTGCTCAACTAGTTCTGGTGCAGATAAGAGGTTTTGCGCTTCAACATTTTAGCACTAATTGGCACTGAACAAGATAGGAGGTTTTACTCAAATGACTTTTTCTGACAAAATGAGGGGCGGGAGTATCTTGCAGACAGACTGAGCATGTGCAGCATAGCCTATAGTCCTCATCCACAGTGAAATCCGAAAATCATGAAATTTGCACATAGGAGGTTTTGCATTTTGGCCATCGATATTATATATATTATATTATTATTATATTCCCCACGTAAACGCTGTCATGTTTACTGCATTAAAGGTTCTCAATCTTTTCAGGCCATCGACCCCCCCAAAATAACCATATTTGAACTGGGGACCCCCCCATTTTGTTTGACTCGGTCCACAGATAAATATTGTGAAAATAGCAGATCTACAAGCTTGCCAGGCGTTGGGTGCTCCATTGTGGTCTCGACCCACAGGTTGAGAACCACTGCATTAAAAGCTCCAAGCAAGTTACATGTCTAGTATGTTGTTGACCACGTAATGTAATGTTTTTGGTTTAGTGTTAGGCCACTCTGTGGCGCGCGCGCGCGCCTCATTGTTTATGCTGTCCAAAATAACAGATCTGTAAGCTGTCGACAGACATGACGCAGCGCCGTTGATAGCTTGTATGTCTGTTATTTTGGGTAGGTAGGCGACGCACATACGCATCGCAGCAATGTGTCTGGGTTTGAGAGGCTTTGATTGATGTAAACTTTAAGTTTAGCTCTGTTCGGGATTACTGAACAAAGGTGGATGATGAAAGATAACGGGGACAATATGGATGTAAGTTAACTTTAACTGCGTCACTTCAGAGGAAACTATGGAGCTACTTCAGAGATGTTTACACACCCCTGGAATCCATTAGAATGGTGGAAATAGAACAATAACAGCCAACGTGAGTACATAGGCTATAGACCTTTCCTAAAACTGTCCAATTTATTATACCCATGTGCTACTGTTTGTCTGTGTACCACGTAGGAGCGTTGTCGCAACATGATGTAATTAATTATTTGGGAGCAGCCGGTGTATACCAATAGTATAAATATTTTAAATGGCTTTCATATACTGTTCCGGATCTGACTAATATGACAAGCTTATTGTGAACACAATAGGCTACAAATTAATATAAAAATGTATTTGGATAAAAGAAAAGAAAAGAAGGAAAACAAGCCCAATGCAGCTTATAATAATCAGACCAGGCAACAGTGCAGACAGGGAGATAGGCTAGAGCATATATTGGATCGGGGATGACGGCTAGCGCAGTCTTCTCTTAAAGGCAATGGCTTCTGGCACGGTGATTGGTTTTATCATTGTAACGCCCAAACCACACCTATGCATAATGTAAGGGGTAGCTCAGGTGTTTGGCGGGTGAGAGGGGTGCCACAGAATACCGAATTTTGCGGGAAACGCCTCTTGCCTAGTCCGAAATCCGTAATTAGTGGTTTGTTCAAATTTCACCTGGAATAGGGCCCGCAGTGTCCGATTGCGGTCAAACTTTGCACGCACATTCACACTATGTTAGGAACAAATGCCACCCTTTTAACATTGGCCTGTTATAGCGCCACCAGCAGGTCTAATTTTGCAAAGCACATTTTTGGAAGAAAATGCCTCAAATCATGAATGCAGTGTCCGATTGAAAGGCCTAAGAAGAAATGGCACCCTTTTCACAATGGCCTATTATAGCACCACCAGGATCGAGGCCACAATAACATACCTGACCTGGCGGAGACCTGTGCTCCGAGGAGCACTTTTTCTAGTTTTTATACTGTATTGCACTTAGTGCAATATACTGTATTGGAGCCAGTAGGAGGTGCACCACTAGTCTGGCAGCTGCTGAGGTGGGGTAGGAAACTTGGTCCCCCCCCCCCCCCCCACAAACACTTTACACCAGAAAGTGACCTTTTGGTACCTACCAAAAAGTTACCTTTTCAAATGGCCTGGATTTACAGGATTACGTCTAAAACATGTTTAATGCACATTTTCTCTAACGCACACACACACACACACACACACACACACACACACACACACACACACACACACACACACACACAAGTGTAGATTCACATTAGCCTTCAATTCCAGAGCCACAAACCAACAGTCACTGAACATGTTGCACTGCCACACCGGGCCCCAACATCACAGCAACATGTTGCACTGCCACACCGGGCCCCAACATCACACTAACATGTTGCACTGCCACACCGGGCCCCAACATCACACTAACATGTTGCACTGCCACACCGGGCCCCAACATCACACTAACATGTTTCACTGCCACACCGGGCCCCAACATGACAGCAACAGAGCTACTGTACATCTTGAACCACATCAGCACATGACACGAACAGCATAAACAACAAAAACATCATACAACACAAACTGCAGCTGCTGCAGCAGCAGCATCCAGCAAAGGAAAAGGAAACATTAGGTATGTCACTTTATTACATAATCACCTGATCGCAAGTATTTGAGATAATCGCAATACTTTTTTCGGATTAATCAACATAATAATTTCCATGTTGAAAAATTTTCATATGTTTGTTTTTGCAAATCTACATATCTACATATATTTTTAAAGCAAACATTTTTAACTCAAATCTTTGCTTCTGGGGGATTCTACATTTTTCTTCTAAATCCTAGCAAAAATTCTAAGAAAAAAATTGTTGCTATAATATCAGTGGTTTTCATGTCAAGGACCACAAAATTATATGTATATGTATGTATTCTAAAATAGCAGATCTACAAGCTCATAGCGCGGCACTCGGTGCCGCACTATGAGCTTATATATCTGCTATTTTTGAAAAGCCAAAGAAATCTAAAAATATGACAGATGCGTGCCAGGTCTAAATGGGTTAATTAATTCAGCCTAGTTAATCACAATTATTTGAGAGACAATTAAAAAGTCAAGTAAAATGTCATAATCGTGACAGCCCTAAAGGAGGTTCCTACTTTGAGTCGTCTTCATCAGCCGTCTTCAGGGGAAACCCCCGAGAAGGACGAGGTCTTCGGCCGTTCGACCGTGCGGACCAAGTCTTCGGAGGAATCCCCCACGCAGACAAACCCATAGATAGAGAGAGATCTCCAGATCTTGATCTCTAGGGCAGGGCATCCTCGGATGAGCCTTCCGGCGGGCGTCTCCCGTCATCTCCATCCTCCATACATCTGGTTATAGCTTCACCAGTACTTTACATCTCTCTGGTTAGCTTCACCAGTACTTTACATCTCTCTGGTTTGCTTCACCAGTACTTTACATCTCTCTGGTTGGCTTCACCAGTACTTTACATCTCTCTGGTTAGCTTCACCAGTACTTTATTAGAGGTGGATGGTCTGGGAGGGTGTTACACACTGACACTGTAGGTGAGAACCTCAGTCTTCTGGGCATTTATGATGCAGATGTCATCTGCATCGTCATATGTATGTGTGTGTGTGTGTGTGTGTGTATGCGTGGGTGGGTGTGTGTGTGAGGTGTGTTTGTGTGTGTGTGTGTTTATACATTTTTAAAAGAGACTACATTAGAGTCATCTAGACCTCATAGTTGTAGTAGTGAAGCCCAGTTCTTGCTACCCTCTTCCACTGATGGCCTGTCTTCATAGTCCACGCTTAATGAAGAGGAGGGGGGAGGGGGGTGTCCCCTGCAACACCTCTGCCAGCCTTGAGTATCTGAAATAAAAAAATAAAGAAATAAATAAAGAAAGAAAGATAGATTAATTCAAGTAACCGAGAGCCACATATACGTATACTGTATGCTGTCACAACATACAGCCTAGTATATGTATATACTGTATCCTGTCACAACATACAGCCTAGTATACGTATACTGTATCCTGTCACAACATACAGCCTAGTATACGTAAAGCTTGTAGATCGGCTATTTTCACAATGTTTGCCTCTTTCTTACGTAATATTTGACCATTTGGCCAAAAGTCATTAAATTGTAACTTTATAAATGTGCCAATACCCTGTTTACACTTAGCCTATAGGGCATAGCAGTGGCGGCCATGTTGTGGTGCCACAGATAGAAAACCCACTGATTTTTCCCATGGAGATTTAAGCCTGGAACCAAGCCATCCAGGATCCTGATGAATGTGTAAAGTGATTTACTAGGCCCAGTGGTGCAAAAAGCACTCAAAATCTTAAAAATATCAATACAGCCATTTTGAAATACTCTATTACAAGTACAAGTCTGGTATTCAAAATTTTCTTCAGTAAAAGTGCAAAAGTATTGGCATCAAAATATACTTAAAGTACCAAAAGTAAAAGTACTCATTATGCACAAAGCGTTACGATGTGACACGTTGTGAGTTTGTAGATCGGCTATTTTCAAATAATCTAACCGGCTATAGGGCTGAAGTGGTATGTTTTGTAATAATAATCCAAATCTACAAAGTAACTAGTAACCAAAGTTTTCAAATAATTGTAGTGGAGTAAAATGTTTGTGTCTGGGATGTAGTGGAGTAGAAGTAAAAGTATTGAAAATTTAAAATACTCCAGTAAAGTAAAAGCTCCTCAAAATTGTACAGTACTTGAGTACATGTACTTAGTTACTTTACATCACTGACTAGGCCTGCATAGTCGGTCTTAGCATCACAATCAAACACAGCTCAACAATACAACATATTCACTTCACTTCACATCACATCACACAACACAACAATGCTTCGTCCTGACTAGTTGTTGCTTTACCAAATAAAATAAAAGTGAAATTAAACACACAATTCCATCGATTCCTTTAATGCTAAGCTAATTAGCTAAGCTAAGTCACCTGCAGAAACTCACCTCAGTTTGGTCAGATGGAAAAATGCACTCCTGTTTCCAGTCTTGTCACACTTGTGTTTTAGCAGCTTTCACCACTCTGGTAAACACTGACAACTCTCTGGAATAACGTTGCATTATGAGTTGTTTATTTTGCTCTTTTACTTCCAAACATTGCAGAGCTTGTAAGCAACTGTGTGTGTGTGTGTGTGTGTGTGTGTGTGTAAGAGGGGGGGGGGGGGGATGACAATTGGAGGACATATAAGCCCGCCCCTCCCTCCCTGCTTCCTAGGGAGTGTGGAGCAATAACTAACTAGCACCCAGGGCAGAGTTTCTCAAAGTGGGTGCCCCGTGGCCAGTGGTGTGAAGTACAGTAACTAAGTACATTTACTCAAGTACTGTACTTAAGTACAATTTTTGAGGTATTTTCACTTTACTGGAGTATTTTTTCAATACTTTTACTTCTACTCCACTACATCTCAGAGGAAAATATTGTATTCCACTACAATCATTTGAAAACTTTAGTTACTGGTTACTTTGCACTTTTGCAGATATAAATTATTACATTATAGAACATACATTAACCACTTTAGCCCTATTTTATACATAGGCTATTTGAAAATAGCCGATCTACAAGCTCACAACGCGTTGCGACACGTTGTGAACTCTCAAGTTATATCTTCATATAATTGGTCCTTACTATTACTCATGATAAAATGGTAAAAAAAAAATCTACCTTTAAGAGAGACTCAGAGACGACAGACCTGCCAGCACTCTCCCCTCAGTGCTCCATATTCTTTTTCTTATAGGCTCGGCTTTCCATCCACACACCTGCACTACACCATGTTCCACACATCCATAGTATACACATTCAGACACCACTGATTTACTGACTGCACACCTCACAGTATCCTTATCTCATCTGTTCAGTTATGCCATCCATTTATACCGTAGTTGATTATGTTAGGTTAATTCTTTAATACATTTAATACATACATTTGTTATTGATTTTACACCTGATGTTCCTTCCCTTATTTGTCATGGATTTGAGCCAGCCATGACACTGGGGACACCCTGCCCCCCTGGATTCGCTATTTATCTGTGCCAGATTACATTATCTGCCATATGTGTTTCTTCAACACACACTAGGGTCATGTGATCAAGATGTATGAGTCAGACCCCATTCCCCAATTGGCTATGACTGGCTTCCAAAGGGCCCTGGGTAGGCAACCCGGCCTGGCGGAGACCTGTGCTCTGAGGAGCACACGTTTCTTGTTTGAACTGTTTTGCCTGTACTGAATACATTTGCATGTGCAGGTGTTCTTCAACAAAGATCAATTGTACAGCACCAGTGATTGACGATATTGTTGAGTATAATAAAGATCAAAGCTTTAGGTCTACTGTAGCTCTACCCCCCCCCCCCCAAAAAAAATCTAATCAACCCAAATTTAAATCACATGTTAAAAGTCAACAACATATGTTACACAAGATGAATTCTTCACAGATGCATGCTACAGTGGCTGCTATTGCATTGATTGATTGATGGTTAATGTTAATTAATGTTTTGTTGACATTTTAAAAGTACAGCAGTACGATACAACAGCCAAATGGATTAATCAAAAAAACAAAGCCAAAGGCTTGTTACCATTGTGGCCCACTGGCACATGAACATTCAACATCTAGTTAGTGCCTTCAGAGCGGCACCTTACTGTTATCGCTCATATTTATGAACTTCTCACATTCTGTGATATTTTATCTGTCAACTTCAGTCCAAGTGTATAATGTTGTGAAACTCATATCTTTGCTATGCAGAAACAACCCCAGATACAACTCCCACTGCACCTGTTACTACACCAGGTACTACACCAGGTGAGTTCATAAAAGATGCTGGCTACAGTGGCTGCTAAAGCATTGGTGCACAGCTGTGGCTCTAGAAAAAAAGACACGTTAAGTTTGTTAAGTTTAAGTTAAGTTTGATGATTTACATTTTTTCTTTTCAACTGAGTTTCCTTTTAATTACAGTCCGGCATCCAAGAAGCCCTCTTTTGTAGCTTTATAAAAAAAAGAAAGGAATGCATATCTTTGCGAGGCCGTGTGGAACAACCTAAAAGTTATGAAATTTAAATTTAAATTTTAAATTAAGGCAATTTATTCACTATGGTGGATTGCAGTTAATTAACCTTGAAATGGTTCAATCATGTGTTTTCTTTTTTATGAATAAAAGGCATTCATAAATATATATATATATATATATATATATACAGTATTCCATTCAAAATTGTATAAGTTACTTGAGTAAAGTGTTGTGACTACTTTTTTGCAGTAATTAGTGGTGAAACACCATAACAGTTACTGAAATTTACATAGGCATGTTACTCATTACTTCAAGTGAAAATAGCTGACAACCTCAGAGGATTGTAGATTAATTATTCTTTCTACTCCCACACTAGCCCTTTACAAAGAGGTTTGTTTCTGATCAGGGACGCACCTCCATGCATTGATTGCTCATTGCACAGATGATACATTCTCTAATTAACGGTCAAGTGAAGTGACCATCCAAGAAAGTAGATCTAAATCAAACCTGTGTTGACAAATGTTCTTGTCCCTGCACTGCAGCATGTGCCAAATACTCCAGGGCCGATATCGTTTTCTTAGTGGATGGATCCACGAGCATCGGCGTAAGAAGCTTCAAAAAAATCCGGCAGTTCCTCCACGGCTTCATCGAAGAAATGGATGTTGGTTCAGGTAAAGTACGTGTTGGCCTGGCACAATGCGGTGATGTGACACATCAGGAGTTCCTACTGAAGGATCACACGGACAAAAGATCTCTACTCAAGCAAGTGGACAGCCTCCCCTACCGAGGTGGAGGCACCTACATGGGCAAGGGCATCACGTTCCTCCAGAGTCGTTACTTCACGAAGGAGGCTGGAAGCCGTGCTGACGAGGGGGTACCTCAGGTGGCTGTGGTGATCACAGACGGGGCCTCAGAAGATGACGTTGTGATGCCGTCCATGGCCTTGAGGAGCCAGGGAGTCATTGTGTTTGCCATCGGAGTGAGCGACTATGATGAGGATCAACTCAAGTCAATCGTCAACCAGCCTCATGAACTTTTTCTTATCAAACTTTATAGCTACCAGGCTCTGCAGGGAGTGAAGGCTGACAGTCTGCTGCACACTGTGTGTACCTCTGTTTCGGCATCTACTCCTGTCCCAGACCCACACATACCTGGTAAGTTATTGTGCCTGATTCACTAAGCTGTTTACGTGAAATATTTTCGCCAATCATTGATTTGAACTGTACTGAAGTACATTTGCATGTGCAGGTGTTCTTCAGCAGAGATCAAATGTACAGCACCAGTGCTTGACAATATCGTAATTGTGCTTGAGTATAATAAAGATCAAACCCTCAGGTCTACTGTAAGTGTAATAAAAAGTTCAAACCCTATTTGTCAAAGACAACCCGCCCCCCCTCCCCTATTCTATACTTTCATGGAAAATGAAACAAGAAAAAAGAAAATGCTAATTATGTTTTAAAAAGAACAAGGTTTTTCATGTTGGGCTACATGAATTAACTCCTTCCGTGCTTTGTATTATTTCATATTTTATTATATTGTATTATTCCATTCTATATGTCAACATTAGTCCAAGTGTATACTAATGTTGTGAAATTCATATCTCTGCTATACAGGACCAACCACAGAGATACAAACAACAGCTCCCACTACACCTGTTACTACACCAGGTGAGTCCATCAAAGATGCAGGCTTCAGTGGCTGCTAAAGCACTGGTGCACAAACTGTGGCTCTAGAAAAACATAAAGTAAGTGTTTGTCTCCGCCAGGCCGAAGGCGGGCCGAGACTATGTTTTCGCTCCCGTCCGTCCGTTCGTGTGTCCTTGTGTGTTTGTGTGTGTGTGTGTGTGTGTCTGTGTGCGTCCGTCTGCCTGTGAGCATCTAATCTCCGGCACCGTTGGACCGATCGCTGTGAAATTGTGCAAGCACACTCCCTGGAGGCCAGAGCCGCACCTCAGCCTATTATATTTTGTCCGAACATCACGCAAATTTGTACACATCATCTCTATAGTCATTAAATGAAACAGGTTTTTAAGATTTTTCATATTCCATCCTGATTGGCTAAAAATGGCCTCCAAAGTTTCCAGGACTGCTCCGTTTTGAACAAAATGCCTCAAATCATGAACACAGCGTGCAATTTCCGTGATATTTTGCACGCCGATTCCCACTATGCCGAGGAAGAAATGCCACTTGAACATTTACAAATCAGCCTCATGGTGGCGCTATAACAGCCCGATTCGTGTTTTTACCTATAACTGCACCGATCTGTGTAAAACTTTGTAAGCGCACTCCCTAGAGGTCAAGGAAAAACCCCTGCCCTGCATTTTTCACATCTGCCTTTTATAGCGCCACCAGGAGGCCGACTTATGTAAAACAATTTTATTATATTACTCCTTCCGATTTGATCAAAATTTCACGCAAATCAGTACACATGATCTCTATAGTCATGTGATCAAGACGTGTTTTAAAAAGAACAAGGTTTTTCATGTTGGGCTACATGAATTAACTCTTTCCGTGCTTTGTATTATTTCATATTTTATTATATTGTATTATTCCATTCTATATGTCAACATTAGTCCAAGTGTATACTAATGTTGTGAAACTCGTATCTCTGCTATACAGGACCAACCACAGAGATAAAAACAACAGCTCCCACTACACCTGTTACTACACCAGGTGAGTCCATCAAAGAGGCAGGCTTCAGTGGCTGCTAAAGCACTGGTGCACAAACTGTGGCTCTAGAAAAACATAAAGTAAATTTTTGTCTCCACCAGGCCGAACCTGTCCGTCCGTTTGTGTGTCCTTGTGTGTGTGTGTGTGTGTGTGTGTGTGTGTGTGTGTGTGTGTGTGTGTGTGTGTGTGTGTGTGTGTGTGTGTGTGTGTGTGTGTGTGTGTGTGTGTGTGTCTGTCTGTGTGTGCATCCGTCTGCCTGTGAGCAGCTAATCTCCGGCACAGTTGGACCGATCGCTGTGAAATTGTGCAAGCACACTCCCTGGAGGCCAGAGCCGCACCTCAGGCTATTATATTTTGTCCGAACATCACGCAAATTTGTACACATCATCTCTATGGTCATGTGAGCAAGACAGATTTGTCAGATTTTTCATATTCCATCCTGATTGGCTAAGATTGGCTTCCAAAGTTTGCAGGAGTGGCCCATTTTGTACAAATTGCCTCAAATCACGAATACAGTGTCCGATTGCCATAACACTAGGCCATTGCTGTGAAACTTTGCTTGCACACTCAGTAGGCCAAGGAAGAACCTCCAACCTATATTTTTCATATTGGCCTCATGGTGGCGCTATAACAGCCCACTTAATGTTTTGGCCAATAAGTCTTGAACCGTAGCTTGTAGGCCTACAATAAGAACATTGTTTTCACCCTGGATTCCTTGGATTCTCACTCTCAGTATAGGCCCCGTCCATTTTTGCCAGATTATATTTTCTGTCATTCTGTGTTTTCTTCAAAACACACATTTTGCTACTACTACTACAGATTTAGTCCAAAACTCACACAAACCGGTAAACATTATCTGGGGTCATGTGATCAAGATGTATAAGTTTGATATTTCATTTCCCTTTCCAATTGGCTATGACTGCCTTCCAAAGTTTGTGGGCCCTGAGTTTGCTGTTGATCAGAGTCCAATGACATCCCTGAGGGCCCCTATTGAAACATGCTATTTTTTTGTCCCTGCTCTGCAGCATGTGCCCCAGACATCAGGGTCGACATCGTCTTCTTAGTGGATAGCTCCACGGGCATGAGCACAAACGATTTCTGGAAGATCAAGCGGTTCCTCCACAGTTTCATTGAAGCCCTGGATATTGGTTCAGATAAAGTACGTGTTGGCCTGGCACAATACAGTCATGTGATATATCAGGAGTTACTACTGAAGGATCACACAGACAAAAGGTCTCTACAAGAGCAAGTGGACAGACTCCCCTACCGAGGCGGAGCCACCTACACGGGCAAGGCCATCACGTTCCTCCAGACTCGTTACTTCACGAAGGAGGCTGGAAGCCGTGCTGACGAGGGGGTACCTCAGGTGGCTGTGGTGATCACAGACGGGGCCTCAGAAGATGACATTGTGGTGCCGTCCCTGGCCTTGAGGAGCCAGGGAGTCGTTATGGTTGCCATCGGAATGGGGGACTATGATTTTGATCAACTTAAGTCCATCGCCAGCCATGAACAGTTTATCATCGAACTTGATAGCTACCAGGCTCTGCAGGGAGTGAAGGACAGGCTGCAGACTCTCATCTGTGATTCTGCCGGACCCACCCAAGTCCCAGACCCACCTAGTACGTTTTTTTAATTTATTTTTCTCTGAAGAAAAAAATAAAAATATCCATTTCTGTCCATGAAGTAAATGTTTTCTCTATTCAGAGACCACTGTTCACTGCAGTGAGAGCACAATGACAGTGGTGGTGGAGAAGAACGACCTCATCCGACGCAATGAGGACAAGTTACGTCTGAAAGCCTTCAACGATCCAGCTTGCAACCTGACAACTCACTCCAATCACACGCATCTGGTCGTTGTCATGCCACTCAACACCTGCGGCACCATGCTAGAGGTATGATGTAACAAATAATAATAATAATTATTATTATACTAATCGGGGTACCTACAGTTAGTTTCTAATATCAGACATAGTTTGAAGGTTAATTTCTATTAGAATAACATACAGCTACCAGAGCTGCGGACTCGAGACTTGCAAGTCATCAGATTTTTCAAAGTGACTTACACTAGACATAATTAATGAGCAAGACTTGACTTAAATTGAAACTTTGCCATTCAGACTTGATGTAAAACATAAACAAATTATGACACTTTCCACGAAGCCCGGGTCTGTAATCCATTATAATCTGTTAAGCACTCTTGATTCATGAATATTCATAATGCTTTTTAACAATAATCATAACACACTATAAAGAACATCCAATATAGATTCAATTCCTGATTTGGGGGGGATCATGTTAGGGAAAGACGAGTTGCGTAATTTGGCGAAGTGACTGATCTGAAAATACCTGAACAGATGTGAGTTTTGAAGGTTGAAGTTGACTGCCAGTTCCCTGAAATGAGCAAAAATTACATTAATATAAAGGTCCCCTAATCTGACCTGTGCCATGCAGAGTAAGTTGGATCTGTCCTTGCAGGAGCAAACAGGTGGTTGTTGCATATAGGGCTGTAGTGAGATAATTCTTGAAGGCCAAAAGAGGTTCACAACAGAGTGTTCACAACAGAGTGTTCACAACGATGGCGTTGGAAGAATAGCGGTTCGGGGAGATAGGCAAGTTATTTGTAATTAAATCCACCATCAGCTCTGGGTCTTTGTACTTTGCACTTTTCAGATCTTTACCTCCCTATATAAATGACAAAATTAATTTGTCTAAATATAGGGAATATATAAAAGATACAGGAATAAAAATAGGCAACACTTGGAACAAGTACACAAAGCTGGGCAGGACATTCATCTTCATATAGTTTACTCTTTCTGCCAAAGATATATTCAGAGATAGTTCTGTGTTAGTCTCGCGTAGCCAGACAACTACTCCACAATCTTCGAAATGCTATATAGAGTCTTCAACTACACCTCCTGGAGGGAAACTGTCATCTGTTTGTCATTTCAGTTCATGTTTTTAAATATCTTGATCACAAGCCAGCTTTATATGCTTAGATGATTTTGATTCATATTCGGATACATTTGTGTGACTGTAAAGACGAAACGGAAGGAGACGTGAGGAGGCGTCGCATTCCGCTTTATCGCTCGATCATTTTCAGAGCTTCCGCTGCTCCAGACTGTATGACGGAAGCACTTGAAAACTGTGGGAGACGACAGTCTGGCTTGTGTTACTGGGCAGGGATCTAGCTATTTGAGGTCATTCTTAAATCTTGCAAGAGAATTTAGGGACTGAAGGGAGGGCATTCCACTGAGTAGTGGCTGCGTGATAAAACGCATTTTTCACCTTAAGCGTCCCGAAACTGGGGGGAAACAACAAGATCATATAAACTTCAGTATTTGTATCATGATCGTGGCAGCCGTTGACATTTTTTAACTTGTACTTTCAGGAGGATAAAGAGAGCCTCGTCTTCAGCAATGTGATCACGTCTGCTGACGGCAGTGAAGAAGACGTCAGCGGGACGTGTGACGTCCAGGTGGCATTCTCATGTGTCTATCCCAGACGGACCTCTCTGAAGGCAGGGACGTTCAAGAACAAAAGCCCATGTGCAGTTACTGAGAAGGCTTATGGTGCCTTCAATCTGCACTTTGAATTCTTTGAGAGTGAGCGATTCAGGTAGAGCTGAAAAACCTTCGATTGTTTTCTTGGCGATTATTTCGGTCGATTACACTGAAACGTTATTTTAATCATTTATACGGTGGTGTCGTGCAAAAAAATAGTGGACAATTCTGATCTACAAGCTCACAACATGCCACGATGCAATGCGCTGTGAGCTTGTAGATCAGTTATTTTCAAAACATTTAGCAATTTTTTAAAATACTTTCCCCCTATAATGATGTCCAAAAATGTGGCTCGATTATTAAATTCTATTAAATTAATATCATTTAAATGATGTAAGAACGAATTGGATTGGTTGGTACTTTCAGAAAGCAGAAGCATTCCAGCACATATCCAGTGACCGTGTCCCTCAAGGAGAAGATCTACATGCAGATTGAGACCAAACCTCCCGTCCCCGGTACTGAGCTCTTTGTGGAGTCCTGCAAGGCCACGCCCTATGATGACATTGAAAACGGCCACACCATCATTGAAAACGGGTAAGGAATTTCGTGGATTAAAACAATGACGAAAATGCTTCGTCGACTACTTTTTTCACTGACTAAGCTAAGATGATTTTGCCAACAAACAACAACCAGACGAAAAAGGCAGTTTATACTTGGTTGCGCGCGGGTGTCACACTCGTAAAATAGCCAATCTACAAGCTGCAGACGTGTTGTGAGCTTGTAGATCTGCTATTTTTGGCAGTCGGCTAAGTATAAATCAGGTTTTACGACGCCATCAAGGCCCGCCAAAAGTACATTCTAGGCGACTAAATCAAATGTGAATTTAGTTGACTGAAATCTTATCATATTTGGTCAACTAAAACTAGACTGAAACTAAAACGTTTCAGATGACTAAAATATTACTAAAAATAAATAGAATTTTATTCACTATGACTAAAACTAAATCAAAATCTGCTCAGTATTTCACTGTCTGTCAGAAACGTTGCATGTCCAAACCTGTTACTGTAATTTCCAGAGAAAACTAGAGAAAGTGCTCCTCTGAGCCAGGTCAGAAATCGGCCTCATGGTGGCGCTATAACAGGCCCATGTGAAAAATTTGTAAAATTTGGGGCAGAGATTTAGGACAAAAATAACCTGTTTTCCAATGTAGTTATTATTTAGTCACAAGCTCGTGTTAATACTTTTCATTGGATAAATATTTATAAAAGCCAGTAAGCCACAGACACTCTTAATCACTTTAACCAACGAAAATCTTTAAAAAAATCCCCCCGCCCCCCGTCCCAAAATCATTACAATAGTCTACAAATCTACAATCTCCCCATGTGTTGCATCACAACACTACCATATGACAAAGTAGGTCATTCATTCACAAAGAAACACAAAATGTTCAAATATGGAGATACAAGGTTTCCAACAACAATGATATCCAATACTATCAATAACACTTGTTCTTCTAGTAATGATTGTATTATGTCAATATCAGGTGTGTGACAAACGAGACTGTGCAGATCTACAGCAGCCCCAAGAAGTCTCAGTTCAGATTTGGAGTGGAGGCTTCTGACTCCTTCGGAGGCCATGAGGAGGTGAAGTAATCATGACGCAATCTTTATGTTATCGCGGGTGGAAAATAGCTAAACTGCATTTAGTCTGTAGCCTAATTAAGTGGGCTTTTACTTTACAAGAGCATTTAAATTGTTTTGATGCTTTATGCAAACAGTGTGCATTTTACTCCACTACAATTATTTGACAGCTGTAGTTGCTAGTTGTAGTTACTTTTAGGATTTAGTTTATCATTGCAAAACATATATTAACCATAATACTGTTATACTAAAAAATGCTGATCTACAAGCTCACAATGCATCGTACATCTGACCAAAGATGAGCTGTTTTCGCTACTTTAGAAAACAATTTGAAAGTTTTGAAAGTATAGGTTCTGAGTTCTGGATTCCCTGAACTGAAGGTTTAGTGCAGGGGTGGGCAACTTTGATGATGGAGAGGGAGGGCCACTATATTTCCACACTCACTACAGAGGGCCACATTGGATATACTGTCGGGCGATTCTATGCCATTTTTTTTTCTTGTGCTATTTTTGTATTGGAATCCTGAAAAGTTACATTTTTATTTAATTTCAAATGCATTTAGTTATACTTATGTTAACTTTATGAACTTAAATACAAAAAAAAAGCCAATAAAAAAGCCAATAGAATTGTAATACTAGTCATTAAGCTACTACTAATATAGACTGAAGTAATTCAAGCGGGTCATGTTTGGAATTGTAACAGCTGAAATCAATGATATATCAGTATTCCGATATTAACCTGCGGGCCGCATTAAGTGAAGGTGAGGGCCGCATTAAGTGAAGGTGAGGGCCGCATGTGGCCCCCGGGCCGCCATTTGCCCACGTATGGTTTAGTGCCACCTCGGTGAGCATGGCACAACTTAGGTTCTTAGAACCTTACCTGAATCGGAACCAGATTGTATGGAAACAAATGCATCATCCTCCTCCGTGTCCACACAGGTCTACATCAGCTGCTCAGTCATGCTGTGTCGGACGGAGATTCCTGGATCCAGATGCTCTCAAGGTTGTGTCTCAGGGAGCAGCCAGCATCGTGAAAAGAGACATGCTAACGCTCAGGCTGCCATGCACTCCATTTCCCAGGGACCTTTGCACCTGATCAGAACTGACAGCCGAGGCAAGACACAATTTCATATATATATGATATATATATATGTGTGTGTGTGTGTGTGTGTGTGTGTGTGTGTGTGTGTGTGTGTGTGTGTCTAATGTAAACATCAATACTGTGTGTGATTGTATTTAATATTTATATTCATTGTTTTTTCCTTTTTTTTTCTTGACTGTTTAGGTTTAGGTTCTGGTCTAATTAACAACCTGGTCTTCATTGTTGGCTGTGTCCTGGTGTGTGGAGTGGTGCTCTACCATTCCAGGAGGTCCCGACGTCTACCAACCTCTGACTTCAAATGACAACAAATACAGCTTTAGGAGCCATATATGTCCACAGAACAATTTGAGCTGCCAACACCTTTCTGCCATGCATTTTTTTAAAGATATATATATTTTAGCTTTTTCTGCCTTTATTGATAGTATATGGTAGTAGCAGATAGACAGGAAATGGGGAGAGAGAGACGGGGAGTGACACGCAGCGAATGTCGTCGGGATCGGGATTCGAACCCGTGACACACAGTTGTCGCGGGCACCTTCAAGCCGAAAATTGTTCAACTTTTGGAGAGGAGCACCGCTCATCAATGTCACGTTGGATCTCCCTGGCTGTGTCTGACAGGCCGGTCATTTACTGTACAACCTGACTTTGAATCGTTACCATGAGAAGTCCTTGTTTTCCATTGTTTTAGCTGTAGGCTATTTGTGCTAATAACTGTCACGGTCCGCTCCTCGGACCGTGGACTGTGACTTTATTATTTAGCCATTGTCTGACCTTATATGGTATTGGACCCTTTTGGACCTTTTTGGCCACTCTTTCTGTTGTATTGTTCCCTGTTCTCCTTGTACCTTTATTTTGTAGTGTTTCCTGTCTGCCCTAGTTGTTGCTTCCTGTCTTGTCTCACTAGTATGTCTTTGCCATTATAGTTCACCTGTGTCTTGTTCTGTTACAGCCAATCATGTGTTAATTGTCCTTTGTTCTCACTTGTGCCTAGTTAGTCCCTGTCTATTTATATGCCCCTCTGTTTCCAGCATGTGTTGGTTCATTAATGTTGTTACAGTGTTCTGTCTGTTACCTATAGTGTTGCCTTGTATACCCTGTTTAGTTAATAAACCCCCCTGCATCTGAATCGCTCTGTCTCCGCTCACTGTCTGCGCTTGGGTCCTACACCTCTCTGCCTCGCACCGTGACAATACCGCAGATGACACAATAATCTAATAACGCAGATGACACAATAATCTAATAATGCTCATAAACTGCTTTCTGTGGACATGGTGAAGCTATTCGATTGTGCTTAAAACCTTGAAAAATCATGACATGAGTAATGCCATGGGCCAAGTTATTATAACATCTTGCCTCCATTAGTGTAAGTCATGCAATGGACTACATTTCTGGTGTGCAATACCTATAACATGGGGCCCTCAAAATCACATGTTTGGGTGACAGGAGTAATCCATTATGATTTCCCCCCCTTTTTATATTGAAAGATGGTATTATTTTTGAATGCACACAATACAAATATAAATACATAAAACAATGTGCAAGGACTCATGACATCAAAACAATGAGGATGTTCCGATTCAGACTATGGTCCCGGCCCGGGTGCGTACCCAGGACCACTTGGGGGGGGGGGCGCCAGGAAAAATATTGCCGAGGGCGCCAAATTGCCTAGCACCGGCCCTGAAGGAGATACCCAAGGCCTCATAGTAGGAGAGGAACTCAATTCTCTTAGGGACACAGTGGTCACGCTGGGGACTGGACCAGAAGTCCTGGGATGTATGAACGCTGCGTACAGTACAAGAGACTCGTTTTGTATCCTGGTATGATGCCCAAATATAGTTCTCGAGACAGACTCTTGGCTCACAGTTTTCAAATGCTTCCGCCTAGCAGTCTACATCAGAAGTGCTGAAAAAAAAATTAGAAAATAAAGCAGATATACCCCAGCTATTTATGCTTAGCAGAAATGGAAATTCTAAAATATATGTTAAAGAGATTTTAAAATGTTGTCTGGCTTGAGAGACTACCGACACATATTTCATGGATCAGCCGTAGTAGTGAAGTGCTTTTGAACATTTAAACCATTAAAGCATCTGTGTCATTTTCGATTTTAACCACTTTAACCATTATTTTATACTTTGGCTATTCACAAATAGCAGATACACAAGCTCATAGCGTGTCACTTCGTGCCGCGCTATGAGCTTGTAGATCTGCGATTTTTGAAATATATATATTTTTGCAAATCTTTGAATAGATATAAATATAGATATAGATATAGATAGAGATAGAGATAGATATAGATATAGATATATAGATATATAGATATTATATAGATATATATTTAAAGCGAACACTTTTAACTCAAATCTTTGCTTCTGGGGGTCCCTGGAACTAAATATTTTGAGATGGAGGTCGGCGGCCAAATGCATGATTTTGGGGGTCCTTGACATGAAAAGGTTTGAGCAACGTACGTTTTTCAGAAAACTGTTAGGATTTGGAAGACATTTTTTTAATCGGCCTCAGGTCTTAAAGGGTTAACTGAAGTCTGGAATCTCCAACCTCCCTGCCTGCTCACCTGAATCCAATCAGTTCTTTGATATTCTGCATTCTGTGAATTCATGACAGTATGTATTTTTGAATAATAGTCTATGAAACAAAAGGAATTTCTTAGAGACAAACAAGCCATTTTGACAGATTTACTTAAAACAAATGTATACCTGATTGGGTAAAAGTGCACACAATGAAAATGAACATGTTATTTGTGTTATGACTGCAAAGTCAAAGTCAAGTAGTGTCCAACACAAACTCGTCACAACGTTTTGTCCAAACCAGTGGTTCCCAAACGGTGTGGCGTGAGTCTATGAGGTGTGACAACCACATTATTATTACACTATACTGTATACAACCATACAAAAAGTTATGCATTCTTGCCTTTAATTTACAATATCGGTAAGCCTACTTTGTGCACACTCGTTTCCCAGACAAATACTACACCCTAAAAAAAATACATTTTAACATCTTTGAACCTGGTCCCTATGTTGTGCTATTCATTATAGTCAACAATTATTTCATTTTTCACAAATACAAAAATAATAATACAAATCTACAAGCTCACGATGCTCACAATGATGATTGTGAGCTTGTAGATCTGCTGTTTTCACATTTGAAAACCACCGGTTCCAAAAAAAAACTACGCGCCGACGCTCGTCTTCAGTTCGTGTAGAATCTCGGAGCCGCTGCTCCAGGTGACCACCCTGGCCTTCAGGGACAGGACGTTGTTGTCGTTGTCTTTCAGCTTGCCCAGCAGCTTCTCCAGGGTGAAGCCCTTCCGGGGCATCACCACGTCGCTTCCCCGGAGGCAGGACGTCGGGCAGAGGTCGTTGCCGCCGTCGCCCACGTAGAACATGCGGCGGTAGTCGACGCCGCGCTCCGCCTGCTCCGACAGGTACACCTCCAGGACCTTCCTCTTGCAGAGGTTGACGGGGCAGCGGGTGCAGTCGTGCAGGTGGTGGCGCTGCACCTCCATGTAGCCGCGCTCGTCGAACCGCGCCGGGTTGGTGAAGACGCGGTCGACTGCCGCCTGGACGCCCGCCGCCTGGAGGTATTAGGGTTGTCACAGTTATTTACTTAATCGCCTGATCGCAGTTATTTGAAATAATCACTATTTGTTTTGCATAATCGTCATAATCATTTCCATGTAGATTCTTTTTTAATATATTTTCAAACGTTAAAAAAAAATGTGGAAATAGCAGATCTACAAAACGCGTTACATCGTGATCACCGGTAGAAAATAAAGCAGATACCCCAGATATGTCTGCTTAGCAGAAATGGGAATTCTAAAATATGTTTAAGCGATTTTAAAATGTTATTTTGAGTTGTCTGGCTTGAGAGACTACCAACATATTTAATTATAAATATTGGAAATAGCCGATCAAAAAAGCTTGTAAATTGTCTATTTCCGGCTATTTCAACTATTCAAGTAAAAAGTTATTTATTATATATATATTATATATCTGCACTGTGGCACCTTTTGTTTACGAACCCTAAAAGCCAAGCAGAAACAGTAGACACGCAATTAAATCGCTAATCGCAAAATTAACAATTAATCGTCAAGTGAAATGTCATAATGGTGACAGGCCTACCTGGAGGATCCAGTCAATGAAGATGGTGTTGGAGTCTGAGATGACGATGCAGTCGATGGTGCTCTTGTGCTCCGATATGAAGGTCAACAGCTCGGTCATTCCATCGGTGAACGGGATGGTCTCCATCACACTGCGGACGCTGGCCTCACTGACGGCCTGGTCTCCTGCATGGATGAGACAGGATAGGATACGGATCATCCTTTATTAACCCATTAAGACCTGAGGCCCATTCTACAAATGCCTTCTAAACCAGTAGTTCTCACACTTTTTCGTGCCAAGGACCCCCAAAATTATGTATTTGGCCACGGACCCCCCCATCTGAAAATGTTTTGTGCCAGGGACCCCCAGAAGAGAAGATTTGTGTACAAAAAATCCAAAATAATTTTTTTAAAAAATCAAAAATGTTTTAAAAAATAGCAGATGTACAAGCTTGCAGTGCGGCACGAACTGACGCACTGCACTGTGAGCGTGTACATCTGCTATTTTTTAGAAGCACTGTTCTAAACCCTAAAGGCGGTTACACACCGGCGAATATGCGAATATACGCAAAATTCGGACTCGTTCCGAATAATTAAAAGACACTTTTTAGCTTAGCTTTTTCGCTCCATGTAAGCTTGCATTGACTTTATAAGGTTTTTAAAAAAAACGTATTATTCGTGGGGGGGGGGGGGGGGGGGCGGGGACATAGATTGGTGAAGCAATAGGAAGCGCCGCAGGAATCCCTGCGGCTGGGTTTGGATCCGCCCTTCAAGACCATCGATTGGGCTCGTTCTTTCAGTCTAGCTAAAAACCTAAAATGACACAGATGCTTTCCCGGTTTTATTGGGTCAACCCCTCTTATACTTTGTTGATCGGGGTCCCCCAGGGGTCTGTACTTGGCCTCCTCCTTTTTTCCCTCTACACCACATCTCTTTGGTGAAAATGGCTGCAGCTAGAGTACAAGATCATAAATTCATAAGACTCATTCATTCATGTGTGTGACAGTTACACTATAGTTATGCCCAGGCTGAAACAGGAAACACATAATGACACCTTCCATGTGTTTCTGAATCTAATCTGCTGCCGAGCCAATTAAACAAAGCTATTGGAAAACAATAAAAAAAAACAGGAAAAAGGTATGCCACCTTCAGATTTGAAAAGAGCCTACCTAGCCTAAAACAGCATCACAAAATGCTCACCTATGTAGGACATTACTCTGCCCATGTATGCTGTCCACTGGCCTTTTTGATAGGATTTCGTCAGTGAATCAGGAAGGGATTGATCTGGGAGACATCTAGTGAGAGGAAACAAATAGGACTACGTTACAACAAGGAAACAGCAAGCCGAGTATAACGTTAGAAACTAATGGACAATGTCTTCAGTAACAAAGTAGTGCAGTGGTTCCTCAAACCTTTTCATTTCAAAGACCCCCATGACTCTGAGAATATACAAATGTACACTCTCAAGAGTTACAGACCTGTAAGGGTCCATTTGGTCCCTGGAGGGCCTGGACACAACTTTGAGATCCACTGAAGTTCAGGATCAACTTGAGCACGATTGAATACAGTAAACCAGGTGTTCTCCAAAAACATATACGTTTAAAACTGTATGTATGTGTATGTATTCTCACTAATATTGTATTAACCCTTTAAGACCGGGAACACATCTGTCTCCTTTTAGATTTCTTTGGCTATTGAAAAATATCAGATATACAAGCTCATAGTGCGGCACCGAGTGCCGCGCTACAACAGTAGAGTTTTGTTTCTCTATGTGTCCAGTGTGAGAAAAGTTGTCTAGTGTGGCTGAGTAAACAGGGACTCTGTCTGTCTGTCAGACGGACCACATGTATTTCCAGGATAACAGAGATAACACAGAAAGGTTGTTATTTTGAGAGAGAAATGTCCCGCAATATGAATAGATACATTTTGATATGTTTTATTTGATGGTAACTGTTGTATAATCGCATTATTCACATCACTGGCGTGCCAATAGTCAAGGTGACGCACACCCTCGAGTGTAATATTGCTTAATAAACACACTCAGTATCACTTTATGATTATGATACAAAACTATAATGAGCTGATGAATCACCTAATCACCCAGGTGTCACTGTTGTCGTTGACCACAGTGTAGTCGAAATCAAACACCACCAGGGTCTTCATCGTTCTTCACCTGAAACGAGAAGAAAGAAACAGCTTCAGCTGGACCGCTGCTTCTCAGACGTTTTCATTTCAAGGACCCCCGTTTGCATATAAGGCCAGAGAATGCTACAACTCTATAAAAGGGTCCATTTGGTTCATAGCTAGCTAAGCATTTAGCTGGGGACCCCCTAGGAACTCCTTCAAGGACCCCCCTGGGGTACAATCATCCATGCAGTACAATCATCAAAAGACTTTATAATCGAATGGACTGAAGCTTCATCTAGCAGCGCTCAAGGGTTCTCAAACTTTTCAGGCTGTGACCCCCCAAAATAATCATATTTAAACTGGGGACCCCCCAAAAAATCATATTTGAACTGGGGACCCCCCAAAATAATCATTTGAACTGAGGACCCCCAAAATAATCATTTGAACTGGGGACCCCCCAAAATAATCATATTTAAACTGTGGTATATTCGCAGTGCGAGGCGTTGTGAGCTTGTAGATCGGCTACTTTCACAATGTTTTCCTCTTTCTTATTTGACTATTTGGCCAATTTGGTATTAAAAAGGTCTTAAAAAGTCTTTAAATTGAAATGTGCAGATACTCTGTATACACTTATACTGTATGTTGGTTTGTTTACTGTTGAGTGAGAAAACAACGTTGCACATTAAAGCTAATCATCTGGGGATCCCCCCAAAATAATTTTTGAGGGGTCCCCTAGGGTCCCGGTCCCCAGTTTGGGAACCACGTACTGATCTAACCCTGTACTTGAGTAAAAATACAAAAGTATTGGCATCAAAATGTACTTAAAGTACCAAAAGTAGAAAGTGCTGCTCATGCAGATTGTCCTGTTTTACAAGCTTTCAAATGTATTAAAATCTTGTGAAAATAGCAGATCTACAAGCTCACAATGCGTTGCATCGCGACATATTGTGAGCTTGTAGATCTGCTTTTTTTTCGAATGGCCAAAATGTATATAGGGCATAGTACTAAATAGTATGTTTATAATAATAATCAAAATCTACAAAGTAACTAGTAACTAAGGTTTTCAAATAATTGTAATGGAGTACAAATGTATAGTGGAGTAGAAGTAAAAGTACTGAAAATTGGAAATACTCCTGTACAATTACAAGTACACTACTTCAGAGTAAATGTACTTAGTTACTTTACACCCCATGTCATACTACAGAGTATAAACCATGTTTCAAAGCTCAACTATTCATGTTTTTAGCCTCATTATATCTAGCAAACAACAGCTTTATTATTACTGCTCAGATCAGTCAGAAACTCAGCCAAACACCATTATAACATCATGTCATGAACCATACATTAAACCCTAATTAAACTAACACTTAGACTCAGATCAATCTATTATAATGTTATTATAGATGAATAAATGTCTGTTACCCTGAGTGTGTAAAGCTGCCTGCTTCTGTCTTCTTCTCTGCTTTAATGGAAGCGTTGCCAGGTTTTGTGAGAGAAATAAGCAACGAGGTCTAGAAAAACAAGCCCAAAGGAAGCAACTTAGGCCACATGAGCACTTTATCGGCTATTTGAAAATAGCAGATCTACAAGCTCACAATGCGTCGCATTTTCAAAAACTCTTGCAATAAAATGTAGAATATTTGGAATATTTTGGAAACTAACAACACGAAATGATCCCTGAATCAACTTTTTCATGAAAATATTTGAGAACCACTGGTTTAAATAATACATTTTAAAAAAAGGAAGCGAGCCTACTTAAACAACTGCACTTTAGAAACAAGCCCACAAAACCCGCAACCTGCAACTACCAATTATTTACAAGCAGCCTTACAGAAAAACAAGTCCAAAGTCGCTTACAATAAAAGGACATGGCAACCCTGGTTCTGGCTTCTTCTTTGCTTCATGGTCTTCATGAAAGCAGCGAAACAAAAACAAATGTAGCTCATCACTGCCATCTAGTGGATGGGAACTGGAAACAGCACGCACACAATGTATTTTTTATTTTGTAAGTAATATATAATTAAACAATTATTATTATTATTATTATATATTTTTACTACTAATAATAATAATAATAATAATATCTCTCTGTCTTTCTCTGTCTTTCTCTCTTTCTCTCTCTCTCTCTCTCTCTCTCTCTCTCTCTCTCTCTCTCTCATGCACACACACACACACACACACACACACACACACACACACACACACACACACACACACACACACACACACACACACACACACACACACACACACACACACACACACACACACACACACACACACACACACACACACTGTCAGTCAGTCAGTCATATTTACATAATTCAGATGACAGGCAGAGGAGAGCATTACATCCAAACCAACACTAGATGGCAATGATAACTCATAAGAGCAGGACATCATACTGTAGGTAATGAGAGAATGAGAGAAGAAGAACAGTGTTGCCATGTCTAGTTATTATAAGCGACTTTGGGCTTATTTTTCTGTAAAGTTGCTTGTAAATATTGGTAGTTGTGCGTTGAGGCTTTTTGGCCTTGTTTCTAAAGTGTAGTTGCTTATTTAGGCTTGTTTCAAAAATGGTAAATTATTATTTAAACCAGTAGTTCTCTAATATTTTCATGGGAATGTTTTGTGCCAGCGATCATTTGTGTATTGTGTTGTTAGAATGTTTCAAAAAAATATTCCAAATATCCCTTAATAACTCTTATTGCAAGAGTTTTTGAAAATAGCAGATCACAAGCTCACAACGCGTCGCATGGCAACGCGTTGTGAGCTTGTAGATCTGCTATTTTTAAATAGCCAATGTGCTCATGTGGCTTGTTTTGGGCTTGTTTTCATGGACCCGATTGCTTAGTTCTCTCACAAAACCTGTCAACACTGACGGTGACTTCCTGGTTACGTCACATCTGGAGAAAACATCGAGTTGCGGACGGATCCTTTTTTTTTAGCTCTTTTTATAAATTACATTTTCATCTAAATATATAAAAACAACAGGTCAGGATGTTGAAGGGCTGGGGGGCGTGGCTGGGCCTGGACAACAACAAGACAGCAGAGATTGACAGCTCCGTGTCTCCTGTGGAAGAAGAAGAAGAAGGAGAACAAACAGAGGAGGAGAAGATTGTTCAGACACAGAATGAAGTAAACAAACAGCAGGCAGCTGATCCAGAGTCAGATCCTAGCACACAGGAGAAAGGACTGAGTGGTGAGAGACCCCCTCTATAACTGATCTAGGTTTTAATAAACCCCCTTTATAACTGATCTAGGTTTTAATAAACCCCTTTTATAACTGATCTAGGTTTTAATAAACCCCCTTTATAACTGATCTAGGTTTTAATAAACCCCCTTTATAACTGATCTAGGTTTTAAGAAACCCCTTTTATAACTGATCTAGGTTTTAATAAACCCCCTTTTATAACTGATCTAGGTTTTAGTAAACCCCCTTTATAACTGATCTAAGTTTTAATAAACCCCTTTTATAACTGATCTAGGTTTTAATAAACCCCCTTTATAACTGATCTAGGTTTTAATAAACCCCCTTTATAACTGATCTAGGTTTTAGTAAACCCCCTTCTATAACTGATCTAGGTTTTAGTAAACCCCCTTCTATAACTGATCTAGGTTTTAAGAAACCCCCTTCTATAACTGATCTAGGTTTTAAGAAACCCCCTTCTATAACTGATCTAGGTTTTAAGAAACCCCCTTCTATAACTGATCTAGGTTTTAAGAAACCCCCTTCTATAACTGATCTAGGTTTTAGTAAACCCCCTTCTATAACTGATCTAGGTTTTAAGAAACCCCCTTCTATAACTGATCTAGGTTTTAGTAAACCCCCTTCTATAACTGATCTAGGTTTTAAGAACCCCCTTTTTATAACTGATCTAGCTTTTAATAAACCCCTTTTATAACTGATCTAGGTTATAACAATCCCCTTTTATAACTGATCTAGGTTTTAAGAAACCCCCCTTTTATATCTAGGTTTTAAGAAACCCTCTTTATAACTGATCTAGGTTTTTAAGAACCCCCTTTTTATAACTGATCTAGCTTTTAATAAACCCCTTTTATAACTGATCTAGGTTATAACAATCCCCTTTTCTAACTGATATAGGTTTTAAGAAACCCCCCTTTTATATCTAGGTTTTAAGAAACCCACCTTTTATATCTAGGTTTTAAGAAACCAACCTTTTATATCTAGGTTTTAAGAAACCCTCATTTATAACTGATCTAGGTTTTAAGAAACCCCCTTCTATACTGATCTAGGTTTTAAGAACCCCCTTTTTATAACTGATCTAGGTTTTAAGAAACCCCCTTTTATAACTAGGTTTTAAGAAACCCTCTTTTATAATTGATCTAGGATTTAAGAAACCCCCTTTTTATAACTGATCCAGAGTCTGATCCCAGACTGGAGAAAGGACTGAGTGGTAAGAAACCAAATTGTATAACTGATCCACAATCAGATCCCAAGGAAACCTCTTTCTATCTAATCTGCCATCAGATCATTCCTAACAGAAGAAAGGACTGTTTTCAGAAACTCCCTGAGAGTGTACAAATGGAACCAAATGGACCCTTGTGGGTCAACTTGGTTCCATTTGCAGATTTTGCACACTTTGACTTGATGTCTTTATTTGAGAGGGTCAGTCTATTAATGGACAAGGCATTCAAAGACAGTATTGTACAGTACACTCAGGATTCTAGTGTGTTTTCACAAACATTGCAACAGGATATGAACTTGGACCTACAGTATATTAATAGAATGTTTTTTTCAAGTAAAATTGGTCCCAGTCTGTTCCTAACGTCCTACAGCAGCACAACTACTCTGGAAATGTCTATAAATTAAAACTAGAATTGTTTTATTTGGCATTATTTATCATCCATCCCCACGAAACCTATTTTTACAACTCTGTACGCTCTCAGTTAAATTCACACAGAGGATTTTGTTTTACTGTGTGCTGATTATTCACACTGCAACTGGATATGAACTTGGACCTACAGTATGTAGAATAGTAAAAAATGAAAAAAAAAATCAATCTGTCCTATAGCAATGCAGAACCAACTGAACATTTATACAGATTTTACCTAGAAGGATTGAATTTGGCATAATCTGTCACTAAATGTGTGTTGGTGTGTGTTTAAAGGTGTTAAATCTATGATGATGATGATGATGATGTTTTCTCCTACACTGCAGCAAATGGATGGCTCGTTGGGCAATATATTATAATACAATCCTTTTATTTTATTGGCATAAGTAATCTTTTCCTGGTTTTAAAGGCTAAATTACAGTATAGTGATGTAATTGTTATGAACCTACCACACTGCTCTGTGGTAGGTTCTATTATTTACCTTTACTCACTTATATAGGTATTATTTATAATGGGTATTATTTATATATTATTATTTAGTAAAAATCTGATGTGTAAATAATTATATTTATTTTGTGGAAGCACCAAAGCACCAATAGATTTTGTCATGGCCCAGCCCTATCTATAGATTAAACTAAATGATTGCATATACACATGGGGTATTCATGCTGCCAGTTGTTCCCAAACGGTGTGTTGAGGCACACTGGTGTGCCGTGAGACAGGTCCAAGTGTGCCTCACGGTTTTGTGACAAACACACATTACACGTATGTTGCAACATACATCTAATTTTAACCACATGAACCCTAGCATCCCTAGTCTGGAGGCAAATATTCAGCAAAAAAATTGTAGAAGGGGGAAAACAGGAAGGGGTCTAGTGTAGACTTGTGGGGGACTCTGTCAACTAAGTATTTAGGTTTTATTACATTAAGAATTTCAAAAATAGCTCTAGACATGCCTTGAGATTTTCACTCACCCATCACTGTGCCTTGGGCACAACACGTTTGAAAACCACTGGACTTTTCTTTCTCTGTTCTTTCTCCCCTTTCCTGTAAACTATAAATGAAGGAGCCTGTGTTACTTCTTTACTCCTCTGTAAACCTGTGATCATGTGACAATCAAGCCTGATTCTGATTTGGACTAATAGATGAATAGATGACATGAACACTATAACTCTTCCGTTTTGCAGACTACATCTTCACTTTCGCCTCCTCTGCCTCCAAGAAGATCTCTGAGTCTGTGGCTGGGACTGCTCAGACCATCAAGAAGAGTGTGGAGGAAGGAAAGATCGACGGCATCATCGACAAGGCATGATTACTCTTCATCTTAAACTGACTTCTAATTAGGGGTGCGGCAGTTAATCGAACTAATCACTTTTTAACCGATAAATTAATTGATGAATAATTTATAATAAAAAATCAGTCCCTATTTTGAGCATGTATTTTGAGGCGGATTGTATTCATTTATTTATTTTAAATAGCAGATCTACAAGCTCACAACGCATTGCATCGTGACACGTTGTGAGGTTGTAGATATGCTATTTTAACAATTTTTGCACGACACTACTGGAATAATAAAAAAAACTGCTGGAAAAAAAGGTGCTAGATTATAAAGAAAATAATCGATAGTTGCAGGCAGCCCTACTTCCAAAACAACAGAAAGATCACCAGCACTCATTTCAGGCCGGAGCCTTCAGGCCGTTTGTTTTTTGCTGCCCGTGCCTGCTTATAAAGGAACCTAAAAGGGCTGTAAGTGAGTGCTGGTGATCTTTTTGTGTTGTTGTGAACTCTTTGCACCCTGTAAGAGACTATTGTTTGAGTTTAAGTGTTCGCATTCCTTATGAAGTTCAAGTTATACTTCAAAGACTTGTCTGGCAACATGTGGAACGTGATGCCAGTGGAACAGAATGTGACTGAAGGTGCCTTGAGGTTGTTTACAACCTCAAGGCACCTCCACGTAGATGTGGAGGTGATATCTTTCTGTATTTGTTATTGAACAGGGACATTGCACAATTAATATGATTTCACCAGAGCTAATGTACATATGTAGTCCTTGGGGGGGAGGGGGGGGGGCGTTGTCGGTAGCACATCAATTGTGAGCATAGCTTGTGTGTCCGTGTGCGTGTGTACACAATTTAAAACATTGTAGACATTATTGCAGAAATAATAATCACATTTAAAAGAGAGCTACACTGCAAAATATGATGCAAAATGTTCTCTTTAGCAACTAGTTTTGAATATAATATAATCAAAGGCACACCAGTGTGAACATAATCACAGTGAGATATATTTAATGGATTTATAATACCAATAAAAATGCAGGCATAGGCTTCTAATGACTTTTTCATCTGCCATTTTTTAACGGAAGATGTAACCTTTTTCAAAGCACAGCACTCTCTGATGTTCAATTCATAGAGCTCTATAATATCTGGAGAGTGAAAATCCTTGCCCACTTCATTGCAATGAAAGTTGCTCACCCAGTGCATATTACTCCCCCGGAAGTACTAGAACCTCCTTCCGGGTTTGGTCATCAACTTGATGACAATAGAGCATGGGTCTTCAACAGGGGGTCCGGGACCCCTAGGGGGTCCTCAGAGTTACTACTGGGGGGCCGGCAAGTCTTTGTGTGATTGGATTTTTTGAACCCCTTATGCCTATTCTGAAGAGAACTTAAGCCAAAAATAGCAGATCTCCGTTGGGCTGAAAGCGCTGAAGACCCCTGCAATAGAGCATGTGCATCCCAAACTATCTCCAATGAGCGAGCTTATCGAGCCTATTGGTCAAGCCACACAAGCTAGCAGGACACAGAGCTGGCCCTCTCATTCCCGGAGGATGAACTTGTACATCAAGCCGCCTCACGCTACAGAAACAGGACATTGGCCCCTGCCCTATGGGTTATTATTTACTTACCTGGGGGCTTGGTTCAACTTTAAAGGAGAGATCCGGACATTTTAAGTGTTATCTTTGATGTGTCGCTAATCACTCACCATCATTGAAAGGGACGTTGAGTTATTTCAGAGAGTCCCGTGTCGTTCAGTCTGTCGACCCCCTCCGTTGGCATAATGGGAGCCTGTGTAAGAGTGAAAATCGTCTATTATAGCGAGCGAGCTTCCGTTTGTGCAGAACTTGATGACGCTGGTTGCTTGTTTCTTCCACAGAACCTGGCGTCTGTGGAAGAAATAAGCAACCAGCATCATGTCGTTCTGCACGAACGATAGCTCGCTCGCGACATTCAGTGCACGTTTGAGTATCATGACACTCCACGATGAGCAGTAGTAGAGAAAAAACGAACTTTGTATCGGTTATAATAGACGATTTTCACTCTTACACGGGCTCCCATTATGCCAACGGAGGGGGTCGACAGACTGGACGACACGGGACTCTCTGAAATAACTCAACGTCCCTTTTAATGATGGTGAGTGATTAGCGACACATCAAAGATAACACTTAAAATGGGCGGATCTCTCCTTTAAAACAGCATTCTGGCTACATTTTGTAGAGTAACTTTGGCACAGCCAGTGCCCTCTAGTGGAGGATCTTGTTGATGTCGTGCAAGTATTGCAATTTACTCAAAGGTGTTTAAATGAAAACACCTTGAGTAAAGGCTACAGCTTGGTAAACGCTGCGCTTAGTTTTCAGTTGCAGTCCATTAACATGATTTATATTCCTTTAGTTTGTTTGTGTGTGTGTGCAGGGGCGTAGCACCAAATTCTGGGCCCTGGGAACAAAGATTCACTGTGGGCCCCCCTATGATTTATTTTCTTTAAAAAAGACCAAAAAAAAATAATATATATATATATATTTTTTTGGGCCCTAGTAACTCAGTCCCACTTACACCCCCCCCTGTGACGTGTGTGTGTGTGTGTGTGTGTGTGTGTGTGTGTGTGTGTGTGTGTGTGTGTGTGCGTGTGCGTGCCTGATCCAACCCTACAACCCCTCCCGCTCACTCAGATCAGCTAACACGGGGAAGCTGTCTGCACCGTCCCTAAAACACCCGGGATGTTCATCACGTCCCAGACTCTTCTCCCTCCTGGCCCCCAAACTGAGGAACAAATTCCTCATTGCAGTCATAACTGAAGACTCTCTCTCCCAATTTTCCTGGCGTAATCTGAAGACTCACCTCTTCAGACTCCACCTCACGCCCTAGCACTCTCGCTCTCTCATTACCCCTTCCTCAAGACATGACTACCGTGCAAACATACCGTGGTCATTCTTTCTCATGTTTTTGTTTCTTAGGTTTTTCTCGACCACAATGTTAAGAATGTAAATTATATAGCATGTTATTTAAACAGATGCTAGGTTCAATGTTTACCTGGTGTCATATAGTTTCAATGTACAGATTATTTGTTTTTGATAGTTTATTGTTTAAACTGATGCTAGGTTATTGGTTTACCTGTGATCCTGTGATTGTAAATTGTGTGTGTGTGTGTGTGTGTGTGTGTGTTTGTGTGTGTGTGACCAGACTTTCCTGGGAGATTTCCAAAAGGAACAAGAGAAGTTTGTCCAGGAAAAGAAATCTAAGAAATCAGGTAAGAATGGAAGCAGACAGGACAAAATGTCCTAATCCTTTTGTGTTCTTCTGGTCGCTTAACCACTTGCCCCCAGATACCCTTATTTGGTTCTTATTAGGTCATCAAAAATAAATAAAAACACGTTGCGTTGTGATGTGTTTATAGCTCGGTGAACACCTCACAAATCTTTCTCACAAAAAAATCTGCATTTTCAAAAACAGCTAAAAATAGCTGGTCTGCAAGCTCACAACACGCCGCAATGCCACACGTTTTGAGCTTTATGACAGTGAGCATTTAGGACAGCTACGTCTCACACATTCTGTTAATTTGAATGGAATCATCACTGTCATTTGAAGGAATAGATTTGCATAACTGTTCTTTCCAAGACTAAAAAAGAAGAAAGACATGTCATCTCCGTTTCCTTTCCGTATCTGCGTGAAGTAGGCGGATGCCTTTTTAGGATACCGGAAGCAGGTTGGAGTCTATTATTTCCAATGGAAGAGTGAACGTAAACTCTCCAAGATTTTCATACTAAAATGGCTTTTTTCAGAAAGACAAATCAGGAGAACATCTACTTTATTATCGACCTTTCTCTGTCCCAGCAACACGCTCTCGCAGTACCAGTAAACATAGCACCAGTAAACATAGGACGTTCGTGAGATCTGCTATCAGCCACTTAGGAGAGGAGTAGGATTTGTGTACCGTTTCGCCTCTAGTTGCTCCAATTGAGATGGTCTATATTTCTATATCAACCATAACTTTGGTACTCTTTTCTAGAAGATGGCATAAACATTTCCTGTTCTGGGTCAAGTTTCCCATAGCTTCATTTGATTGGCTCAGCAGCAGATTTGAACTGGAAACACACAACACCTTCTTCATAATGTGTTTCCGGTTCAAACCTGCTGCTGAGCCAATCAAATGAAGCTATGAGAAACTGACCCAGAACAGAGAACTACAGTTATTATGCACAGAGCCTATTCAGCTCTGACATTATCTGGTGTGGCCACAACTAGCTCTTTATTCCTTACTCCCCAAAGGGCATTTCTCTATGACCTGCAGAAACCTAATACTGTGTGTGTGTGTGTGTGTGTGTGTGTGTGTGTGTGTGTGTGTGTGTGTGTGTGTGTGTGTGTGTGTGTGTGTGTGTGTGTGTGTGTGTGTGTGTGTGTGTGTGTGTGTGTGTGTGTGTGTGTGTGTGTGTGTGTGTGTGTGTGTGTGTGTGTGTGTGTGTGTGTGTAGACTCGGCAGTACCTCCCTGGGTTGGTTACAATGAGGAGGAGACCATTCAACAACAGATCCTGGCTCTGTCTGCTGTGAGTGTTTCATATGCAGTATGATTGTGTCAACATGTCCCACTGCTGTGCCTGTGAAACTGTGTATGAAGCAGTGGTTCCCAAACTTTTTGAAATGTTTTATCTCCCCCGGGCCCAAACTAGGTCGATCTAGCCGATCTACAAGCTCAGCTATGAGCTTGTAGATCGGCTATTTTCACTACTTCTTAGAACTTAGTGTATTTTATTTATGAAATTCATGTAAAATGTTAGATTTTTTCTTTTTAGAAAATCTTTCGAAATAATGATTATTTACCAAAAAAGGATAAAGGAATTGCAACCCATAACAATTATGTAAACCTTTTGCATAATACTGCATGCTTGTTGTTGTGTTGTTGTGTTGAATTTTAGGACAGGAGGAACTTCCTGCGTGACCCTCCTGCAGGGGTCCAGTTCCACTTTGACCTGGAGCAGATGTATCCTCTGGCTGCAGTGATGCTGGAGGAGGACGAACTGCTCAACCGCATGCGCTTCGACCTCGTTCCCAAACAGTCAGTCCTGTGTGTGTGTGTGTGTGTGTGTGTGTGTGTGTGTGTGTGTGTGTGTGTGTGTGTGTGTGTGTGTGTGTGTGTGTGTGTGTGTGTGTGTGTGTGTGTGTGTGTGTGTGTGTGTGTGTGTGTGTGTGTGTGTGTGTGTGTGTGTGTGTGTGTGTGTGTGAGACATACACAGACATAGAGAGTAAAACGTATGATTTTAATGTACTACTTAACATTAAAATAGTTAAATGATATTACAATAAAAAAAATGGCACACATTAATAAAAAAACAATGCTTGAAATGTTGTCTTGACATCTAGTGTCCAACATCAAATATATTTACTGACTTAGTCGAGAATCAAGAAGGTCACTAACTTACTAAGTACAAGCAGCAAAAGGTTTTTGGGACGTGTTCCGCAAAATTGTGCTAACATTCTATGTGATATTAAAGCAACAAAAAAAAGTAAATAAATAAAGAAATAATTGTCAACATTGTCAGCCAGTTGGTGACCTTCCTGAGTCTGACCCCAGGATTGAAATTCCTCAGTGGAAGAGTAGGGAGACTACCTTCAGTGCTAGTTGTATTATATAACATACTCTACCTGTCTACCATTCAGATTGATCATTTTATTCATTACAATATGTCCTGGATTTCAGCTTTAAGGGAATCAAACACAATTAAAGTTCTAAATTGTAATTATGGAAAGGCCTTTGGATAAAAGGATGTTTTTACGAAGGGATTTTAAAAGACAAGTGATTTATCAGGCCCAGGTCCTCAGGCAGGTCGTTCCAGAGTGGAGAAGCCCTGACAGCAAAAGGCACGGGTCACCATTTGTCTTTAGCCTGGACTCAGGAACAACCAGCAGGTTTCTCTGCCTGAGGACCTCAGGCTGCACACATCAGGCTTATAAGCGGCTAATAACTCTAAAATGTAATTAGGAGCCAGGCCATGAAGTGCCTTAACCCATTAAGACCGGGAACGCATCTGTGTCATTTTTAAGATTTCTTTGGCTATATAAAAATAGCAGATATACAAGCTCGTAGCGCGGCACCGAGTGCCGCGCTACGAGCTTGTAGATCTGCAATCTTTTTTTTTTTATCGTGAAAATGTGTCAATGTGTTTGAATATATACATACTTTTTTAAAGAGAACGTTTTTAACCCAAATCTTTGCTTCTGGGGATTTTACAAATGTTTTCTAAATCCTAACAGGTTTTTTTTCCTCAAGTTCTTTTTACATATGTTGGTATATTATCAATGGTTTTCAAACTTTTTTCATGTCAAGGACACCCAAAATAATATGTATTTGTCCGCGGACCCCCTCCCATCTAAAACTATTTTGTTCCAGGGACCCCCAGAAGCAAAGATTTGAGTTAAAAATGTATATAAAAGATTTGCTCAAATTTTCACTATTTTTCTAAAAATAGCAGATCTACAAGCTCATAGCGCGGCACTCGGTGCCACGCTATGAGCTTGTATATCTGCTATTTTTGAATAGCCAAAGACATCTTAAAATGACACACATGCGTTCCCTTCCCGGCCTTAAAGGGTTAAAATAAATTTGCTTGGGCGCTCGGGTTGGCACAGGGGGGCCTGCACCTGTCCACCATCGCCAAGTCTAGATGTTCAAATCCATTGTGGTTTATCCGGTTATAATGCACATAATTTGCCGCGTCGAGAGGAGGGAGGCCTGGCGGGGAGGCTGATCTTTGTCTCTGTGCCAGCAGCTCCTACGGGTTGGGAGCGGTGCTTGTCGCAGGGGGGGGGGGGGGGGTGTTAAACACGCCTCACTGGCAGGTGAGCCAGTAGGGTACAATAGCAATGGCAACACAGAAAAGTATGGAGAGGTGGGTTAATTGACATAAAGTCTAAATTGGGAGAAGAAAAGTAATTTGTGTGTGTGTGTGTGCGTGTGCGTGTGCGTGTGCACTGTATACAAACACATAATGTATGCTCTCTCATGTGTCTATGTGTGTGTGTGTGTGTGTGTGCTACAGTGTGAAGGAGGATGTGTTCTGGAGGAACTATTTCTACCGGGTGTCTCTGATCAAACAGTCGGCCCAGCTCACGGCTCTGGCCGCACAGCAGCAGCTGCACAACGATGGACAGGACAGAGAACAGGACGTCCCTCTCCCAGGTCTGCGTTTCAATGCAATGGATTAACCCATTAAAGCTGGGAAAGCATCTGTGTCATTTTAGATTTTAGCTATATGTACATAGCAACATAGGTTTTTCAGAAAACTCCTAGGATTTAGGACATTGGTGGTTCTCAAAAATAGCAGATCTACAAGCTCACAGCGCAGTGACGCGCTGTGAGCTTGTACATCTGCTACTTTTGAAACATTTTTGCTTGAACGTGTTTGAATAATAAAACAAATCTGGGGGTCTCTGGCACAAAACAGTTTCAGATGGGGGTATTATTATTATTATTATTATAATTATTATTTTGCATTAGACAAACACTTCCGCTGCTTCAAACTATAGGCTGACCTATGAAACTAACAGCAGTCTGTTTTATCATGCAGAAAACGTCAGACCAAAAACCCCACCTGTTTCCATCAGTGACATGCAGAAGGTAAGAGTAACCTTTGCATTTACATGTTGGACATATGACTGATGAATTATCCAATTCATTACTTATAGGAATATACTGTTGACTGATTACTTACGCAGTGCAGCATGCAACTAGAGAAGAGGCTTGACATTGTGGATCATCTACATCAGTGGTTCTCAACATGTGGGTCGGGACCTCCAGGGGGGCCCCCAATTTATTTTGGGGGGTCCCCAGATGATTAGCTTAAAGTGCAACATTGTTTTCTCACTCAACAGTAAACAGTTTATACAAGGTATCTGCACACTTATAAAGTGACAATTTAATGACTTTTAAGGGCTTTTTTTTTTTACCAAATTGGCCAAATTGTCAAATATTACATAAGAAAGAGGCAAACATTGTGAAAATAGCCGATCTACAAGCTCACAATGCCTCGCAGTGCGAGGCATTGTGAGCTTGTAGTTCAGCTATTTTCATAATATTTATCTGTGGAGCCGAGTCAAACTAAATGTAATGCCTACAATTCCAAGTGCTTGTCAGGGTGGGGGGTCCCCAGTTCAAATATGATTATTTTGGGGGGTCGAGGCCTGAAATGTTTGTGAACCCTTGTACTACAGAATATCTAGACAACAGTATCAGTTGTTTTTTAATTTTTTTATTTTTCAATGCATATTTATGTTGAAATGACTTAAAATGAGAAAAGTTCTGTAAAGGTGACCGTACAGGCGGCATCGCATATCACGAGTCGAGGAAGTTTCTAGTTGTATACTGCATTGACTGCCACTGTAGTTGGTACAATATTGGACTGTAAATGTACATAGTTGTAGTTGTCTAGCATTCAAAACCAGATATATTTCCAATGCGTTGGAAGACTTTCCTACTTACTTACCGTACTTAATCCTCTTCGTGCTGGATAGCACATAAGGTATTCACCAATGAACCCCATTGCTGTCCCTCCCAGCATCTGGTTCATTGGTTAGGATTTCTGTGGCAGGATCTGTTTTTACGTGGCAGGGTCGCTGGCCCTGCACACAATCCTTGTATTTTTGGACTGGTGCAATTATAAGCAGCAGCAAGGTAATACTACTTCCACCCCTGACGTCACAGCCTTGAATATGGGAAATGTTGGGAGTGGGGCAGATGTGCCTGTTCAAACACAATTTCCAAAATGTATACAACATATTTGTTTAGGTAGGGGAATGCCAAATTATAACACACCATAACATTACATAATTATAACATCACACAATTATAACATAACAAAACAATTTTTTTTCACATTAGTTGGATTTCCAGCATTAAAGGTTTCATGACATTCAGTTTTACAACACATTAAAAGTCGTTGTCATGGTCCTTCAAACGTGTGTAAAAAGTTTAAAAAAAAATTCCACTCCAGTGATCCATGGCAGGTGTTTTTCTCTCACATTTCTAAAGCCTTTTCAACTGCAATGAAAATAGAAATCTTTGCCTGCGGGTGTCGCTGTTGAGGGATTTTGCCTGTCAATCATCGCCTCTGCTCCACTAAGGAAAGGATAGGGGAGGGGAGGGGCGAGGAGGAGAGTGGGCGGGATTAATGGCCTATGACTTCACACTCCAAGGGCCAAGCACAGATTAGTTTTCAGCCTAATTATTCAGAAAACCCCAGACCACAGAAAATCCACTGAATGTTCAACGTTCAGATTTTTTTGGTGTAATTGAGGTCATAAAACCCCCCCAAAAAACATAAAAAAAAAAAAAAGTGAAAATGAATGTCATAGAACCTTTAAGTTGTTGTCGTCCTCTCAGCCACCTCAGGAGGAAGACGAGGAGATGTCCACCAGCCCCGGCGTGTCCGAATTTGTGAGCGACGCTTTTGACTCGACGTCCATCGACCAGGACGACTTCAGGAAGGAGATGGAACAGCTGGTGCTGGACAAGAAGGAGAGCAGCCCCCCCACTCCTGATGGTCAGAGTCCTTACTTTCCTAAGGCTGTAGGGTGCTTGCTGACGCTGTTGAACATCACAGCTCATATAACAGTACTGTTACACTACATATGGTTTCACTCATGTAGGGATGCAAATTATAGATTCATTCTTTATCGTTTAGTTCAGGGGTTTTCAACTGATTTTGACCCAGGGACTGACTAAGAGCAACCTGGGGACCACCACTATTGTGCGTGGTGGGTCCATCATAGACCCACCCCACACAATAGTGGTGGGGGGTTCATGCACCGCAGGGAGCTGGAGAAAATAGCAATAATATCAATATAATATCTAATAAAATACAGTGATTTTGTTTGAATATGATGGAATATGATTAAGGATTACTGTGATTATGGTAAGCTCACATTTCATATCACACACACACCATACAGTAAGAACTCCTGTAATTTAAAAAAACATTTTTTTAATGCATGGCCAGGGACCACCTGCAATACCTCCGCGGACCACCAGTGGTCCGCAGACCACCGGTTGAAAACCCCTGGTTTAGTTCATAACCTTATTGATCGATTCATCGATTAATTGATTTGCAAATAGCTGTGTGTGTGCGCGCGCTCATGTGGTGAAGTCACTTCTTTTGGGCTTGTTTTCGTAGACCTGGTTGCTTTGTTTCTCTCTCAAAATCTAGCAACACTGCTTCTCTCTCCCCTCTCAGAGGAACCGGCCGACTGGGAGAAGGAGCTCCAGCAGGAGCTCCAGGAGTACGAGGTGGTGACGGAGTCGGACAACAAGGACGACCAGTGGGACCAGGAGATCGAGAAGATGCTACAAGGCGACGACAGCTAGACCGTCCTTCGCTTCACTTCACCGTCTTCTCCGCACAAAACACTCAGCAGGCCCCTATAACTTATGACTTATGGGAGAGGAGGGGGTTTAGTATTTCCCTCCTGTATGATTATGACCTGTCGACTTGTATCCATGCTCTATAACAGATAATAATACGAGTAAATAAGCATAGATAAGAAGGGTAGAAGGTTTGGGACATACAATACCGCATGTTATGACCAGTGTTGTTACGGTTTGGTCGAGTGTGTCCTTTAGGGCTGGGTGATATGGACAAAATCAAATATCTCTATATTTTTTGACCAAAATACTTCGATATTGATATTGTGACGATGCTACTGTGTTATAATGTTATTTGTTTTTTCAAGTTTTTTTTTTCTTCTTTTTTTAGAATAGCTAAAATAGCTGATCTAGATGCATTTACGTCATTTCAGACGAAAGAAAAGACAACACTTGCTTAAGTATAGTGCAGGGAGCGGCAACATGACAAATGAAGACGGGACATGTTTGTTGTTCCAAATGTTTGTTTTTCAAGCGCCGGGGCCACAAAAAGTAGCCAAATACACGCAAGAAGTGACGTCAACACACGTGGCGTTAATTCCTTTTCCCTATTCGCACTTACTAGGGCATAACGTCACTGTAGCTAAAATGATAATATCAATGTATTGCCCAGCCCTTAATGTCCTTTACTTCTCCCTTTAGCAGTGGTTTCTCAAAGTGGGGTCCAGGGACCCTCGAGGTTCCTTGAGGGGGTTCCAAATGGACCCTTACAGATCTGTAACTCTGAGAGTGTACAAATTGAACCACCTTAAGGGTCAATTTGGTTCCATTTGTACACCCAAATTTATGGGGGGGGGGTCCTTGAAAAATGTTTGAGAGAACCACTGCACTTTAGTTTCCATCAGTCCGTTGTAATAAAGAGGGTGGCCTGCAGATGGCGCTTTAGTACAAGTCCCAGACGTTCTACTCTGGTAGAGGGGGCCTGTTTGAAATTATAGATAGACTTGGAAATGTATCTTTTTATTTCAACTACTACTGGTGGTGATTTGTACAGTTAAGACTGACAAAACATAGAGCTATGTGTATGTAAATAAAGAGGATTGTGACCCTGCACAATGATGAATAATTATCCAAAATAAATTGCCATAATTTGCATAGGTATGTCCTCTTTAAAAAAAAACTGTTATTTGAATGATTCCTGATATTGTGTGTACTGTCTGCATATGTGAGGTTTCTGTTTGATACTTTCTCTTAATAAATATTCCTTTCTTATTATGGACAGAATTCTACCAGTGCATTATGAATCAAGTTTATATACGCACAGGGGGATATCGTTGCTGTCGGACCGAAACCTCTTATCTCCATATTTTAACGTAGTGTTTTTTTTTTGTAAATTAACGCCCTACTACTACAGTGTCACACAAAAGCATCAAAAGTAGCAGATCCGCAAGCTTGAACTTGTAGATCTGCTACTTTTGCTGTTTTTGGACAGGTTTCCAATCGACAGGGACGATATGATCCCAGGACGGTTAGAAGAACTAAGGTTCGATTTGCTGGGGGAGATCTTAATGCATCCTAATGAATTGAGTGATATGCGCAGGTTGAGGAAATAGTCAACTCAAGCGACAATAATCCACAGTGAAAGGAGCTTAGGTTATTGCTGTGTGTATCGGCTGCATAATATAGGTCTGATTCCCAAAATTATTTTGGGGGTCCCTAGATGATTAGCTTAATATGCAACATTGTTTTCTCACAGTTAACAAACCAACATACAGTAAACATGTATACAGGGTATCTGCTATCTGCACATTTCTAAAGTTACAATTTAATGACTTATAAGGCCTTTTTTACACTAAATTGTCAAATATTGCGTAAGAAAGAGGCAAACATTGTGCAAATAGCCGATCTACAAGCTCACAACGCCTTGCAGTGTGCGAGGCGTTGTGCGCTTGTAGTTCGGCTATTTTCACAATATTTATCTGTGGAAGCGAGTCAAACTAAATGTAATGCCTACAATTCCAAGTGCTTGTCAGGGTGTGTGGTCCCCAGTTCAAATATGATTATTTTGGGGGGGTCACGGCCTGAAAAGTTTGGGAACCCTTGCATTAGGTGAACATGCAATACAGGCCATTAGACTGACACTATGTACGTCACGTGTAAATGTATATACATAGGTAGATGTTAGACTGAATATGTAGCGTATATCACTTATTAAGCAATGATGAGAGCAGGGACCACGTTTGACAGTTTATTCTGTAGGAAACAGACAAATAACACAAAATGTGTCTTTGGATGGCCAATGCATATCATCAGACTTTCCTCAGCAGAACAGGACGTGGATCTCCTTTAGCCTAACACCGATAACAGAAACATCTATCTAATACATTTGTTTTTTACATTCTCCTAATAACTCCAAATAAATACTTACAAATACAATTGCAGCGTCTACTGGACTCAACATTAAGTTTACCGTTACAAAGCTACCAGCCAGAATATTCAATGAACAAACAAAAACGCAGAAATGTAGAGCGTCCTCTCTTTTTCCGCGCTGCACCCCCCCGTTGACAAAACGGTGCCGGGGGGCACCAAACCGGGTACAAGCACCAGGCACCATGAAGGGTTAATTAATCCGCCCCTGGGCGGGAAGGGTGATATTGGTCACCCTCCCCCTCGTCATGTACTCCTGCGGGCTGGGGCAGCAACTGTCAGCAGGGAGTGTTGGGCGGGAGGAGTAGGACGAAGGCTCTATGTCCTCCCGGTGGGGGCTCCTCACTGGTAGGTGAGCCAGTAGGATACAACAGCAGTGACAACACAGAAATGTGTGTGGGGAGGAATCAATTGGCACAAGGACTAAATTGGGGAGAAAAAGCGGGTTAAAAATAATTGGCTTCTCTAAATTATATTTAAAAAAGCAAGAAAAATATGCTTATCCACTGAGATGGTGTGAGACAGAACTACAACCTATACATGTGTGTGTATATATATATCATGATCTTAGCCTCGCGTGGCCAGACAATATCACACGACACACTGCGTGGATATTAGTCTGGTCCCTATCAACGATAAAAAAAATTCCAAGGGGCGGTTACAAAAAGATCCAAACGGACTCTATTGGTTAGACCTAAACCAATCAGAGCAGTGCTTCCTTGTTCACGAACTAATCAAGAGCAGTGCTTCCTTGTACGTCATTGCTCCAAATAAGGTGATAAGCCCGCCCACATTTGGATACTGGGCCCTGGTTGGCTCCACACCACTGCGGAGGGAGAGAAATGGAATCTCTATGGAGGGGGGCCAGACCTAATCTGCCGAGGGCTAAAGTGCGATGCGATTTTGCAAAGGCAGATTCGGCTGGAACCAGGCTATCATGATCTATTATTATACTTTTTTTAATTTATTTATCTTTTAATATTTTTATTGAATTTTTAAAATTTTCCACATACAGCAACTGACATAGACATACTCTTAACAAAACAAGACAAACATGGTCAAACAAGTAGAGGGGGGGTTCTCCAGTTCCATTGTTCATCAACACCATCAGTATAAAGACAAATAGAGCGAAAAACTAAAAAAAGCATAGCCAGGCACTTAAGACAGGTCACCACACTCCATATAGCTCATGGTCACATTGATCCATCGGCATAATCATCAAAGTCCTATCTAAGGGGAGGGTTCAGGCCCACAGTGCATTGACCTTTTAGAAGGATCAGAGAGATTTCGGCGGGGAAGTAGTCTATTAGTGGGGCCCACAACTTCAGAAACGAGGCTTCATTGCCTCTGTGTACTGCACACAGTCTTTCGTGGGGGAGTACACCAAAGATCTCTTTATACCAAAGTTGTATGGTGGGGGGCTTATCCTTAATCCAATTGATTAAAATGCATTTACGAGCTAATAATAAGAATTTGTCAAATAACTTAAATTGTGAGGGTGTCAGATTCATCTCTTTGGAAGGGAGTCCCAGAATGAAAGCTCCCGGATCCTTCTTTATTTAACCTTAAAGATATCGCTTAACTCCCGTGCCACGTGGAGCCCCAAAACCTGGATATCCACTTACATTCCCAAAAGTAGTGGTAGTAGGTTCCAAGATCTGTGTGACATTTAGAGCACAGAGGAGATCTTGAACGGTCCATTTTGTTTAGTAACACAGGTGTGATGTGCAGTCTGTGAAACATTTTTATATTGTGTTTCTCTTAGTCTATTACAGGTGAACACATTTTTAACAGAATCAATGGCCTCTTGCCAGTCGTCCTCGATATATTCATTGTTAAAATCGCTCTCCCACTTGCGGATGGATTGTACCTCCAGGGAGTCCAGCGAGTACAACAAGGAATAGAAGGATGAGATGAAATGTGATACATCACTACGTTTGCATAGGAGGTCCTCCACTTTGCGATATAGGGATCCAGGTTGTGGGGGCAAACGTAATGTATTAATATAGTGACGTATTTGCAAAAAAACAAAAAACAAATCCCTTGGGAGATTGAATTGCGTCTGTAGCTGCTGAAACGACATCAAAACACCATCTTTGAATAAATCACCCAGTACTCTAAGCCCTCGAGAATGCCAGGTCTTGAAGATTGCCGAGCTAAATCCTGGGCCAAATTCATGATTACTAGAAATGGGTGTTAGCAGTGACCTTAGGTCTCCTCTACCTACATAGGTGTTAATCTGTCGCCATATTCTGATAGAAGTATAGATAATTGGGTTTCCTCGTATCTCTCTATGAATTTTATCTTTATTACCAGTTACAAGGGCCCATATTGAATTTGGTGAGCAGCCCCACGAGTCCACACAGCTCTTATTGTGTAAATAGGCTTGGAGCCATTCCCAAATGAAACGAGCATGACAGGCCCAGTTATAGAAAAGTATATTTGGCATGGCCAGGCCAGCTCTGCTCGTTGGTAACTGCAAGATTTTAAACTTTTGCCTAGGTCTTTTTCCATGCCAGATAAACTTAGAGAAAGCCTTCTCCAGATCTCTGACATATTTTTTTGATCCCCATAAGGGAAGCATCTGTAAAGGGTATAAAAGGCGGAGAAGAGTATTCATTTTTATTAAACCTGTCCGTCCCAGGAATGATAATGGGAGGTCATGCCACCGTTCCAAGTCCCTCTTAACTTCCCTAATGACCGGGGCCAGGTTCAGGCGTGCCAGATCCTTTAAGTTGGGGGAAAGTTTGACGCCAAGATACGTAAATCCAGAGGTGGTCCATTTAAAGGGAAAGTTAATTGGGATGTCTGACTTGGTCAGAGTACCTAACGGCATAGCTTCAGATTTACTTTGGTTAATTTTATAGCCCGAGATAGCGGCAAAGTCTTTTATGATTGAGAGGACAGTTGGCACCGACCTCTTCGGAGAGGACAAAAACAGTATAATGTCATCTGCGTATAAAGCTATTTTATGGGGGGTACCCCCATTCATAAATGAGACCCCCTCCACATCGTGATGGGACCGTATAGCCTCGGCGAGCGGTTCGAGCGCGACGGCGAATAGTAATGGACTTATGGGGTCCCCTTGCCTTGTGCCTCTAGCCAAGGGAAAAGGCTCGGAGCAAGTACCATTGGTAAGGACACGAGCGACAGGTGAGTGGTAGATAGTTTGTATCCACTTAAGGAAATTCCCTCCAAGTCCATACCTCTCCATAACATCAAACAGGTGTTTCAACTCTATCAAATGCTTTCTGGGCATCAAGCAACACTGCTAGTGCTTTACGTTTCATCTGATAAGAGTGCTGTGTAACATTCAACAACCGCCTTACATTAGTAACTGAGTGTCGGCCTTGTATAAAACCAGACTGATCTGGATTTATTATAAGAGGCATCAGTCCCTCAATCCTCCTTGCAAGCAATTTAGAGAGTATTTTACTATCCACTGCTATTAAGCTAATGGGCCTATAGGAACCACACATATCAGCTGGTTTCTCCTTTTTAAGGATGAGAGAGATATTAGCTAGGTTCAGGGTTTGGGGGAGACAGCCCCTCTGAAATGAGTCAGCATACATCTCTCTCAGAGGGCCTACTATGATCTTGCTCATTTTTTTGTAAAATTCTGGTCCGTAACCGTCTGGGCCAGGGGCCTTGCCCCTTTAAGGGTTTTTATCGCTTCGAGTACCTCTGTAATAGCTTTACAAATGGATTCTCTATGTCTCTCTGACAGTATAGGGAACGTTGGCGCCCCAGTCTGTGTCTTCCGTGAGGAAGAAGCCCAACAAATCCACGGTGAGGCCTTTAGGAGGACCATTCAAGCAAGACGCAAAGGGAGCCTGCAGTACCACCACGGGCCAAGACACCATCACACCAGAATGAAATGTTTGGAGCGGGGGAGTCTGGTGCAACGCTCAGGTCCTGGACCTGGTGAGACGGAGGAGGAGCCCGGCCAGGAGGCCATCCACAGAGCCTAGCCCCTCCACGTGCCAGAGCCTCCGCTCTCCCCCATTCCTGGCAGAGTAGTTTCGGACAAGCGTATTGAGTGGCCCTGTCTTTCCCTATTTAGGACTGACCGTGGGTAGCTACCTGGGACTTAAGTCGGGGCTTGATCAACCCTGGCTGGGTCACCTGGGTGAGGGTGTATGTTGCGAGACCCGAAACATCCTATGACCCCAGGCTACAACACTGATGATACGTCCCAGGTGCATCCATGTGATGTTTTTCGTTATATCGAGAAAGTCTTTCCTTTGCTGATCCGAGGTCCCGCACTCCGATGAATATAAATTTTGGTCGAAAGATTTCATAACTCTATTTATATCCTTAGAAGTATGATGGCTGATATCATTGTCATCTTTAAGGGAGGATATTATATTAGAGTTGTGTTTACCTTTAGCAAGGCGAGCCAGGAGCCTGCCGGGTTTATTTCCTGATTCATAGAGCCGATGCTTTGCAGAAAAGATTGTGGACTCCCTTGTCCACAAAGGGATTGGCTTCCCTTGTCAGTATTTGATCTAGAGCTGAACGGGCGGCATCTAACTGTTTCCCCACATTATTAGAGGGTGAACTTGAATTCTGTTTCTAATTTTGCAATCAATTTTTCAAGTTCCAATTGGTTTCTGAGCGCCTCTTTCCGTTGGGCCGATGTATACGAGATTATAGAGCCGCGAAGATAAGCCTTTGCTGCCTCCCACAATGTGGAGGGGTTCATCCCGGGGGTCTTATTTACTGAGAAGAAGAACTTCCATTGTTTAGTGATATATTCCAGAAATGGGGGGCTGCTCATCAGAGAGGGGTTCAGATGCCAGGGTCTACATGCGGGGTCCCTATATGGAGGGTGAACAGTCAGACTTACTGGACAGTGATTGGAGAGCGTCTGTGTGCCAATAGTGCTCTTTAGACCTGTCCAATATCATTCTGGACGTAAAAAAAATATCTATTCTGGAAAACACTTTGTGGGGTCGGGAGAAAAAGGTGAAGTCTCTCACTCTTGGGTTGAGTACTCTCCAAACATCGAGTAGTTCCAAATCATTACACAATTCTGTAAGTCTAGCACTCTTGCGAGATGGAGTAGGTCGTGGAGTTGAGATGTCGGCATTTGAGTTAGGAGCCGAGTTAAAGTCTCCACCGATAATGGTATAATTCATTGAAAATGAAGAAATTGCAGACAGTAATTTGGAATAAAAGGAGGCCTCAAAGACATTAGGAGCGTATACACAACCCAAGAGGATATGTTCACCGTAAAGGTAACCTGAAAGCAAGACATATCTCCCTTCATCATCAGAGACAACCTTATCCACGGTGAATGGGAGACTTATGTAAAAGGATGACCACACCACGGCTTTTTGTATTATATGAAGAGTAATGTACCTGGCCTACCCAGTTTAGCCGTAATTTCATAATGCTCTAATTGAGACAGGTGGGTTTCCTGTAAAAAGGCGATTTGACACTTTTCTTTTTTCAGAAATGACAGGATTTTTTGGCGCTTAACCACATTATTTATGCCTTTGACATTAAGGGATATAATCTTAAGGTCACTCATGTCCAAGTCGTGCTAATATGGTACGTAATGTGTTGCATGAGTACACCCAGAGAGCATACTGAAGCTATTGTGGGCAGGTCCTTAAATGGCTGCAGTAAGGTTGAGATGATGCATGGAGGGGGAAAGGGGATAAAAACATACAACAAAATAACCCTATACTATTTATAATAACGGTATAGGTTCATGTATCCTCCTATGTTCATAAACGATCTACTAAACTGTAAATAATGAGTCATTTTGATATTAGAAATTAACAAAATGATTAAATCAATGTAATTTGGGTTTGTGGAATGTACGCAAAAACAACATCAAGACAATAGTTCAACTTCATATGGATTTATTATTGTCATAAAAGTGACACTATTGTAAATAGATGATGCATTTTAACACTGGCAGAAGTTAACATCGCCTATGGATAGAAATAGTTAATAATTATTGTTGTTGTTTTTTTAACACACACAAGGTCAAACGGGGTGTGATGGGCACTAAATATGTCATGTCTTTATAAAGTGAAATGTATTGATATAAAGTATGTACACCACATGTCCTGTAACCTTCACACGCCTTGCGTGAACCGACAGGCAGATAAACTCCATCTCCAATTACCACACAGACAAAGACGTTCCAGTTGAGGATCTTTACTGTAGCAACTGGCAGTAGGGTAAAACTGACAGAAAGAAACATACATACAGTCACATGTCAGTCATGTGTATAAATCACATAAATGCAAGGTAAGTATGAGTATATCACAACACAAAACAATCCAAAAGTTACACAAAAGCTTCTAAATGTTACATAAGCATGGCTAAGGTAAGTGCAATGTTGCAAAAATACAATGTATCAGCACACATTCTTAATCAGCAGGTACAAACATTTTACCTAAATGAATACAGTGTCTGTACTAAATCCACATGAACTTGTACAAATGTATCTTAATTGTAAGAACATGCAGAAAACAAAGTCTAAGTCTTTTTAACTCTTACCAACGATGCTTTCAAAGATCTGAACGTATAAAGAAGAGAGAAGAAAAGGCACATCCTTCTCTGGCCTTGGTACAGGTAGAACTAATCAGCTCTGCACTCTGTCAGACTAACCAGCTGTCACTAATTGAACTTATTAGACACACCTGATGAACTGCTTTGATCATAATGATTGCTAGGTCATGGTGACATCATCAATTAGAATGTTACAGGGCAGCCTGACCTTTACACAACTTCAATGCATTTACACACACCAACACACAGGGGGTGCTAAACAACAAAAATGAAATACTGACTGACAAGGCAGCACACCACACATTAATTAAATGTATTGACATAAATCATTTTTCCAAAGTGTAAATATCATCTTTACATTGTATGCATGACAGGGACACAACAGTGGACCAACACCAGCAGAGGACATGACACCCCAAAACATTACTGACTGTGGAAACTTCACACTAGACTTCAAGGTTCAAGGTTCAAGGTTCAAGGTTCAAGGTTACTTTATTTTGTCTCCCGTGGGAGAAATTTGTCTTGGACACACAGACCAGCAGCATACACAATACCATACAGTACAGGACAAAGACAAAGACAAAAACATAAACACACAGTGACATGTACAGTCCGTTTTTCTTAGTCATCACCATCCATAATAATAATAATAAATAATAATAGCCACCTTGTTACGGCCAGCCGTATTTGTATTTATTATTATATATTTGTATTTGGTTTATTTAGGTAATTATGATGCTTTGGAATATTGTGGGATTATTTGTGGCTTGTTTTATATTGTTTTTCTATGTTCCATATAAGGTCATGAGTGGTGGTGGAAGCTGTGAGTCTGAGTCTGGGTGTGGTGCTGGTATGAGTGAGTGAGTGATTGACTTCCAGCTGTCCAGATTGACAGGTCCAGCCTCTGGCCCTGTTCCCCTGCTCCCATTCGTCGTCCCTTTGTCTCCGCCCAAGCCAGGGTTGGCTGTTCTCTGAAGCTCACCTACAAAAGCTCATTCTGCCCTGACTGTCATGGGGACTGGTCGCTCTCATTTGAAAGAGCAAGCAGAGATTCAATCCCTCTGTCTCCCCGAACCCATGTAGCCTGTTTGTTTGTTCGTTCGTTCCTTTGTCCTTCAGTTACTTTGTTTGACCTTGTTTTCTGACCCGTATTATTGAGTTAGTTACTTTGTATATATTTGCCTATTTCATTCATTATTGTATTAATCTGTTCACTTGCCTTGTAGGGGTGTTTGGTCTTTTTATTTGGTTTAACCACTTCCTTGTTTCTGTTGATTCTTTAGTTAGGAAAGTAAGTTTAGTATTGTATATTTTTCTTTTGTTAGGTTTAGGTTAGGGGGTAATTTTATTTATTAGGTAGAAGTCTTTGCAAATGTAAACCGGCACCCTGAAGTTTCTGCACCTATACAAAAAAGACAAAAAGAGTTTGAAATCTCTGCACAAAAAAAGGAGAATAAAATCAATTCATTTTTGAAAGCGACTTTGTCCTCCATTATTATGTCACCTCCCCTACCCTAGACAGGGTGTCGTAACATAATTTGGGGGCTCGTCCGGTCCAAATTATAGCATAATAGCGATCCAAATTATAACATAATTTGGGGACTCGGTATCGGTTTAAAATTTACCCCTGAAACTTCCAAATTTTTTGAGTATTGAGTCGGTTTAATTCTTTCGTTTTTACAGGTTGCATGGGTTTGGCTCGGTTCGTTTTGGTTCTGGTGAGTAGTCAATTAAGCTTTGTTCCATTTTTGTTTTGGTTGGCAGGTTAGGTAGAGTATTTGATTCATTGTAATGTCCGCTGTAGAAACAGATGAGGTTGCATTCACTTTCCCAACTTCTCCCACTTTAGAAAAATTGGATAAATGCACTAAAATTGAGTTAAATTTGATTGCAAAAGTCTTCAAAATTTCTGTCCCATCGGGTGCCAATAAGGCCGAACTAAGGTCTTTAGTAGAGGAAAAACTTACTGAAAAAGGGCTCATAAAGAGTGTAAGCACCGGGCTGGCGGAGAATATGGCTGGGCGTTCGGGTGAGAATGTAGAGGCGGCTGCTGACACAGACTCCCCTGCGCTCACTGAGCTTGAGGATGGAGAGGCTAAGGCCTCACCTCAGGACTCAGAAACAGATCCGCTTATAGCTCGCATCACTGCTGGGGGGGACTCACATAGTCTAGGGCTGGCCCTCCGCCTCCGAGAGGTGGAACTCGAAACAAAAACCAAGGAGGTTGAGCTGATGCAACTCCGCATCAGGGCCGCAGAGCTCGACAGGTCGCCTGCCCCTCAGCTCAGAACAAGTGGTTCTGGAACTTCGGGATGCCCTCCAGATTTCAACGTCAGTAAGCATATTCCTCTGGTACCACACTTTAAAGAGACAGAACTTGATTCTTACTTTGACACTTTTGAGCGCATTGCAACCACGGTGAAATGGCCTAAGAATATGTGGAGTCTATTACTGCAATGCAAATTAGTGGGAAAGGCTCGGGATGTGTGTGCAGCCTTAACTGTTGAAGAGAGCCGCAAGTATGAAGTTGTAAAAGAAACCATACTACGGGCATATGAGTTAGTGCCGGAGGCGTACCGCCAAAGGTTTAGGTCCTGTGAAAAGACTGCCAACCAAACACATGTGGAATTTGCCAGGGAGAAAAGTGTTTTGTTTGACAAATGGTGCACTTCGAACAAAGTATTGACTATTCACCAGCTTCGTGATTTGGTATTGAAGTATCCCTTCAAACATAAGTTCCATATAATTAATCATATTCCATAACTGAGATACAGAATTAGGCGGATCTGAGCTTGTGGAAAATTACCCAGGTTTGGAGCATAATGTTACATAGCAAACCCCCTTAGATTCGAATACCAGATGCCTGTCTTTGCTATTGATGTGTTGATCAGTCAACCCTATAAGATCCTGGTCTTTGTCCTGGAGCAGAAGCTACCCGCTTTAAGTGAGAACCAAAACAAGTCGCTGAGCCAAAACCTTTTGTTACCAAGTGGTTAATTATAATACTATTGTCCTAGTGTATACAGATTGTTTGAAGCTAGCCCCCCTGGAGTCCAGGTGATGCTACCCCTGTCTTGAACTAATTATAATCCCTTTGTTCCTTCCTGGGTGTGGGCTACAGACAGGGAATGCGTAGTGGTTAGGCAAAGGACAGCAAGTCTACAGAAGAAAGTTTGGCTTTAACACTGTCAAGTTGAGTAGGACTATGTACACAATACTAAAAGCCTTTTAAATGAGTAGTTGAAATAATTAAAGTCTTAATAACTATGACCTGTGTTGTTAACAAAGAGAAACATCAGTTAAGGGAAGTGGTCAGTCTTAGAGGGACTGCTGGGTTCTATTTGACTCATTGTATTCTTAAACTGCTGTTGGCAAACATGAAAGTATAAAGTGTGTGGTCTTATTCTAAAGCTTAAGAGATGTTGAACAAGAATGACTAAACCAGCCTTTGTGTAATAGTAAAGTTTGATAATTGGAAATAAGACAAGTTGGCACACTGTAAGGACAATGCTAATGTGTTTAACAGGATGTCTGTGGGGGTTCGGCCACGACTCCTCAAGTATTCATGTATTCGATGTGTGATAGGCCCACGGGGATTAGGGGCTGGGCTTAGCTACCTGACCCCTCCCCTTGTGAGCAGAAGGTAGACCGAGTATAAAATGACATGCTTGTATGAAAATGGCGCTCTGCTAATCTGACCTAACCTGGCAGCTTGCCTGTTGGGTGGAATAAAATGAAACCTAACTGAAATACCTTGGACCGGATCCTCCATTATTGAACCCTTCTCCAGGAGACAAATACAGCCACTCTTTCGACCAGGAATATACATCAGAATGGCGGTTGTCGGCAGTCGTTTTACTATTTTTTCCTTCTTTTTGGGGGGAAGAATATGCGAAAGGACCTTGTTTGTTGTTTTTGGTTTCGGAAGTGATGGGCTGGTTTCCTGGCGGGGGTGGTTTTTGGGGAATCCAGGTTAAGGTAAGTGTTTTGTGACACTAAATAGCTTGTAGGACCGTTAAAGGCCTGGGAGCTATTCATTCATACCTATTATAACAATGTAATAGGCCTTCATGCAACTCCATCATTTAAGATCATTTAAACTGCGGCTAAACGAGCCTATTTATTTGATTTTGGAAATTATAAGTGACCTTACAATAGTTAACGCCTCTGGAAATGTTCCAAAATTTACTGACTTAGGAGCAAAAGGCAAGTAGTCAAAAAGCAAGCTTACTTTACTGGGTTTTGGGACCTTTCCTCGGGATGTTTGCAACTCCATCATCCAAGATCATTAAACTGCGGCTAAACGAGCCTATTTATTTGATTTTGGACATAATAAGTGACCGTGCAATAACATTGGGGTTTTTTTTTTTTTATGTTTGGGGTTTCCATGCCTTTTCCGCAGTCCAGCAAGCCTCCACTCGGGAGGCAGTTTCGCAATGATGCCTGGTTGGTTGCTTGTTTGACTGTGCTTGAGGCGTCGAAATTTCATACAACTTTGTAGAGATTCTATTATTTTTTAATGTTTGGGGCTTCCATTCCTTTTCCGCAGTCCAACAGGCCTCCACTCGGGAGGCAGTTTCGCAATGATGCCTGGTTGGTTGCTTTTTTGACTGTGCTTGAGGCGTCGAAATCTCATACAACTTCGTAGGGATTTTTTTTTTTTTTTTCTATTTTTTTTTTTTTGGAGTGTCAGTTCCTTTTGCGCAGTCCAATACAAGCCTCCACTCGGGAGGCAGTTTCGTAATGATGCCTGTTTGGTTGGTTTTTGACTGTGCATGGGGTATTGGCATTTCATAAAACAATGTAAATGGATTTTGTAGTGTCTCTGACAAACTATAATAAGGCGATAAAAAGTTTGGTCTTGAGATAATTGTTTTACATTGGTAAGGCGGTAAATATATATAGTAACAGGGCGCGCGGGTTATGCGCACAGGAGATCATGGATCTTTTGTGTTATATGACTTAGCGTACCGTGATATTATAGTGAGACTGTGGGTGATTCTAGGATTCAGGAGCCGGGCCTCTGCTCCAAACCCTTTCCGATACCTCTGACCGGTGTTTTGACAAATGGTGTGTGCCCAAGATATGCGTTTATTGACGACGCACTGAGTTGATTGGTCGCCTGGACCCGGGCGTGAGGGCATAAGTCAGCACCTTTTTACTGTGTTTGGTGGCTAAGAAATGCTGCTATTTTTTTTATATATAGGGACCTGTTATCAGCTGGAGGCATTTGTACAGGTGCTTTCGGACACAGGCGCGCGAAGCACCTAGAGCGGCTTAGCCCGTAAAAATCCCTATTTCTTAGAGGTGATTATGTAGTGTCTCTGACAAACTATAATAAGGCGATAAAAAGTTTGGTCTTGAGGAAATGTGATGAAATGGGGCTTGAGGTAACAAATAGTACTTTCTTTGAAGTAATTATTCGAAGGTTGAAAACCGCGAGTGTCATAGACGACTCGTTATACCCGGATTTTTCCCTTGAAGAAAGTGCTGGCTGTTACTTTATTGTTTGTATTGAAAGTATACAGTTAATGTTTTTGGCGGAGTTGGTTGGTAATGTTGTTTTGGATGTGTTTTATTCGAGGAATTTTTTTCCCTGAGCATTTGGATATCTGGTGATTGTCAGAAGGTGTTTTCTTGTGTTGAACTTCTTTTAGGTGTTACGTTTGTAATGCGGCTTTCCTTGGTGATCGTTCTGCGACTCTTGCAAATAGTGCGTGGGTCCTTATTTGGTCATTTCTTTGGGCTTTTCCGGTTTGCTGGCAGACGCGGCGGGCCGGTTTTCGTCCTTCATGCTGCAGGCGGTTAGTTTCAGTATGGATTTTAAATCGGTGATATTTGTGGTGGTGCCACAAATGACTTATGGATGGGCTTTATGGTCCACTTGTGGCGTCAGGGCTCTTCGGCTGTGTGCTACTCTCTTAAGAGATCACTTTCGTGGTAAAGTTGCTTTCTTGTGATGACTCTTTGTTGTGAGTGTGTGATACTTTCTTAAATTACCACTTTCGTGGTAAGGCTGCTTTCTGGCATTGCAGTAGTGTGGGGTGGAGATTGGGATGACCAGAGGCTGCGCACGGTGGAGGCTGGGAGCGTCTGGTCATTTGTACTTTGTGTGTGAGTACACTGTGGTTCTGGAGGCGACGTGTGGTATTGTGGCTTTTCGGCTGTGTACTGCTATCTTAATTATCACTTTTCGTGATAATGCTACCTTGGGAGTTTCTCCTGTGTGTGGATGTGTGTGATTAAGCCGTGTTTTCTGTGTATGAGTTGTGTGTGAGTAGGTGAGTGGAAAGGTGAAGTGAGTTGTGAGTGAATATGTGCATGTATTGTTTGTGAGTATTGTGCATTTTGTGTCTTGTGGATGGGATTTTATTTTTTATTTTTATTTTTGGCTGGAGTTTGGGAGTTTTTCGGTGCTTTTGTGCGTGAAATAGCTTGACCCCAGTGTTGATTTTTAGGTGCTATTAGTTACAACACATTTTTGCTAATAGTGTTGTAAAGAGGGGAGGGATATGAATCTACAAATGAAGACAGTAAAAAGTGAAGTTAAGAAAAAGATAAATTGGAATATGACAGTAAAGAGTGAATTTAGGAAGAAGAAAATTGGAATGATACAGTAAGAAGTGAATATAGGAAAATATAATGTTGGGAACAAAGGTTAAATTGGGGATATGCTTTATTCATGGCGGTTTAATTATTTGGCTGATCCTTAAAAAATGATTGTGATATGTTGTCCTTTGTGGTGTGAAGTCGAGGCCTTTTTTCTGAGAGATTGCAATTCTGGGAGTGCACGCCTGGAAAAAATTCTGTTACTCTGGCCAGAAACAGAATGCAGTAATCTTTTTGGAAAGGGCTGAGTTTGATCACAGCGGGGAATAGCATGACATGACCATGTTTGGATCGGTTAAAAAGTGCCTAGAAATTGAAGAACGGAGTGTTCGCGACACAAACGTGCTTTAACTGATAGACACATTATTTCGTTGAACTGACCCATGAATGAAGCGCAGAGGAAACTGATTTTAAAAATAAGGTTGTGGTTATAATAGAAGGTTAAAATGGAGAAATAATTAAGTAGAAGTTTCACAAGCTTTCTGGATGCAAGGGTTTACAGGCTCATTCTAAAAAGCCTTTCAGCAATATGCTCCAGGGAGATTTTGTGATCCATATTTTGTTGAAATTAATTCCATTTGGTTTATTTTTAGGAGATCTTAGGACAGAACCATTGATTAATTCTGATGGTTAAGTGAGGGTATTACACCCTTTCTTTCATGTTTTTCTTAAAAACACAGTCTTTTCTCTTTTGTGCTAAAATGAAACTGTAAACTTTGCCTCAATTAAGGGACAGCTTGTAAATAGTTCCTGGTCTGAATCACTATTCTTTTAACTTTCACGGATCGTTTCGATAGTGAAATAAAATACCTAATTCAGTGGTTCACCACTGGGGCTAAACATAGGCTGTACCTCTCTTTTGTTTGAGGAACAGATAAACATTTATAATACCAAAGCACCATATGGGAGATGTTATGTGCCTTTCTTGAAAATTACCATGTCCCTTTGTTCTTGTCTCTGTTAGGAGTCAGAAGCTGAGAAAGAGGGAGATTTGACCACATTGTGCAGTTTCGAGGTAAGTGTTGGTGGATGGGAGTCACCAGTGGTGGACAGTCTTTTCCTGGAACGGACCTAAGCTGCTGGCATTGTTAGAATGTCAGGGGGTGAATATCTTTTAGATATACTCCCATTGGAGTTGAATAGCGGTGGAACCCTGGGGTAGGGGAGTGTTTAGCACCCCTCAGGCCCGGGGTGCCGGCCACAGGAAAGGTAGAAAGATTAGCTAATACTTGATAGACAGTTAGGGAGGTCTCCGTTCCATTTGTTTAAACGGCTCTGCACCCTTGTGACGACAAATCACCAGCACTGATCTTTGTAAAATCTGTACTTAAGTAGAATAGATTTGAGTAGGCCATAAGCCGTGTAAACATTTTGAAAATATTGAGAGTAAAAATTCTGATATTACTAAACTTAGAACCAAGAGGGGTGATGTTTATACAGAGATTACTATAGAACACATTTTGAAGTATTGGTAGGAAAATAGAGTTAAAAAGTTGCTAAAACTGTGGAAAATGGTACTATTAGGAAAATGCTAAAACGGTCTGGTCCATGAGTAACAAATGAGAATCATGGTTTTGTAAAATATAACAAAAAGAGATTGAGCCAGAGTAATTTATGTAGGAATAAATTGACTAAACCATAGCTAAAATGTGATATTTGTAGAAGGATGTCTAATTTCCTAGGGAAAGTGTAGGGAAAGTTGTTTCCAAATATTTTCATGTCAGGAACTGATGGCGTTGGAGAAAGATGGAGAAAGTTGAAGACACTGATGGTGTGGGAGGAATTTGGCTGACATTCCAGAGGGGACATCAGGCTGAGTGGACAGCAGAGTTCTACAACGGCACGCCCCAGACCATGCCACGCCAGGTCCCTCAAAAAGTCCCACTCTAGACCTGGAGGCGTGTCCGGGGCAGGAAACCAGCAGATGCAGCTCAACGGACCAGGAGCCGGGGTGAACCGTCAACAACTCATCCCTCTTCAGAGAGGAGGGTCCATGGAAGGCTGTCTGTCTACTCATCTCTACAGGGGTCAGGAGGTCTACTGGTCCCGGATAACAGCCGACGAGTGGGTGTCCCAGGTCGAGCGGCATCGAGCAGATGAGGAGCGGTGAACGACACCACTACAGGACGGGAAACCATGGAGCCCCTACATCAAGCAGATGGTTGGATGGTGTGGTATCACAGATATACTGCCATGGTCCGGAATCCAGGTCCAGGCCTTCCAGATTCAACAAAGTTGCAATACACTCTCTCAGTGGAGAGAGATGCCCTGTAGGTGTCATCGAAAATGACATCATGCCCCCACCCTTCACCGATCCCCCATCACACTTTCCTCTGTCTCATGTCCCAAGCTGTGAACAGCTTATGATTTAAGGACTGAATATTCCCCAGTAGAACTTGGACACTCAAGACGAAGACAGACCAGCGTTTTTTAGCTCAGGCGAAAAAAGAAAGAACAGAGAACATTCTGTGCGCGTGGACACCAAAGGACAATCGTTGTCAAAGTATGTTATATGATGGGTTTTGAACAGTAACCAAATGATGATTGTTTTCCGGTTTCAGTTGGCTACGTAAATAGGCTACTAATGGCGATTCTTTTCAGGTTCGACAGATGGCTGGAGGAGATTTTAACCCAGAGTGTTTTAACAGTATTTTATTATTTCCAATGTTTGAAAGTTTCTTTATGGTAGACATTATTAAGTCTACCAAGAGGGGATTGAAGTATCCCTTCAAACATAAGTTCCATATAATTAATCATATTCCATAACTGAGATACAGAATTAGGCGGATCTGAGCTTGTGGAAAATTACCCAGGTTTGGAGCATAATGTTACATAGCAAACCCCCTTAGATTCGAATACCAGATGCCTGTCTTTGCTATTGATGTGTTGATCAGTCAACCCTATAAGATCTTGGTCTTTGTCCTGGAGCAGAAGCTACCCGCTTTAAGTGAGAACCAAAACAAGTCGCTGAGCCAAAACCTTTTGTTACCAAGTGGTTAATTATAATACTATTGTCCTAGTGTATACAGATTGTTTGAAGCTAGCCCCCCTGGAGTCCAGGTGATGCTACCCCTGTCTTGAACTAATTATAATCCCTTTGTTCCTTCCTGGGTGTGGGCTACAGACAGGGAATGCGTAGTGGTTAGGCAAAGGACAGCAAGTCTACAGAAGAAAGTTTGGCTTTAACACTGTCAAGTTGAGTAGGACTATGTACACAATACTAAAAGCCTTTTAAATGAGTAGTTGAAATAATTAAAGTCTTAATAACTATGACCTGTGTTGTTAACAAAGAGAAACATCAGTTAAGGGAAGTGGTCAGTCTTAGAGGGACTGCTGGGTTCTATTTGACTCATTGTATTCTTAAACTGCTGTTGGCAAACATGAAAGTATAAAGTGTGTGGTCTTATTCTAAAGCTTAAGAGATGTTGAACAAGAATGACTAAACCAGCCTTTGTGTAATAGTAAAGTTTGATAATTGGAAATAAGACAAGTTGGCACACTGTAAGGACAATGCTAATGTGTTTAACAGGATGTCTGTGGGGGTTCGGCCACGACTCCTCAAGTATTCATGTATTCGATGTGTGATAGGCCCACGGGGATTAGGGGCTGGGCTTAGCTACCTGACCCCTCCCCTTGTGAGCAGAAGGTAGACCGAGTATAAAATGACATGCTTGTATGAAAATGGGGCTCTGCTAATCTGACCTAACCTGGCAGCTTGCCTGTTGGGTGGAATAAAATGAAACCTAACTGAAATACCTTGGACCGGATCCTCCATTATTGAACCCTTCTCCAGGAGACAAATACAGCCACTCTTTCGACCAGGAATATACATCAGTATTATTAGAGGAATTTAAATCCTGTCTACCTGAGCGTATTGTTGTCTACTTAAACGAGCAGAGGGTAGATAATGTGGTTAAAGCTGCGGTGTGTGCCGATGAGTTTGTTTTGACACACCGATCTGTGTTTTCTGCTCCCTCTGCACGCCGCAATTCTACGGACGGCAGAGTGGGGGGAATCAAAGAATTTCTGTGTCAAAAAAAGCCCACCTCGTTCTGGTTCTAACGTTGTCTCCGGTTCGGAGACTCGTGATTGTTTCTATTGTCATGAAAAGGGTCACCTCATTTCGGCATGTCCCACTCTACAACGAAAAGAAGAGTAAAAAAAAAAAAACCTTTTAACACTCGTGTGCTGTCCCCTGACCTCTTTAATTGTTATTGTGACACGCCACCCTGTGGTTGCTTTATGTTATGTCAACCCCTCTTAAATGGTACATTCCAGTTTCGCCACCCTGTGGTTACTTTGTGTTAATTATTTCCTTGACATGGTACAGTCCAAAGCAAGTAGTTCATTCCTACATGGTCTTTTGAGAAGCATGCATGCAGCAGTGTGTTCTCCACAGCTCTCCAACTTTTGTGTGTCTTGGAGTAGATATGTCTGTAAGTAAATTCGAATATTATGTGTATGTGTATTTCAGTTGCAAATAATAACAGTGTATTTGTTTGTGATTTGAATGCTTTTCTGAAACCCATGTCTTTGTTTATTTTTATGTTTTACAGTCTTACAAAATCAATGTGAACCCAATGCAAAACTACAGTAAAGACTCTTCTAAAGAAATTGCCTTGGGAGTTTGTACGCTATCTGTCTAGCCTTTGCACAGACACGCAAGTGTGAGGACAGAATAGTAAGAAGACATCCACTCAACGATCAAACAAATGGGAGCTGTCTACAGATTGACACTCTGCATGCTCAATTAACCAGAAGATACCAAGCTGCAATCAATCTAGTAGCCAGTATGGAGAAGACTGCAGAGAATATGGAGGAGAGTTTTGTGACCAGGTCACAAGCTTCTGGCTCCAAAGATTCAAAGCACTCCAGCAAGGCCTCAGCGCACTCCAGCAAGGCTTCAGTGCATTCCAGCAAGGCTTCAGTGCATTCCAGCAAGGCTTCAGTGCATTCCAGCAAGGTTTCAGCGCACTCCAGCAAGACTTCAGGGCGCTCCATCAGATCAGCAGCCAGTGCTGCAGCCACCAAAGCCAGAGCAAAGGCAGAGGCAGCACGGGCAGAGGTCTCCTACGCAGAACGGGAGGCAAACATGATGAGAGAGAAAGCAGATCTTGAAGCTGAGGCAACTCGTAGGAGAGCAGAGGTGGAAGCTGAAAAGGCACGACGCATAGCAGAGGTAGAAGCCAACCTACATGTCTTGCATATACAGAGAGCAGCAGTTGCAGCTTCAGCAGAGGCAGAGGTCTACGAGGCTGCAGTTGAACTGGAAGGCGAGCCCAATAGAGACTTAACAGAATTGGCCACTCAAGATCCATTGCAAAGAACCAGTGAGTATGTACAGAACCACGTAGTGGCCCAAGACATGACACAATATGATCAAAATCAGTCTATAGCACTTGATGCTCAGCAAGCAGTACCAGACTCTATGCCCCTACGTTCCACCCCAGTTTCACAGTATGCCCCTCGCTCTCATAACACAAACATTCTCCCCTCTCATGTCAACACAAACAATGCCCCTAGGCCTAGAGTGTACATAAAAGAGGAAGGAGCATATTCAGTGCCAGAAAGTGCTCAAAAGCACAGAGCACAAAACTACTCTTTCAGAGACTCTCATTTCAATCCTCCAGAGACAGATGACCTAGCAAAACACATGATACGTAGAGAGGTCGTTAGTTCTGGGTTACTGACATTTGATGATTGTCCTGAGAATTACTGGGCGTGGAAGTTCTCCTTCCAAAGTGTTATGAGAGACCTCAATTTAACAGACAGAGAGGAGCTAGATCTGCTCACAAAATGGCTCGGCCCAGAGTCATCTCAGTTGGCCAAAAGACTCAGGTCAGTGCATATTAACAATCCAAGCGCTGGGGTCAAGATGATTTGGAAGAGATTAGAGGAAAGTTATGGGTGCTCAGAGGTGATAGAGAATGCCCTGCTGAAAAAACTAGATGACTTCCCTAGACTCTCAGACAGGGACAACATAAAGTTAAGAGAACTTGGCGACATCCTATTGGAAATTGACGCAGCTATGTCAGGTGGTTACTTGACAGGGTTATCATATCTTAACACACCCCGTGGAATAAATCCAATCATGGACAAGCTTTCATTTCGGTTGCAAGATAGATGGATCTCCTGTGGCTTTAAGTATAAGGAGGACCACAGAGTCTCCTATCCACCATTTAGCTTCTTTACCAAATTCATTGTCGACCAAGCAAGGATTAGGAATGATCCTAGCTTTGTGTTCTCTACAACTAGTCACCAGAGCCCTACAAAAACAGACAAGCCAGGATTAAGGAATGTATCCAAAACATCTGTGTCAGCTAAAAAGACTGAAGTCTCAGCTACAACAGCAGACTCTCAGACCAAAGGCCCTGAAAAGAAAACTGAGGAACCAGACACTCAGTGTCCAATCCACAACAAGCCACATCCACTGTCCAAGTGCCGGGACTTCAGACGTAAGCACATAGACGAGCGTAAGGCTTATCTGAAAGAAAAGCGGATTTGCTTTAAATGTTGTGCTTCCACTAAGCACATTGCAAAAGACTGTAATGTCAATCTCAAATGCAAAGAATGCAACAGTGATAGACACACCTCAGCGCTGCATCCTGGTCCAGCTCCCTGGATAGCAGAGGCACTTACAACTGTGAGAGATCAAGGCGGGGAGTCAGAGGAGACTGCCTCGTCTGCTGTGGTCACATCAAAGTGCACAGAGATATGTGGAGTAGCGTCAAAACCTAGATCATGCTCCAAAATCTGTTTAGTGTCTGTTTTTCCCTCCGGTCACCCTGACAAAGCAAGGAAAATGTATGCTGTGTTGGATGACCAAAGTAATCGGTCATTAGTGAAATCTGAATTCTTTGATCTTTTTGGCATTAGCGGTGACTCAGCCCCTTACACTCTGAGAACATGCTCAGGCATTATGGAGACAACAGGGAGGAGAGTATCCGATTTCACTGTCCAGTCCATTGATGGGAAAACACAGGTAAAACTTCCCACTCTAATTGAATGCGACATGATGCCGGAAGACAGATCAGAAATTCCAACACCTGACATTGCCCAATATTTCCCCCATCTGAAAAAAGTAGCAAACCAGATCCCAGCACTAGACCCAAGAGCCCAAATCATCCTTCTCTTAGGTAGAGATATTTTAAGTGTACACAAGGTACGTGAGCAGTTTAATGGGCCCCACAACACGCCTTATGCACAACGGCTAGATTTGGGTTGGGTTATAGTGGGAGAAGTATGCTTGGGAGGAGCTCACAAGCCATCAGATGTGAGCATCTTCAAAACAAATGTGCTACACAACGGACGCACATCTCTGCTCAGTCCTTGCAGGAACAGGATTCAAGTGAAGGAGAGATTCACTCCTGACACACAACAGCCGCACAAAACGCCTCAGTGCTGTCTAGAGACTGTAACCCCTAGCACAGACAGCTTGGGAGATGGTGTGTTTGTTAGGACTCCAGATGACGACAAACCTGCTCTGTCCGTGGAGGATAGCATGTTCCTGGACATAATGGACAGAGAAGTGTACATGGATGATGCGAACCACTGGGTGGCACCATTGCCATTTCGCTCACCTCGTCGTCAGTTACCGAACAACAGAAAGCAGGCATTAAAACGTCTCTCCACTCTGCAACGTTCACTAGAAAGAAAACCTGACACGAGAGAACATTTTGTCAGTTTCATGCAAAAAATGTTTGAGAATGACCAAGCAGAACCAGCTCCACCATTGAAACCAGGTGAAGAGTGCTGGTATCTGCCCATTTTCGGTGTCTATCACCCACAGAAACCAGGGCAGATTAGAGTAGTATTTGACTCAAGCGCTCAGTATGAAGGCATCTCCCTGAATGACACACTCCTCAGTGGACCCGATTTAAACAATACACTCCTAGGTGTCCTTATACGTTTCCGCAAAGAGCAGGTTGCAGTCACTGCTGATGTTCAGCAAATGTTTTATTGCTTCGTAGTAAGGGAAGACCACCGAAACTATTTAAGATTCCTGTGGTACAAAGATAATGACATCACCAAGGAAATAGTGGAGTACAGAATGAAAGTGCATGTGTTTGGTAACAGTCCCTCCCCAGCTGTAGCCACCTATGGACTTAGACGTGCAGCTGAGCAGGGTGAGGCTGAACATGGAGCAGACGCAAAACAGTATGTCACAAGAAACTTTTACGTGGATGATGGACTTGCTTCTGTTCCTACAGAAGCGGAAGCAATCAGCCTCTTGCAGAGGACTAAAGAGATGTTAGCAGCCAGCAATCTCAAGCTACACAAATTCGCATCCAACAGTAGCTCAGTCATGGAAGCATTCCCCAAAGATGACAGAGCGAAAGATCTAAAGGACCTGGAGATAGGCGTGGACCCTCTGCCCCTGCAGCGGAGTCTTGGGGTGAGTTGGAACTTACAAACCGATAGTTTCACGTTTAAAGTGTCCCGAGATGTAAAGCCATTTACACGCAGAGGCATCTTATCCACAGTAAATAGTATTTACGACCCCCTAGGATTTGTATCCCCCATAACTGTGCAGGGTAAGGCCTTAGTCAGAGAGCTGTCCTCAGAACAGTTAGACTGGGATACTCCACTCCCAGTAGATAGAAAAGCTCAGTGGAAGGCATGGACCGACCAGCTGATTGATCTTGAGCAACTCAATATCCCCAGACCCTATGTGCCAGTCTCACTCTCATCTACTCAGCACAGGGAGGTATGCATATGTTCTGATGCCTCTACTACAGCAATATCAGCTGTAGCCTATCTTAGGGTTATAGACAGCGATGGCCACTGTCATGTAGGCTTCATCATGGGCAAATCAAAACTAGCTCCACGCCCTGCCCACACAGTGCCACGCTTAGAGCTGTGTGCAGCAGTCTTAGCAGTCGAGCTGGCAGAGATGATTACTGAGGAGACGGACATTGATCTTCATGCAGTTAGGTACTACACTGACAGCAAAATTGTGCTTGGCTACATTCACAATGCCTCTCGTAGATTCTATGTATATGTTTCAAATAGAGTGACACGAATTCGAAAATCTACTCACCCTAACCAGTGGCATTATATAGCTACAAGTCAAAATCCAGCAGACCACGGTACGAGACCAGTCCCAGCAGCTCTTCTACAGCAGACTAACTGGTTCTCAGGCCCGGCATTCCTGTACCAGACTGATGCAGAGGAAAACATAGAGACAGAATCCTTCAACCTCATTGGCCCAGATTGTGATGACGAGATCAGGCCTGAAGTGACAGCCCTTGGTACTAAGGTCACTGAACAGCAGCTGGGGTCACACAGATTTAACAGGTTCTCCACCTGGAAGTCACTAGTGAGAGGTATGGCTACTCTCACCCACATTGCCAAATCATTCTCCAGCAACACACACACAGACTCTTGTAAAGGCTGGCATCACAGTAAGAAGCTGTGCAGTTCCTCAGAATTCTCTCAAGCTGAGAGGTTCATAATCAGGTGTGTGCAGCAAGAATCTTTTAAAGATGAACTCATATCTATGTCAAAGAGAACAGAAATCTCAAAACAAAGCCCTATCAAGAATCTGAACCCTATTATTGATGAAAAAGGCCTGATTAGAGTAGGTGGCCGCTTGTCAAATGCAGACCTGACAAAAGAAGAGTCACATCCCCTGATCATTCCAGCCAATCATCACATAGCCACTCTCTTAGTTAGACACTATCATGAGAAGGTGGCTCATCAAGGGCGTCACTTTACTGAGGGCGCTTTGCGCACAGCTGGGCTATGGATTGTAGGGTGCAAAAGGCTTCTTTGCAGCATCCTGCACAGATGTGTTACTTGTAGAAAGCTGAGAGGGAGGTTATCGGAACAAAAAATGTCAGACCTCCCTGCAGACAGACTAACGGTGAGTCCCCCATTCACTAATGTAGGCCTAGATGTCTTTGGGCCATGGAACATCATTTCACGCCGGACAAGAGGAAACAGTGCAGAGAGCAAAAGGTGGGCTGTGATATTTACCTGCTTGAGCACTAGAGCAGTTCATCTAGAGGTCCTTGAATCCATGTCAACCTCAAGCTTTATTAACGCACTAAGGAGGTTCCTGTCCATCCGTGGGCCTGTCAGGCTGCTCCGGTCTGACAGAGGAACAAATTTCATAGGAGCCTGCAGAGAACTGAAAATCAACTCAGATGATCCAGAAATACAGAACTATTTGCTGGACCAGGGCTGTAAATGGATTTTCAATGCACCTCATTCATCCCACATGGGAGGAGCGTGGGAGAGACTAATTGGAGTAGCGAGACGCATTCTTGATGCAATGCTGCTCAAAAACGGAAACACTCGCTTATCACATGAGGTACTTACCACACTAATGGCTGAAGTCATGGGCATCATGAATGCCAGGCCATTGGTTTCTGTTTCAACTGATCCTGACATGCCAGAAATTCTCACACCAGCGATGCTCCTGACTCAGAAAGCTATCCCAACTTCAGCACCGCCTGGAGACTTTGACCTGAAGGACCTTTACAAATGTCAGTGGAGGCAGGTTCAGAGTCTCGCAGACACTTTTTGGAAGCGCTGGAAGCAGGAGTATCTGTCAACACTCCAAACACGCAGGAAATGGAAGGATGACAAACCCAACATTCAGGAAGGAGATGTTGTCCTTCTCAAAGACTGTCAGGTGAAGCGCAACGAGTGGCCAGTTGGGCTTATCGTCAAGGCTATCCCCAGCAATGACAAGAGAATTCGCAAGGTTGAAGTAAAAATTGTTAAACAAGGGACTGCCAAAGTATACCTTAGGCCTGTGTCGGAAGTGATTGTTCTCTTTTCAGGTGAAAAGTAATATTCTATGCTTTATTGTAGACAGAGTATTAGTGGTATACAAGTTATTATACCAGGCAGGGAGTGTGCTGTCCCCTGACCTCTTTAATTGTTATTGTGACACGCCACCCTGTGGTTGCTTTATGTTATGTCAACCCCTCTTAAATGGTACATTCCAGTTTCGCCACCCTGTGGTTACTTTGTGTTAATTATTTCCTTGACATGGTACAGTCCAAAGCAAGTAGTTCATTCCTACATGGTCTTTTGAGAAGCATGCATGCAGCAGTGTGTTCTCCACAGCTCTCCAACTTTTGTGTGTCTTGGAGTAGATATGTCTGTAAGTAAATTCGAATATTATGTGTATGTGTATTTCAGTTGCAAATAATAACAGTGTATTTGTTTGTGATTTGAATGCTTTTCTGAAACCCATGTCTTTGTTTATTTTTATGTTTTACAGTCTTACAAAATCAATGTGAACCCAATGCAAAACTACAGTAAAGACTCTTCTAAAGAAATTGCCTTGGGAGTTTGTACGCTATCTGTCTAGCCTTTGCACAGACACGCAAGTGTGAGGACAGAATAACTCGCATACATTTGTAGTCCTGTTTTTATTATTCTGATGGTGTTTTATGCGTTTGTGCCACTCGGGCTGTGTAATACACCCTCCACGTTACAGAAAACAGCGAGGTGTACCTCATGTGTTTTGCAGTAAATTCCAATCACTGATTTGAGCATATTCACACTTTGGAGGTTGAGGGACCTCATTTTGAAACTTAGGATGGGGAGTTCGGCTGTGCATTATGTGTCTTTCGTTTAGCCCCTTCTGGAGATAACTTTTGGGGGGGGAAGTTTTCTTTAGGGAGGGGGGTGTTACGGCCAGCCGTATTTGTATTTATTATTATATATTTGTATTTGGTTTATTTAGGTAATTATGATGCTTTGGAATATTGTGGGATTATTTGTGGCTTGTTTTATATTGTTTTTCTATGTTCCATATAAGGTCATGAGTGGTGGTGGAAGCTGTGAGTCTGAGTCTGGGTGTGGTGCTGGTATGAGTGAGTGATTGACTTCCAGCTGTCCAGATTGACAGGTCCAGCCTCTGGCCCTGTTCCCCTGCTCCCATTCGTCGTCCCTTTGTCTCCGCCCAAGCCAGGGTTGGCTGTTCTCTGAAGCTCACCTACAAAAGCTCATTCTGCCCTGACTGTCATGGGGACTGGTCGCTCTCATTTGAAAGAGCAAGCAGAGATTCAATCCCTCTGTCTCCCCGAACCCATGTAGCCTGTTTGTTTGTTCGTTCCTTTGTCCTTCAGTTACTTTGTTTGACCTTGTTTTCTGACCCGTATTATTGAGTTAGTTACTTTGTATATATTTGCCTATTTCATTCATTATTGTATTAATCTGTTCACTTGCCTTGTAGGGGTGTTTGGTCTTTTTATTTGGTTTAACCACTTCCTTGTTTCTGTTGATTCTTTAGTTAGGAAAGTAAGTTTAGTATTGTATATTTTTCTTTTGTTAGGTTTAGGTTAGGGGGTAATTTTATTTATTAGGTAGAAGTCTTTGCAAATGTAAACCGGCACCCTGAAGTTTCTGCACCTATACAAAAAAGACAAAAAGAGTTTGAAATCTCTGCACAAAAAAAGGAGAATAAAATCAATTCATTTTTGAAAGCGACTTTGTCCTCCATTATTATGTCACCTCCCCTACCCTAGACAGGGGGTCGTAACACACCTCATTCAGCATATAGTGCAATAAGACCAACACCTTAGCACACCTCAAAGTCAAAACCTTCTGCCCCGCCATCTGCCCACCGCAAGGACATCATTGAGGAGTGTAATTGACATAGGGACAAAGGAGTACTTGTACCTATTGTAGTTGAACGCATGAGTCCCGTACCTCCTACCTGACGGCAGTAACCTATACTGTCTGACACAATCTTCTTAGCCAGCCCAATGGTGGACTGCTCAAAAATGACCTGGGGGGTAATGGGGCGTGTGGACATACCCATAATCTTCCCTGCCATTTTGACTAATCTAAGGATCTCAGATTTATACTTTACCGTCAGGTTTCCGAACCAACTGGTGTCTATCTGACAACAGACTCTATACTAGCTCTATAAAAGATCAGCATTATGTTTCTACATACACCAAAGAGTCTAAGCCTACGGAGAAAATGAAGGCGCTGGTGTATTTTTGCACACACACTTGTCACATGAGTGTGCCAGCTCATTTCACAATCGATCTGTACTCCTAGATATTTATAGGAGGTGACCTGTTTGATGTCATGACCATGAATGGTGATCGTGGTGTGGTCTTCTATGGACGTGGGATCCACCACAATCTCCTCAGTTTTCCTTACATTCATTTGTAAGTGGTGTTCATCACACCATCCTACCAAATAGACCGGTGGGATTTCTGAAATATGTGATTGTTAGAGGCATTTGGGGGTAAAAGTTGGGAACAAGGCCATTTTACATAATTCAAGGGTGCTGAATCAGAAAAACACTGTTCCCAAGCAAAATTCTTAGTGCTTAACCTCCTAATTTGCATATCAAAATGGCTGCCGATTTTGAAGTATTTGTTAAACAACTCTATAACAAAGCAAGCAAATCTGACAAATAAAGTATATATATTTATGTTCTGAGGGTCATACAATGTGTGGAAGGTATTTGTAATGTAATAAATGTAAATAAATGTAAATAATGTAAATAAATATGCAAATTAGAGGCCACCATTACATAAAATGATTTACCGTAGTACTCAAACGGGTCCATGTGCATCCACCTTATTTTGTTTCTACTTATCTGTATTTTTGCCATCCTTAGGACATCTAAAATACATACTTTTTCCCCATGCTAAATGTTTAGTTTTTGACCTTCTAAACTGCATATCTGAATGGCTGCCAAATTGGCAAATTCGCACCTTTATCTTCAATAACTCTGTGGCCAGGCAAGCAAAATTGACAAATTAAGTGTCTATATACATTTTCTACAATGTGAGTAAAGAATTTGTAAGTAATATAATATGATAATATAATATAATATAATAATCAGCCTACTCCGAAATATGCAAAATAGCGGCCCCCATAACAGATAACGGTTTAGTACTCTAAAGATACTGTATTGGCCATTGTTGAACGAAAGTCTAGACACTAGACCACATTCATACAAGGAGGTTGATCATCACTCCGTTGCTGACATGCACACATGGCTGTGTGCATGTCAGGGGTTATCTATATCTATAAGCCTATGACAAGGCTTATAGATATGGGGTTCGCTCTGCGCCGTGCGTGCCGTGTGGCTGCCTGTGGACCTTGTGTCTCTAGCAGCCTGCTGGCGCCCGGCGCACTCCGGCCGACCCACCGCGGAGCGTGCGGTTCCTGGGGAGGCAACCCGTTGCTTTAAGACCTCAGATCAGACGAGACGACCCGCTGAATTTAAGCATATTACTAAGCGGAGGAAAAGAAACTAACAAGGATTCCCCCAGTAGTGGCGAGCGAAGAGGGAAGAGCCCAGCGCCGAATCCCCGCCCGCGGTGGGCGTGGGAAATGTGGCGTACAGGA
>NC_137603.1:58598632-58626402 GCF_963280865.1 Gymnoscopelus braueri
GGCAGCGCAGTGTGCACTGCACATCTAATCGCAAAAACCTGACGCTTATTTTGTCTTGATACAGCGATACATTTGACAAAATACAACGAAATCCCCAAATTCTTAATATCCAGTAAGCAATAGGAATTAACTGCAAACAAATTCAAAGTTGTATGCTATCAATATCACACAAAAGTAGAGAGAAGCTGTGATCTCACCTCACAAACAAATGGACAATAAATAATCAATTTGCAAACAACATCATGTTCTGTTCGTTTGTCAACAATGATCTAAATGGAAAGTTTATTTCAGCAACTAGAAAGTGACAGTTTGACATAGTTTGAGACATTTTTGCTGCGCAGGCCAGTCCTCGTTTAAGTTCATTGCTTTCATCTGTTGTTCTGCTGTGCGCAACAGGGCATATCTCCGCCAGGCCAGGTTTACCTACCCAGTCATATTAGCCAATTAGAATGAAATCTGCTAAAACTGACTCATATACTGATACAGAACCATATATAGGCTATATATTGTCGCTGTTGGATGGAATTTTGGAAACCTTGTATGTTCTTTTTTTATTATTATTTTAAAACAATTTATAATTGTGAAAATAGCCAATCTGCAAGCTATACTTATTAATAATTAAGACATATTATATTTTAAATAGGGAAATATCAACTAAAGTCATTATTAGTGCAAGTTCAATCACATTTTATTTGAATGAAAATAACTTGTGGGGAAAATACATAAAATCTCTAATCTGTGAATCTAATGTGATTCATGTGACCCCTACTTCAGTCAGTGAAGACCAGGGCTGAAAGTGACATAATTGAGACCAGTATAACTTTATACAAATATTGGTAATTTGCCAACACATTATTTTGTGAAATAAATGGGTTATATAACACTCTTGCACTCTTAAATGGTAATAATCAATGTTCTGCTTTGGAAAGCTGATGAATATGTGCTCTCTATAGGGCAAAAGCATCTAAGGCTAAACGTAGCTCCAAACTAGTTGAATGCGCTCAGTTATGTGTGTGTGGATGCATGTATTATTATTATTATTATTATTATTATTATTACGGGGCCAGAGCTCAGCTCTGGACCTGTTTTATTATTGTACGTATTCTTCTGTTTCTGCCACTTTTCGCAGTTCTGGGTGAACCGTGCTGTCGCTTTTTTTGCTGTCGGCCATATGGTAGATGGTCATGAAAAACTATCAAGAAATAAATCTCACAATCTTTCGTCAAAAGGTGGCGCTATAGCACTCAATTGAAAATGCCAACTTTGAACAGGTACAACTCATGCCCTGTTTGACCTACAGCCATAAAACTTCAATACACACATGCGTCTACTCATGATGAACAACTTTAACCCTCTGACTTTTGACCTCTGACCTTTAGATCTCCCACCATTTTGAATTATATGAAAAACAGTTAAAACCTATCTCCTCCTGGGATTTTTGAGTAATCTGCACGAAACGTTTTACACATGAACTTTGGACCTATGCCGACAAACAAGCAGCAAGATTTTTCCATAAGTGAAAAAATGAAGCTTTAATGAGCCAATGAATATTGCAGTTTTATGACAATTATTCATCTGCCCCTAACACATACATGCAGACTCACATTTCTTTGAAACTTTGTGTTAATGTTGAGGGTCATTCCAAATATTACTGAAACCAATCTTACTCCAATTGGTTAAAGGGGGGCGCTATAGCGATTTTTTGAAAGTGCAAACTTTAAACAGGCAAAAGTCATGCCTCGTTTGGCCGACAGCCATTAAACCTGCTTACACATGTGCCTTGACTCATGAGGAACACATGTATCTAGTTGACCAGTAAGCTCCCCCCTTAGATTGTCCGCAATTTTGAGCAGTTTGAAAAACACTTAAACCCAGGATTTTTCAGCTATTTGCGTGAAACTGTATCATCTGTGTGATCTCCTTTTTCACAGGTTCTTGTCTGTTGGTCCAATGGCTTCTCCCTTAAACGTGTGCCTCACAATCTGAAGGTTGCCAGTTCAAGCCTCACTTGATGCGGACTTCATTAAAGTTGCATTGCACACAACATGATTGTGTCAATTAATACATGTGCAATTGTTAAACATAACCTGAAATACTTATTTGAGAGGGTATGTTTTTGCAATGTATGACATACTTCATTCTGAAAATAGCCGATCTACAATCTCAAAACTTTTCAGATAGCAACGTGTTTCTGAGTTTGTAGATCGGCTGCTTTCACTGGTTCACTTTTATCTTCAACAGACAACCTCAGCCTGGACAAAGCTATAGCACTATAGGTAATGTTGCAGCCCGTCAATCCGAAGGTTGAGGGTTAGATTCCTGTTAATGGCAATAGGTTGACACGTCCAATCAATCCATTCTGCTTCCATCCTTCTCTCTCTTCAATCTATTGTTTCCATGTCTCTCTCTCTTCAATCTATTCCGTTTCCATGTCTCTCTCTCCGCCCTTAGATTGTTCGCAATTTTGAGCAGTTTGAAAAACACTTAAACCCAGGATTTTTCAGTTATTTGCGTGAAATGGTATCATCTGTCTGACCTCCGTTTTCACTGTATCAGGTCTGTTGGTCCAATGGCTTCCCGCTTAAGTGAATGTTTCACAACATGAAGGTTGCCGGTTCAAGCCTCATTTGGTGGAGACTTCATTTAAAGTGCATTGCAAACTACAAGACTGTATTAATGAATACATATGCAATTGATAAAGATAACATGAAATGCTTATCTGAGAAGGTCTGTTTTTGCAATGTATGACATACTTAATTCTGAAAATAGCCGATCTACAATCTCAAAACTTTTCAGATAGCAACGTGTTTCTGAGCTTGTAGATCGGCTGCTTTCACTGGTTCAGTTTTATCTTCAACAGACAACCTCAGCCTGGTCAAAGCTATAGCACTATAGGTAGTGTTGCAGCCTGTCAATCCAAAGGTTGAGGGTTCGATTCCTGTTAATGGCAATAGGTTGAGATGTCCAATCAATCCATTCTGCTTCCATCTTTCCCTCTCTTCAATCTATTGTTTCCATGTCTCTCTCTTCAATCTATTCCGTTTCCATGTCTCTCTCTCTCTCTCTCTCTCTTCAATCTATTCCGTTTCCATGTCTCCCTCTTCAATCTATTCCGTTTCTATGTCTCTCTCTCTCTCTCTCTCTCTCTCTCTCTCTCTCTCTCTTTTGAGGGGCGGCCATAGCTGAGTGGTTAGTGAGCCAGCCTAGGGAGCCAGAGGCCCTAGTTGCCCCAGGTACGATTCCAGGCCAGGCCAGCAAATGAAATTTGTCCCTGAGCAAGACTCTTAACCCCTAATTGCTCACAGGCCCTCATTGGAAACAAGACCGCAAGGACTTTCATGAACAGACCTGTTAAAGGAATTATCCTTATCTCTTCAATCTATTCCGTTTCCATGTCTCTCTCTCTCTCTCTCCGATCTACAATCTCACAACTTTTCAGATAGCAACGTATTTCTGAGCTTGTAGGTCGGCTGCTTTCACTGGTTCACTTTTATCTTCAACAGACAACCTCAATCTGTACAAAGCTATAGCACTATAGGTAGTGTTGCAGCCTGTCAATCCGAAGGTTGAGGGTTCGATTCCTGTTAATGGCAATAGGTTGAGATGTCCATTCAATCCGTTCTGCTTCCATCTCTCTCTCTCTCTTCAGTCTATTATGTTTCCATGTTTCTCTCTCTCTCTTCAATCTATTCCGTTTCCATGTCTCTCTCGCTCTCTCTCTCTTCAATCTATTCCGTTTCCATGTCTCTCTCTCTCTTCAATCTATTCCTTTTCCAAGTCTCTCTCTCTCTCTCTCTTCAATCTATTCAGTTTCTCTCTCTCTCTCTCTTTCTCTTCAATCTATTCCTTTTCTCTCTCTCTCTCTCTCTCTCTCTCTCTCTCTCTCTCTCTCTCTCTCTCTCTCTCTCTCTCTCTCTTCAATCTATTCCGATTCTCTCTCTCTCTCTCTCTCTCTCTCTCTCTCTCTCTCTCTCTCTTTCTCTTCAATCTATTCCGTTTCTCTCTCTCTCTCTTTCTCTTCAATCTATTCCGTTTCTCTCTCTCTCTTGCTCTTCAATCTATTCCGTTTCTCTCTCTCTCTCTTTCTCTTCAATCTATTCCGTTTATCTCTCTCTCTCTTCAATCTATTCCGTCTCCCTCTCTCTCTTCAATCTATTCCGTCTCTCTCTCTATCTCTCTCTCTCTCTCTCTCTCTCTCTCTCTCTCTCTCTCTCTCTCTCTCTCTCTCTCTCTCTCTCTCTCTTTCTCATAATTATGTTCTTTTAGAAAGTGAGCAACAGCAACAGTCCACCTGGCCTATTCCCATGGATTGGATCTACCCACCTCACCTGCTGTCATTCCCTCTCAATCCATAATCACACCTGCCCTCACTCACTCCTCATTAGTCTCTCTCTCTCTCTCTCTCTCTCTCTCTCTCTCTCTCTCTCTCTCTCTCTCTCTCTCTCTCTCTCTCTCTCTCTCTCTCTCTATTCCCTGGCCCCGCTTATCGCTGCTATATTTATTATTATTATTATTGGTGAACCTATAAATAATTGTTTCCATTTATGTGTTGTGGTATATTGCTACAGGACATTTGCACATAATCCCATTCTACCCATTAGGAGCAGTGGCTGCTATTAACATGGCACCCGGAGAGCAGTTAGGGGTCTTGCAGGGACACTTCAACACATAGTTTGGGCAGACCGGAGGTTGAAATTGTTTAGAAACCTGTGGCTTAAATCAGCAGCTAATGGAACTTCATGACACAAACTGAAACTGTTAACAGAATGCTTGATGAGAAAGACATAGAGATAGATGAAGGAAATGTTTGCATGGAAATACAGAATACATGTTTTTTATATTATGTTTTGTTTATTGTCACATGCACGTGTAATGCAGCAGGGAGCAGGCCAGGCAATGACAATCTTCAACAGTGTTGAAAATAGCAGAATCAAATACATAAATGAAATAAGAGAAGGTAAAAAGGTAAATGGGTGAAATTGTAACCTGTAGGTATCACAGCTCACATCAGCATGATGTCATGAAAAAAAACTGCCTCAGGCCTTAAACAAACAGTATTTTTCAAATTATGAATCCCTCTAGGTGGTCTTCAGACGAGCCCTCCATCATCGCTTCCAGTCATCCCGGTTGGTGCTTTGCCGCTCCTGCATCTCTCTTGAGTACATCCACGTATGTTAATGTGGGACGGCCTCGTGTCCAAAGCCCATGTGTTGGTTCCCACAGCACCAATGTGCTGGCTGGCAGCTCTTGATGTCTTTGGCAGTGTCCTGCTACTCTAATTCTCCTTGCTGCTATTTTCTCGCTCACCTTTGGTGAATACCAAGGGTGGGCGAGAAAATACCAGCAAGAAGAATTAGACTAGCAGGACTCCACTCTATTCAGGAGTTCCTGTGCTTGTTCCACGTGGTCGGAGAACAGGCTGATGTCGTCCGTGTATAGTCCATGTCTGTCAGGACTACTGTGGGGTGTCGTCTCGACCGCTTTGGTGTTAGAGTGAGGCCAAGATCCTGCTCTCGTCCATTGGTGGCTTTCCTGAGTGCATAGTTTAGGACTATGATGAAGAGGAAGGGGGCTAGGGTGTCCCCTTGCAGTACCCCAGCCAGGATGTCAAACTCCTCACTGTTGCCATCTGGGGTCACCACCTTGGCCCTTGTTCCTGTGTGCATGGTCTCTATTGCCCGGAGTAGGTTGGGAGGGTCACAGTAGGCCTCAAGTATTTTTATAATCGTGCCCCTGTGGAGGTAAGGTTAGAAAACGGTGAACTTAGTGAATAGATAACAATGAATGATTTTGTCCCCTTTAGTTGTTGTTGTTGCGGTATTTGCTTCTGTACATTTGCACATACGTAGAATTTGTATGCATTTAACCCTTCCTAAATTTTAGGAACAGTGGCTGGCTGGCTGCCATTAATAGTCTGGCGTCTCCGTGCAATATCTTTATGGAATTTTATGGAATTTTCCAAAATGGCCACCACCTGCTGTTATGTTACCGTTAACTCAGGTTCTAGACCACCTAGGATCTTGATTCTGGTTACTAATCCTACATTTTCAAGTATGAGGAATACAGTGGTACTATTTACAACATGCTAGTAACTACCTAACTACATATATCTAGCATTCAGTGAATTAAATAATAGTAAAACCATCAAAATATGTAATATTGATGTAGTACTGACTGTACATGTTTTCAAACTGTGACATTTTAGAGTCAAGAATGCAGTACTTCACTGTTTCTTTTATTAGTAGTAGTATTACATAATTATGTTCAATGGACTGTAAGACCCAACAGAGGCAGGGTACTAATGGCATATTCAATTAAGCCAGATAATCTACACAATGTTAGTTGCACAGTCCACAAAGGGCAGTACACTGAAGTGCTGCCTTAACACATCTGCATTGTCCACTGTATCCCTTTTTGCAACCACAGCAGAGGAGTCCCTGACAGGCCAGGCTCACTTCTGGCAGTGTGGTCCAGTGCACTTACCATCCACCTGTCAAAATCAGAATAAACTTTATTGTAGCTCCAGGCTACTAACAACATATTGTACAGTATCATTGTGACATGCAACATCAAAACAGTTTACTGGGTCAGCTTTTCTAAGTAATGCGAGCAGTTCCTGGAACCTAAGGTGACCACAGTGACAGGGTAAATTTGTTCGTTTCACTTTGTCTCTTCTAGGTACACAAAGGTGTTAAACCACACTGCTCAAGTAAAGCACATGCCTTTCACACATCTCTACGTACACAAAGGTGTGAAGACAATAGTGCTCAAGAAAAGCATGCAACACCTAATCCATCATGTCAAAACAACTTAAGAGAACACAATTATTATTATTATTATTATTATTATTATTATTATTATTACTATTGGTGAACCTATAAATAATTGTTTCAATTTATTTGTTGTGGTATATTGCTACAGGACATTTGCACATAATCCCATTCTACCCATTAGGAGCAGTGGCTGCTATTAACATGGCACCCGGAGAGCAGTTAGGGGTCTTGCAGGGACACTTCAACACATAGTTTGGGCAGACCGGAGGTTGAAATTGTTTAGAAACCTGTGGCTTAAATCAGCAGCTAATGGAACTTCATGACACAAACTGAAACTGTTAACAGAATGCTTGATGAGAAAGACATAGAGATAGATGAAGGAAATGTTTGCATGGAAATACAGAATACATGTTTTTTATATTATGTTTTGTTTATTGTCACATGCACGTGTAATGCAGCTGGGAGCAGGCCAGGCAATGACAATCTTCAACAGTGTTGAAAATAGCAGAATCAAATACATAAATGAAATAAGAGAAGGTAAAAAGGTAAATGGGTGAAATTGTAACCTGTAGGTATCACAGCTCACATCAGCATGATGTCATGAAACAAAACTGCATCAGGCCTTAAACAAACAGTATTTTTCAAATTATGAATCCCTCTAGGTGGTCTTCAGACGAGCCCTCCATCATCGCTTCCAGTCATCCCGGTTGGTGCTTTGCCGCTCCTGCATCTCTCTTGAGTACATCCACGTATGTTAATGTGGGACGGCCTCGTGTCCAAAGCCCATGTGTTGGTTCCCACAGCACCAATGTGCTGGCTGGCAGCTCTTGATGTCTTTGGCAGTGTCCTGCTAGTCTAATTCTCCTTGCTGCTATTTTCTCGCTCACCTTTGGTGAATACCAAGGGTGGGCGAGAAAATACCAGCAAGAAGAATTAGACTAGCAGGACTCCACTCTATTCAGGAGTTCCTGTGCTTGTTCCACGTGGTCGGAGAACAGGCTGATGTCGTCCGTGTATAGTCCATGTCTGTCAGGACTACTGTGGGGTGTCGTCTCGACCGCTTTGGTGTTAGAGTGAGGCCAAGATCCTGCTCTCGTCCATTGGTGGCTTTCCTGAGTGCATAGTTTAGGACTATGATGAAGAGGAAGGGGGCTAGGGTGTCCCCTTGCAGTACCCCAGCCAGGATGTCAAACTCCTCACTGTTGCCATCTGGGGTCACCACCTTGGCCCTTGTTCCTGTGTGCATGGTCTCTATTGCCCGGAGTAGGTTGGGAGGGTCACAGTAGGCCTCAAGTATTTTTATAATCGTGCCCCTGTGGAGGTAAGGTTAGAAAACGGTGAACTTAGTGAATAGATAACAATGAATGATTTTGTCCCCTTTAGTTGTTGTTGTTGCGGTATTTGCTTCTGTACATTTTCACATACGTAGAATTTGTATGCATTTAACCCTTCCTAAATTTTAGGAACAGTGGCTGGCTGGCTGCCATTAATAGTCTGGCGTCTCCGTGCAATATCTTTATGGAATTTTATGGAATTTTCCAAAATGGCCACCACCTGCTGTTATTTTACCTTTAACTCAGGTTCTAGACCACCTAGGATCTTGATTCTGGTTACTAATCCTACATTTTCAAGTATGAGGAATACAGTGGTACTATTTACAACATGCTAGTAACTACCTAACTACATATATCTAGCATTCAGTGAATTAAATAATAGTAAAACCATCAAAATATGTAATATTGATGTAGTACTGACTGTACATGTTTTCAAACTGTGACATTTTAGAGTCAAGAATGCAGTACTTCACTGTTTCTTTTATTAGTAGTAGTATTACATAATTATGTTCAATGGACTATAAGACCCAACAGAGGCAGGGTACTAATGGCATATTCAATTAAGCCAGATAATCTACACAATGTTAGTTGCACAGTCCACAAAGGGCAGTACACTGAAGTGCTGCCTTAACACATCTGCATTGTCCACTGCATCCCTTTTTGCAACCACAGCAGAGGAGTCCCTGACAGGCCAGGCTCACTTCTGGCAGTGTGGTCCAGTGCACTTACCATCCACCTGTCAAAATCAGAATCAACTTTATTGTAGCTCCAGGCTACTAACAACATATTGTACAGTATCATTGTGACATGCAACATCAAAACAGTTTACTGGGTCAGCTTTCCTAAGTAATGCGAGCAGTTCCTGGAACCTAAGGTGACCACAGTGACAGGGTAAATTTGTTCGTTTCACTTTGTCTCTTCTAGGTACACAAAGGTGTTAAACCACACTGCTCAAGTAAAGCACATGCCTTTCACACATCTCTACGTACACAAAGGTGTGAAGACAATAGTGCCCAAGAAAAGCATGCAACACTAATCCATCATGTCAAAACAACTTAAGAAAACACAATTATTATTATTATTATTATTATTATTATTATTATTATTATTATTATTATTATTATTATTATTGGTGAACCTATAAATAATTGTTTCCATTTATTTGTTGTGGTATATTGCTACAGGACATTTGCACATAATCCCATTCTACCCATTAGGAGCAGTGGCTGCTATTAACATGGCACCCGGAGAGCAGTTAGGGGTCTTGCAGGGACACTTCAACACATAGTTTGGGCAGACCGGAGGTTGAAATTGTTTAGAAACCTGTGGCTTAAATCAGCAGCTAATGGAACTTCATGACACAAACTGAAACTGTTAACAGAATGCTTGATGAGAAAGACATAGAGATAGATGAAGGAAATGTTTGCATGGAAATGCAGAATAAATGTTTTTTATATTATGTTTTGTTTATTGTCACATGCACGTGTAATGCAGCTGGGAGCAGGCCAGGCAATGACAATCTTCAACAGTGTTGAAAATAGCAGAATCAAATACATAAATGAAATAAGAGAAGGTAAAAAGGTAAATGGGTGAAATTGTAACCTGTAGGTATCACAGCTCACATCAGCATGATGTCATGAAACAAAACTGCATCAGGCCTTAAACAAACAGTATTTTTCAAATTATGAATCCCTCTAGGTGGTCTTCAGACGAGCCCTCCATCATCGCTTCCAGTCATCCCGGTTGGTGCTTTGCCGCTCCTGCATCTCTCTTGAGTACATCCACATATGTTAATGTGGGACGGCCTCGTGTCCAAAGCCCATGTGTTGGTTCCCACAGCACCAATGTGCTGGCTGGCAGCTCTTGATGTCTTTGGCAGTGTCCTGCTAGTCTAATTCTCCTTGCTGCTATTTTCTCGCTCACCTTTGGTGAATACCAAGGGTGGGCGAGAAAATACCAGCAAGAAGAATTAGACTAGCAGGACTCCACTCTATTCAGGAGTTCCTGTGCTTGTTCCACGTGGTCGGAGAACAGGCTGATGTCGTCCGTGTATAGTCCATGTCTGTCAGGACTACTGTGGGGTGTCGTCTCGACCGCTTTGGTGTTAGAGTGAGGCCAAGATCCTGCTCTCGTCCATTGGTGGCTTTCCTGAGTGCATAGTTTAGGACTATGATGAAGAGGAAGGGGGCTAGGGTGTCCCCTTGCAGTACCCCAGCCAGGATGTCAAACTCCTCACTGTTGCCATCTGGGGTCACCACCTTGGCCCTTGTTCCTGTGTGCATGGTCTCTATTGCCCGGAGTAGGTTGGGAGGGTCACAGTAGGCCTCAAGTATTTTTATAATCGTGCCCCTGTGGAGGTAAGGTTAGAAAACGGTGAACTTAGTGAATAGATAACAATGAATGATTTTGTCCCCTTTAGTTGTTGTTGTTGCGGTATTTGCTTCTGTACATTTGCACATACGTAGAATTTGTATGCATTTAACCCTTCCTAAATTTTAGGAACAGTGGCTGGCTGGCTGCCATTAATAGTCTGGCGTCTCCGTGCAATATCTTTATGGAATTTTATGGAATTTTCCAAAATGGCCACCACCTGCTGTTATTTTACCTTTAACTCAGGTTCTAGACCACCTAGGATCTTGATTCTGGTTACTAATCCTACATTTTCAAGTATGAGGAATACAGTGGAACTATTTACAACATGCTAGTAACTACCTAACTACATATATCTAGCATTCAGTGAATTAAATAATAGTAAAACCATCAAAATATGTAATATTGATGTAGTACTGACTGTACATCAGGCATGCAAACAGCCCCGAGGTGAAAAAGGTGACAACATGTTGTTTTCTTTCGGGTCAGGTGTCACACAATTGCCCTATTTGGGTTCAAAAAGGTGACTGTAGCTGAAAAGTGACACTTTTGCATGTCTGGTACATGTTTTCAAACTGTGACATTTTAGAGTCAAGAATGCAGTACTTCACTGTTTCTTTTATTAGTAGTAGTATTACATAATTATGTTCAATGGACTATAAGACCCAACAGAGGCAGGGTACTAATGGCATATTCAATTAAGCCAGATAATCTACACAATGTTAGTTGCACAGTCCACAAAGGGCAGTACACTGAAGTGCTGCCTTAACACATCTGCATTGTCCACTGCATCCCTTTTTGCAACCACAGCAGAGGAGTCCCTGACAGGCCAGGCTCACTTCTTGCAGTGTGGTCCAGTGCACTTACCATCCACCTGTCAAAATCAGAATCAACTTTATTGTAGCTCCAGGCTACTAACAACATATTGTACAGTATCATTGTGACATGCAACATCAAAACAGTTTACTGGGTCAGCTTTTCTAAGTAATGCGAGCAGTTCCTGGAACCTAAGGTGACCACAGTGACAGGGTAAATTTGTTCGTTTCACTTTGTCTCTTCTAGGTACACAAAGGTGTTAAACCACACTGCTCAAGTAAAGCACATGCCTTTCACACATCTCTACGTACACAAAGGTGTGAAGACAATAGTGCCCAAGAAAAGCATGCAACACTAATCCATCATGTCAAAACAACTTAAGAAAACACAATTATTATTATTATTATTATTATTATTATTATTATTATTATTATTATTATTATTATTATTATTATTATTGGTGAACCTATAAATAATTGTTTCCATTTATTTGTTGTGGTATATTGCTACAGGACATTTGCACATAATCCCATTCTACCCATTAGGAGCAGTGGCTGCTATTAACATGGCACCCGGAGAGCAGTTAGGGGTCTTGCAGGGACACTTCAACACATAGTTTGGGCAGACCGGAGGTTGAAATTGTTTAGAAACCTGTGGCTTAAATCAGCAGCTAATGGAACTTCATGACACAAACTGAAACAGTTAACAGAATGCTTGATGAGAAAGACATAGAGATAGATGAAGGAAATGTTTGCATGGAAATACAGAATAAATGTTTTTTATATTATGTTTTGTTTATTGTCACATGCACATGTAATGCAGCTGGGAGCAGGCCAGGCAATGACAATCTTCAACAGTGTTGAAAATAGCAGAATCAAATACATAAATGAAATAAGAGAAGGTAAAAAGGTAAATGGGTGAAATTGTAACCTGTAGGTATCACAGCTCACATCAGCATGATGTCATGAAACAAAACTGCCTCAGGCCTTAAACAAACAGTATTTTTCAAATTATGAATCCCTCTAGGTGGTCTTCAGACGAGCCCTCCATCATCGCTTCCAGTCATCCCGGTTGGTGCTTTGCCGCTCCTGCATCTCTCTTGAGTACATCCACGTATGTTAATGTGGGACGGCCTCGTGTCCAAAGCCCATGTGTTGGTTCCCACAGCACCAATGTGCTGGCTGGCAGCTCTTGATGTCTTTGGCAGTGTCCTGCTAGTCTAATTCTCCTTGCTGCTATTTTCTCGCTCACCTTTGGTGAATACCAAGGGTGGGCGAGAAAATACCAGCAAGAAGAATTAGACTAGCAGGACTCCACTCTATTCAGGAGTTCCTGTGCTTGTTCCACGTGGTCGGAGAACAGGCTGATGTCGTCCGTGTATAGTCCATGTCTGTCAGGACTACTGTGGGGTGTCGTCTCGACCGCTTTGGTGTTAGAGTGAGGCCAAGATCCTGCTCTCGTCCATTGGTGGCTTTCCTGAGTGCATAGTTTAGGACTATGATGAAGAGGAAGGGGGCTAGGGTGTCCCCTTGCAGTACCCCAGCCAGGATGTCAAACTCCTCACTGTTGCCATCTGGGGTCACCACCTTGGCCCTTGTTCCTGTGTGCATGGTCTCTATTGCCCGGAGTAGGTTGGGAGGGTCACAGTAGGCCTCAAGTATTTTTATAATCGTGCCCCTGTGGAGGTAAGGTTAGAAAGCGGTGAACTTAGTGAATAGATAACAATGAATGATTTTGTCCCCTTTAGTTGTTGTTGTTGCGGTATTTGCTTCTGTACATTTGCACATACGTAGAATTTGTATGCATTTAACCCTTCCTAAATTTTAGGAACAGTGGCTGGCTGGCTGCCATTAATAGTCTGGCGTCTCCGTGCAATATCTTTATGGAATTTTATGGAATTTTCCAAAATGGCCACCACCTGCTGTTATTTTACCTTTAACTCAGGTTCTAGACCACCTAGGATCTTGATTCTGGTTACTAATCCTACATTTTCAAGTATGAGGAATACAGTGGTACTATTTACAACATGCTAGTAACTACCTAACTACATATATCTAGCATTCAGTGAATTAAATAATAGTAAAACCATCAAAATATGTAATATTGATGTAGTACTGACTGTACATGTTTTCAAACTGTGACATTTTAGAGTCAAGAATGCAGTACTTCACTGTTTCTTTTATTAGTAGTAGTATTACATAATTATGTTCAATGGACTATAAGACCCAACAGAGGCAGGGTACTAATGGCATATTCAATTAAGCCAGATAATCTACACAATGTTAGTTGCACAGTCCACAAAGGGCAGTACACTGAAGTGCTGCCTTAACACATCTGCATTGTCCACTGCATCCCTTTTTGCAACCACAGCAGAGGAGTCCCTGACAGGCCAGGCTCACTTCTGGCAGTGTGGTCCAGTGCACTTACCATCCACCTGTCAAAATCAGAATCAACTTTATTGTAGCTCCAGGCTACTAACAACATATTGTACAGTATCATTGTGACATGCAACATCAAAACAGTTTACTGGGTCAGCTTTTCTAAGTAATGCGAGCAGTTCCTGGAACCTAAGGTGACCACAGTGACAGGGTAAATTTGTTCGTTTCACTTTGTCTCTTCTAGGTACACAAAGGTGTTAAACCACACTGCTCAAGTAAAGCACATGCCTTTCACACATCTCTACGTACACAAAGGTGTGAAGACAATAGTGCTCAAGAAAAGCATGCAACACTAATCCATCATGTCAAAACAACTTAAGAGAACACAATTATTATTATTATTATTATTACGGGGCCAGAGCTCAGCTCTGGACCTGTTTTAAGATTGGCAGTATTCCGTTTCTGCCACTTTTCGCAGTTCTGGCTGAACCGTGCTGTCGCTTTTTACGAAACTTGGTCATATGGTAGATGGTCATGAAAAACTATCAAGAAATAATTCTCACAATCTTTCGTCAAAAGGTGGCGCTATAGCAAAATGCCAACTTTGAACAGGTACAACTCATGCCCTGTTTGACCTACAGCCATGAAACTTGGATACACATATGCGTCTCTTCATGCTGAACAACTTTCACCCTCTGACTTTTGACCTCTGACCTTTAGATCTCCCACCATTTTGAATTATATGAAAAAATATGAAATCTCCTCCTGGGATTTTTGAGTAATCTGCACGAAACGTTTTACACATGAACTTTGGACCTATGCCGACAAACCTGTGCAAAAGATTTTCCATAAGTGAAAAAATGAAGCTTTAATGAGCCAATGAATATTGCAGTTTTATGACAATTATTCATCTCCCCCTAACACATACATGCAGACTCACATTTCTTTGAAACTTTGCGTTAATGTTGAGGGTCATTCCAAATATTACTGAAACCAATCTTACTCCAATTGGTCAAAGGGGGGCGCTATAGCGATTTTTTGAAAGTGCAAACTTTAAACAGGCAAAAGTCATGCCTCGTTTGGCCGACAGCCATTAAACCTGCTTACACATGTGCCTTGACTCATGAGGAACACATGTATCACGTTGACCAGTAAGCTCCGCCCTTAGATTGTCCGCAATTTTGAGCAGTTTGAAAAACACTTAAACCCAGGATTTTTCAGCTATTTGTGTGAAACTGTATCATCTGTGTGATCTCCTTTTTCACAGGTTCTTGTCTGTTGGTCCAATGGCTTCTCACTTAAACGTGTGCCTCAAAACCTGAAGGTTACCAGTTCAAGCCTCACTTGATGCGGACTTCATTAAAGTTGCATTGCACACAACATGATTGTGTCAATTAATACATGTGCAATTGTTAAACATAACCTGAAATACTTATTTGAGAGGGTATGTTTTTGCAATGTATGACATACTTCATTCTGAAAATAGCCGATCTACAATCTCAAAACTTTTCAGATAGCAACGTGTTTCTGAGCTTGTAGATTGGCTGCTTTCACTGGTTCACTTTTATCTTCAACAGACAACCTCAGCCTGGACAAAGCTATAGCACTATAGGTAATGTTGCAGCCCGTCAATCCGAAGGTTGAGTGTTCGATTCCTGTTAATGGCAATAGGTTGACACGTCCATTCTGCTTCCATCCTTCTCTCTCTTCAATCTATTGTTTCCATGTCTCTCTCTCTTCAATCTATTCCGTTTCCATGTATCTCTCTCCGCCCTTAGATTGTCCGCAATTTTGAGCAGTTTGAAAAACACTTAAACCCAGGATTTTTCAGTTATTTGCGTGAAATGGTATGATCTGTCTGACCTCCGTTTTCACTGTATCAGGTCTGTTGGTCCAATGGCTTCCCGCTTAAGTGAATGTTTCACAACATCAAGGTTGCCGGTTCAAGCCTCACTTGGTGGAGACTTCATTTAAAGTGCATTGCAAACAACAAGACTGTATTAATGAATACATATGCAATTGATAAAGATAACATGAAATGCTTATCTGAGAAGGTCTGTTTTTGCAATGTATGACATACTTCATTCTGAAAATAGCCGATCTACAATCTCAAAACTTTTCAGATAGCAACGTGTTTCTGAGCTTGTAGATCGGCTGCTTTCACTGGTTCAGTTTTATCTTCAACAGACAACCTCAGCTGGTCAAAGCTATAGCACTATAGGTAGTGTTGCAGCCTGTCAATCCAAAGGTTGAGGGTTCAATTCCTGTTAATGGCAATAGGTTGACACGTCCAAATCAATCCATTCTGCTTCCATCTTTCTCTCTCTTCAATCTATTGTTTCCATGTCTCTCTCTCTTCAATCTATTCCGTTTCCATGTCTCTCTCTCCGCCCTTAGATTGTCCGCAATTTTGAGCAGTTTGAAAAACACTTAAACCCAGGATTTTTCAGATATTTGCGTGAAATGGTATCATCTGTCTGCACTAGAGACAGATGATATATAGGTAGCACTATAGGTAGTGTTGCAGCCTGTCAATCCGAAGGTTGAGGGTTCGATTCCTGTTAATGGCAATAGGTTGAGATGTCCAATCAATCCATTCTGCTTCCATCTCTCTCTCTCTTCAATCTATTATGTTTCCATGTCTATCTCTCTCAATTAATGCAAGTGCAACTTTTAAAGGTAACATGAAATGCTTCTTGGAGAGAGTATGTTTTTGCAATGTATGACAAACTTCATTGTGAAAATAGCCGATCTACAATCTCACAACTTTTCAGATAGCAACGTTTTGTGAGCTTGTAGATCGGCTACTTTCACTAGTTTTCGTTCCGAGGAGACACAAAAATGCCTTTATTGGTAAATGGTTTGTGAACCAGTGATCTAGAGTAGTTCGGGACACAGAGGCTTGGTTCATAATGGACGGAAATACTTATAAATATCAACAGACACTACCAGTGATTGTGTCAATTAATACATATGCAATTGATAAAGATAACCTGAAATGCTTATTTGAGAGGGTATGAAGTATGTATGACATACTTCACTCTGAAAATAGCCGATCTACAATCTCAAAACCTTTCAGATAGCAACGTTCTTTCTGAGCTTGTAGATCGTCTGCTTTCACTGGTTCACTTTTATCTTCAACAGACAACCTCATCCTGGACAAAGCTATAGCACTATAGGTATCTTGTTGTGCACTATTAGTGGGGTCGTTTCGCACAATTATCGATACGAAGCTGATAATAGCGCCAAATTTTGCATGAGGCTTCTTTAGGACCTACTGATGGATTCTAGCCTTGGGTACCAAACTTTATTTTGAATATTTTCCATACATTTAGGCTTATCAATATTCATTAAAAAAAAACAGGCCGATTCACTTTTTGGCCTATAACTCTTGAACCGTAGGTCATAGCATCAAAAATATTTTTTCCCTGGACTCCTTGGATCATGACGCAACTTTGCATATAGGTCCCGCCTCTTTTCCGATTTCAAGATTTTCCGCCATTTTGCGTTATCTTCAAAACACATATTTTGCTACTACTCCTAAATATTTTGTCCAAAACTCACACAAATCGGCACACCCTCTGTCTTTGGTCATGTGATCAAGATTTATCAGTCAGAATTTTCATATTCCCTTCGGATTGGCTACGATTGGCTTCTGAAATTTGTGGGAGGGTCTGTTTGGAAAAAAATGGCACAAATCATAAACACAGCGTCCTATTTGTCCTAAATTCATATCATTGAGGGGCCATTAATAAACGTAGAGCCAATGCGATTTCACTTCCACCCATAGGGGGCGCAACAAATTCTACAAATGTCACTGTTTTTGCGCCAAATTAAGTACAAATGGTCTTGTGAGTCAAACATTTGCAATTGCAAAGTGGAGAACAGTCCAAATTTGATTTGCCACATTTGCAGGTGGAACAGTCCCCTTTACAAGAGCATTTGATCAGCTCTCAGATTCCTTGGTCCATCCATACTCATGTGGGGAAGGAATAACTTGTTCTGTTTGTAGGCTGGTCGCCCAGATGCCTGCTTGATACACTGCCCGCTTAACATGCTGAAGTAGTGCATCTTGGGTGGGTGGCAGTTTCTCCATTGACCTATTCCCATGACAGAAGAGTTATTTTCTAGTCTAGTTGATGGAGCTCAAAGGACTGGATTTGTCATACAGGATAACCGTCAGTCTCTCAAGCTTCTGGAATCGCTGACTCTCAACATTCAGCTGCTGGAAGGATGTTTGGCCAGACTGACAAGTATCTCTGTGACATCATCATAGGCTTGCCAGGCATGCCAAGCTGACTTCTTACCCTTACTGTGAAAGCAGATGTTGTGTCTGGAACATGCCAAAAGCCCACCCAGATGTCAGCCAAAGGTTGAATCGACCTGTTGCAATCATGAGGAGGCAGACACCAGGATTCTGGTTCATGTACGGCATGCACTTGAGCAAGGAGCAACAACTATCCTTGTGCGTACTGTGGACACTGATGTCATCGTGATCCTTGCAGGCTTGTTCCATCATTTAGTTACGATTCAACCTTTGGCTGACATCTGGGTGGCTTTTGGCATGGGCAAAAAAGACCGATTTTACCACATCAACATCATGTGTAAATCTCTGGGGGAGCCACAATCTCGTGATCTGCCTATGTTCCATGCATTGTCAGGTTGTGACACAACATCTGCTTTCCACAGTAAGGGTAAGAAGTCAGCTTGGCATGCCTGGCAAGCCTATGATGATGTCACGGAGATACTTGTCAGTCTGGCCAAACATCCCTTCCAGCAGCTGAATGTTGAGAGTCAGCAATTCCAGAAGCTTGAGAGACTGACGGTTATCCTGTATGACAAATCCAGTCCTTTGAGCTCCATCAACCAGACTAGAAAATAACTATTCTGTCATGGGAATAGGTCAATGGAGAAACTGCCACCCACCCAAGATGCACTACTTCAGCATTTTAAGCGGGCAGTGTATCAAGCAGGCATCTGGGCGACCAGCCTACAAACAGAACAAGTTATTCCTTCCCCACATGAGTATGGATGGACCAAGGAATCTGAGGCATGGGTGCCAGTTTGGATGACAATTCCAGAAGTCTCCAAAGCATGCAGAGAGCTGATCAAATGCTCTTGTAAAGGGGACTGTTCCACCTGCAAATGTGGCAAATCAAATTTGGACTGTTCTCCACTTTGCAATTGCAAATGTTTGACTCACAAGACCATTTGTACTTAATTTGGCGCAAAAACAGTGACATTTGTAGAATTTGTTGCGCCCCCTATGGGTGGAAGTGAAATCGCATTGGCTCTACGTTTATTAATGGCCCCTCAATGATATGAATTTAGGACAAATAGACGCTGTGTTTATGATTTGTGCCATTTTTTTCCAAACAGACCCTCCCACAAATTTCAGAAGCCAATCGTAGCCAATCCGAAGGGAATATGAAAATTCTGACTGATAAATCTTGATCACATGACCAAAGACAGAGGGTGTGCCGATTTGTGTGAGTTTTGGACAAAATATTTAGGAGTAGTAGCAAAATATGTGTTTGAAGATAACGCAAAATGGCGGAAAATCTTGAAATCGGAAAAGAGGCGGGACCTATATGCAAAGTTCCGTCATGATCCAAGGAGTCCAGGGGAAAAATATTTTTGATGCTATGACCTACGGTTCAAGAGTTATAGGCCAAAAGGTGAATCGGCCTGTTTTTTTTTATGAATATTGATAAGCCTAAATGTATGGAAAATATTAAAAATAAAGTTTGGTACCCAAGGCTAGAATCCATCAGTAGGTCCTAAAGAAGCCTCATGCAAAATTTGGCGCTATTATCAGCTTCGTATCGATAATGTAAAATAAACAGGGTTAATGTACTGGACTATATAGGTAGTGTTGCAGCCTGTCAATTCGAAGGTTGATGGTTCGATCCCTGTTAATGGCAATAGGTTGAGATGTCCAATCAATCTATTATGTTTCCGTGTCTCTCTCTTCAATCTATTCCGTTTCTCTCTCTCTCTCTCTCTCTCTCATCTCTCTCTCTCTCTCTCTCTCTCTCTCTCTCTCTCTCTCTCTCTCTCTCTCTCTCTCTCTCTCTCTCTCTCTCTCTCTCTCTCTCTCTCTCTCTCTCTCTCTCTCTCTCTCTCTCATATATTCACCAGGTCAGGTCTGTTGTTCCAATGGCTTCTCGCTTAAGTGCGTGCCTTATAACCTCAAGGTTGCCAGTTCAAGCCTCACTTAGACTGCCCCATCGCTCCTGATTTCGTGTATAGAGGGGCGGGTGTATAGAGCCGGCGAGAGACTGCGCCTGTTTCCCTTTGGTTCACCGATATGTCCGTCAACCCCCGCCCCGTTAACACAACATTACGAGCGACGCCCACTGCACTCTGGTTGGTTGGGAAGTGAAACACTTCCTCATACCGAGTACACCCGACGGGCTGGGCCAGGCTTTTATTTTTTTAGCAAAACTAAACAATAAAAGCCTGGAGATCGAGGCTAAGCCTCACTTGATGCAGACTTCATTTAAGTTGCATTGCACACAACATGATTGTTGCGAACGCGAAGGAGGCCTCCGACCAAGTGGAGCTTACTATATCACCGTGCTTGGGTTGTGTGTGTGTGTGTCTGTCCCTTATTTATGGTCTTTCCGTTTGTGTTCACGCTCTCATTGGCTCGCGCCCCCATGTGACTCGAAACTCCGTGCTGAAATGCCAGCAGCTGCACTGCCTGTATACAGCGTGTGTTCACGCTCTTTTTGGCTCGCGCCCCCATGTGACTCGAAACTCCGTGCTGAAATGCCAGCAGCTGCACTGCCTGTATACAGCCGGCAGAGTGCGGCAGAGTGCACTACTACAGTGTGGTTGAAATATAGCAGCCTCAGTCAATCTGCGTTCGCTTCCAGCGTTCGCGCGTCTTACTTGTGTCAATTAATGCAAGTGCAATTGTTAAAGATAACCTGAAATGCTTATTTGAGTATGTCTTTTCAATGTATGACATACTTCATTCTGAAAATAGCCGATCTACAATCTCAAAACTTTTCAGATAGCAACGTGTTTCTGAGCTTGTAGATCGGCTGCTTTCACTGGTTCAATTTTATCTTCAACAGACAACCTCAGCCTAGACAAAGCTATAGCACTATAGGTAGTGTTGCAGCCTGTCAATCCGAAGGTTGAGGTATCGATTCCTGTTAATGGCATAAGGTTGAGACGTCCAATCAATCCATTCTGCTTCCATCTTTCTCTTCAATCTATTATGTTTCCATGTCTCTCTCTCTTCAATCTATTCTGTTTCCATGTCTCTCTCTCTCTCTCTCTTCAATCTATTCCATTTCCATGTCTCCCTCTTCAATCTATTCCGTTTCCATGTCTCTCTCTCTCTCTCTCTCTCTTTAGGGGTGGCCATAACTGAGTGGTTAGTGAGCCAGCCTAGGGAGCCAGAGGCCCTAGTTGCCCCAGGTACGATTCCAGGCCAGGCCAGCAAATGAAATTTGTCCCTGAGCAAGACTCTTAACCCCTAATTGCTCACAGGCCCTCATTGGAAACAAGACCGCAAGGACTTTCATGAACGGACCTGTTAAAGGAATTATCCTTATTTCTTCAATCTATTCCGTTTCCATGTCTCTCTCTCTCTCCGATCTACAATCTCACAACTTTTCAGATAGCAACGTGTTTCTGAGCTTGTAGGTCGGCTGCTTTCACTGGTTCACTTTTATCTTCAACAGACAACCTTAGCCTGGACAAAGCTATAGCACTATAGGTAGTGTTGCAGCCTGTCAATCCGAAGGTTGAGGGTTCGATTCCTGTTAATGGCAATAGGTTGAGATGTCCAATCAATCCATTCTGCTTCCATCTCTCTCTTCAATCTATTATGTTTCCATGTCTCTCTCTTCAATCTATTCTGTTTCCATGTCTCTCTCTCTCTCTCTCTCTCTCTCTCTTCAATCTATTCCATTTCCATGTCTCCCTCTTCAATCTATTCCGTTTCCATGTCTCTCTCTCTCTCTCTCTTGAGGGTCGGCCATAGCTGAGTGGTTAGTGAGCCAGCCTAGGGAGCCAGAGGCCCTAGTTGCCCCAGGTACGATTCCAGGCCAGGCCAGCAAACAAAATTTGTCCCTGAGCAAGACTCTTAACCCCTAATTGCTCACAGGCCCCAAGACCGCAAGGACTTTCATGAACGGACCTGTTAAAGGAATTATCCTTATCTCTTCAATCTATTCCGTGTCCATGTCTCTCTCTCTCTCTCTCCGATCTACAATCTCACAACTTTTCAGATAGCTTGTAGGTCGGCTGCTTTCACTGGTTCACTTTTATCTTCAACAGACAACCTCAATCTGTACAAAGCTATAGCACTATAGGTAGTGTTGCAGCCTGTCAATCCGAAGGTTGAGGGTTCGATTCCTGTTAATGGCAATAGGCTGAGATGTCCATTCAATCCGATCTGCTTCCATCTCTCTCTCTCTTCAGTCTATTATGTTTCCATGTCTCTCTCTCTTCAATTTATTCCGTTTCCATGTCTCTCGTCGCTCTCTCTCTCTTCAATCTATTCCGTTTCCATGTCTCTCTCTCTCTCTTCAATCTATTCCGTTTCCAAGTCTCTCTCTCTCTCTTTCTCTTCAATCTATTCAGTTTCTCTCTCTCTCTCTTTCTCTTCAATCTATTCCGTTTCTCTCTCTCTCTCTCATCTCTCTCTTCAATCTATTCCGATTCTCTCTCTCTCTTTCTCTTCAATCTATTCCGTTTCTCTCTCTCTCTCTCTTTCTCTTCAATCTATTCCGTTTCTCTCTCTCTCTTTCTCTTCAATCTATTCCGTTTCTCTCTCTTTCTCTTTCTCTTCAATCTATTCCGTTTATCTCATCTCTCTCTTCAATCTATTCCGTCTCTATCTCTCTCTTCAATCTATTCCGTCTCTCTCTCTCTCATCTCTCTCTCTCTCTCTCTCTCTCTCTTTCTCTCTCTCTCTCTCTCTCTCTCTCTCTCTCATCTCTCTCTCTCTCTCTCTCTCTCTCTCTCTCTCTCTTTCTCATAATTATGTTCTTTTAGAGAGTGAGCAACAGCAACAGTCCACCTGGCCTATTCCCATGGATTGGATCTACCCACCTCACCTGCTGTCTTTCCCTCTCATCCATAATCACACCTGCCCTCACTCACTCCTCATTAGTCTCTCTCTCTCTCTCTCTCTCTCTCTCTCTCTCTCTCTTCTCTCTCTCTCTCTCTCTCTCTCTCTCTCTCTCTCTCTATTCCCTGGCCCCGCTTATCGCTGCTTGCAGCTATATTTATTATTATTATTATTACGGGGCCAGAGCTCAGCTCTGGACCTGTTTTAATATTGTAGGTATTCTGTTTCCGCCACTTTTCGCAGTTCTGGCTGAACCGTGCTGTCCGCTTTTTACGAAACTCGGCCATATGTAGATGGTCATGAAAAACTATCAAGAAATAAATCTCACAATATTTCGTCAAAAGGTGGCGCTATAGCACTCAATTGAAAATGCCAACTTTGAACAGGTACAACTCATGCCCTGTTTGACCTACAGCCATGAAACTTGGATACACTATGACTTTTGACCTCTGACCTTTAGATCTCCCACCATTTTGAATTATATGAAAAACTGTTAAAACCTATCTCCTCCTGGGATCTTTGAGTAATCTGCACGAAACGTTTTACACATGAACTTTGGACCTTTTTCATGTCTCTCTCTCCGCCCTTAGATTGTCCGCAATTTTGAGCAGTTTGAAAAACACTTAAACCCAGGATTTTTCAGTTATTTGCGTGAAATGGTATCATCTGTCTGACCTCCGTTTTCACTGGATCAGGTCTGTTGGTCCAATGGCTTCCCGCTTAAGTGAATGTTTCATAACATCAAGGTTGCCGGTTCAAGCCTCACTTGGTGGAGACTTCATTTAAAGTGCATTGCAAACAACAAGACTGTATTAATGAATACATATGCAATTGATAAAGATAACATTAAATGCTTATCTGAGAAGGTATGTTTTTGCAATGTATGACATACTTAATTCTGAAAATAGCCGATCTACAATCTCAAAACTTTTCAGATAGCAACGTGTTTCTGAGCTTGCAGATCGGCTGCTTTCACTGGTTCAGTTTTATCTTCCACAGACAACCTCAGCCTGGTCAAAGCTATAGCACTATAGGTAGTGTTGCAGCCTGTCAATCCGAAGGTTGAGGGTTCGATTCCTGTTAATGGCAATAGGTTGAGATGTCCAATCAATCCATTCTGCTTCCATCTCTCTCTCTCTTCAATCTATTATGTTTCCATGTCTCTCTCTCTCAATTAATGCATGTGCAACTGTTAAAGGTAACATGAAATGCTTCTTGGAGAGAGTATGTTTTTGCAATGTATGACAAACTTCATTGTGAAAATAGCCGATCTACAATCTCACAACTTTTCAGATAGCAACGTTTTGTGAGCTTGTATATCGGCTACTTTCACTAGTTTTCGTTCCGAGGAGACACAAAAATGCCTTTATTGGTAAATGGTTTGTGATACCAGTGATCTAGAGTAGTTCGGGACACAGAGGCTTGGTTCATAATGGACGGAAATACTTATAAATATCAACAGACACTACGGGTAATTGTGTCAATTAATACATATGCAATTGATAAATATAACCTGAAATGCTTATTTGAGAGGGTATGAAGTATGTATGACATACTTCATTCTGAAAATAGCCGATCTACAAATCTCAAAACCTTTCAGATAGCAACGTTCTTTCTGAGCTTGTAGATCGGCTGCTTTCACACTGGTTCACTTTTATCTTCAACAGACAACCTCAGCCTGGACAAAGCTATAGCACTATAGGTAGTGTTGGAGCCTGTCAATTCGAAGGTAGATTGTTTGATTCCTGTTAATGGCAATAGGTTGAGATGTCCAATCAATCCATTCTGCTTCCATCTCTCTCTCTCTTCAATCTATTATGTTTCCGTGTCTCTCTCTCTTCAATCTATTCCTGTTTGATTCCTGTTAATGGCAATAGGTTGAGATGTCCAATCAATCCATTCTGCTTCCATCTCTCTCTCTCCTCAATCTATTATGTTTCCGTGTCTCTCTCTCTTCAATCTATTCCGTTTCCATGTCTCTCTCTCTCTCTCTCTCTCTCTCTCTTCAATCTATTCCGTTTTCCATGGCTCTCTCGCTCTCTCTCTCTCTCTCTTCAATCTAATTCCGTTTCCATGTCTCTCTCTCTCTCTTTCTCTTCAATCTATTCCGTTTATCTCTCTCTCTCTCTCTCTCTCTCTCTCTCTCTCTCTCTCTCTCTCTCTCTCTCTCTCTCTCTCTCTCTCTCTCTCTCTCTCTCTCTCTCTCTCTCTCTCTCTCTCTCTCTCTCTCTCTCTCTCTCTCTCTCTCTCTCTCTCTCTCTCATTCACCAGGACAGGTCTGTTGTTCCAATGGCTGCTCGCTTAAGTGTGTGCTTTAAAACCTCAAGGTTGCCAGTTCAAGCCTCACTTGATGCAGACTTCAATTAAGTTGCATTGCACACAACATGATTGTTGCGAACGCGGAAGGAGGCTCCGACCAAGTGGAGCTTACTATATCACCGTGCTTGTGTGTGTGTGTGTGTGTGTCTGTCCCTTATTTATGTCTTTCCGTGTGTGTTCACGCTCTCATTGGCTCGCGCCCCATGTGACTCGAAAACTCCGTGCTGAATGCCAGCAGTTGCACTGCCTGTATACAGCGTGTGTTCACGCTCTCATTGGCTCGCGCCCCCATGTGACTCGAAACTCCGTGCTGAAATGCCAGCAGCTGCACTGCCTGTATACAGCCGGCAGAGTGCACTACTACAGTGTGGTTGAAATATAGCAGCCTCAGTCAATCTGCGTTCGCTTCCAGCGTTCGCACGTCTTACTTGTGTCAATTAATGCAAGTGCAATTGTTAATATACCTGAAATGCTTATTTGAGAGTATGTCTTTTCAATGTATGACATACTTCATTCTGAAATAGCCGATCTACAATCTCAAAACTTTTCAGATAGCAACGTGTTTCTGAGCTTGTAGATCGGCTGCTTTCACTGGTTCAATTTTATCTTCAACAGACAACCTCAGCCTAGACAAAGCTATAGCACTATAGGTAGTGTTGCAGCCTGTCAATCCGAAGGTTGAGGGATCGATTCCTGTTAATGGCAATAGGTTGAGACGTCCAATCAATCCATTCTGCTTCCATCTTTCTCTCTCTTCAATCTATTATGTTTCATGTCTCTCTCTCTTCAATCTATTCCTTTTCCATGTCTCTCTCTCCGCCCTTAGATTGTCCGCAATTTTGAGCAGTTTGAAAAACACTTAGACCCAGGATTTTTCAGTTATTTGCGTGAAATGGTATTATCTGTTTCACCTCCGTTTTCACTGGATCAGGTCTGTTGGTCCAATGGCTTCCCGCTTAAGTGAATGTTTCACAACATCAAGGTTGCCGGTTCAAGCCTCACTTGGTGGTGACTTAATTTAAAGTGCATTGCAAACAACATGACTGTATTAATGAATACATATGCAATTGATAAAGATAACATGAAAATGCTTATCTGAGAAGGTATGTTTTTGCAATGTATGACATACTTCATTCTGAAAATAGCCGATCTACAATCTCAAAACTTTTCAGATAGCAACGTGTTTCTGAGCTTGTAGATCGGCTGCTTTCACTGGTTCACTTTTATCTTCAACAGACAACCTTAGCCTGGACAAAGCTATAGCACTATAGGTAGTGTTGCAGCCTGTCAATCCGAAGGTTGAGGGTTCGATTCCTGTTAATGGCAATAGGTTGAGATGTCCAATCAATCCATTCTGCTTCCATCTCTCTCTCTCTCTTCAATCTATTCTGTTTCCATGTCTCTCTCTCTTTTCAATCTATTCTGTTTCCATGTCTCTCTCTCTCTTCAATCTATTCCGTTTCCATGTCTCCCTCCTCAATCTATTCCCTTTCCATGTCTCTCTCTCTCTCTCTCTTGAGGGGCGGCCATAGCTGAGTGGTTAGTGAGCCAGCCTAGGGAGCCAGAGGCCCTAGTTGCTGCAGGTACGATTCCAGCCAGGCCAGCAAATGAAATTTGTCCCTGAGCAAGACTCTTAACCCCTAATTGCTCACAGGCCCTCATTGGAAACAAGACCGCAAGGACTTTCATGAACAGACCTGTTAAAGGAATTATCCTTATCTCTTCAATCTATTCCGTTTCCATGTCTCCTCTCTCTCTCTCCGATCTACAATCTCACAACTTTTCAGATAGCAACGTGTTTCTGAGCTTGTAGGTCGGCTGCTTTCACTGGTTCACTTTTATCTTCAACAGACAACCTCAATCTGTACAAAGCTATAGCAGTTTAGGTAGTGTTGCAGCCTGTCAATCCGAAGGTTGAGGGTTCGATTCCTGTTAATGGCAATAGGTTGAGATGTCCATTCAATCCGTTCTGCTTCCATCTCTCTCTCTCTTCAGTCTATTATGTTTCCATGTCTCTCTCTCTCTCTTCAATCTATTCCGTTTCCATGTCTCTCTCGCTCTCTCTCTTCAATCTATTCCGTTTCCATGTCTCTCTCTCTCGTCAATCTATTCCGTTTCCAAGTCTCTCTCTCTCTTTCTCTTCAATCTATTCAGTTTCTCTCTCTCTCTCTTTCTCTTCAATCTATTCCGTTTCTCTCTCTCTCTCTCTCTCTTCAATCTATTCCGATTCTCTCTCTCTCTCTCTTTCTCTTCAATCTATTCCGTTTCTCTCTCTCTCTCTCTTTCTCTTCAATCTATTCCGTTTCTCTCTCTCTCTTTCTCTTCAATCTATTCCGTTTCTCTCTCTCTCTCTTTCTCTTCAATCTATTCCGTTTATCTCTCTCTCTCTCTTCAATCTATTCCGTCTCTCTCTCTCTCTCTTCAATCTATTCCGTCTCTCTCTCTCTCTCTCTCTCTCTCTCTCTCTCTCTCTCTCTCTCTCTCTCTCTCTCTCTCTCTCTTTCTCTCAATTCAATTCAATTCAATTCAACAGGCTTTATTGGCATGAAATGTGACAAGTGTTGCCAAAGCACAATTACAATTATGATATAAACAACATAACAATATACAATCAATGAAACAATATACAATCAATGAAATTACATAAATAAAGGAGATGGAGATGTAAGTAAAAAAAGAAAAACAA